>NC_064811.1:195342446-195379946 GCF_023721935.1 Panthera uncia
AAGGGCGGGGCATTAAAAATATTTCACTGTAGAATTAAGACTAATTAAGTGGACGTTCATGTTACATGTAGAATACAGATTATGCAAAGCCAATAATGTAAATAAAATAAGGTATAAGTAGCAAAAGTTGAGGGACAGTAAAGAAGTTAGGAGATATCCAGGGCCATATAAGTGTGTTTATCTTCAATATTTTTTTTAATTTATTTGTTTATTTTGAGAGAGAGAGAGAGAGTAAGATCAAGGGAAGGGCAGAGAGAGAGAGAGACAGAGAGAGAGAGAGAGAGAGAGAGAGAGAATCCCAAGTAGGCTCCAAGCTGTCAGCACAGAGCAAGATGTGGGGCTCGAACTCATGGACCATGTGATGATGACCTAAGCCAAAATTAAGAGTAGGATGCTTAACTGACTCAGCCACCCAGGCACCCCTAAATGTGTTTACTCTTAAAAGGAAAACACTAAGAAAAAGAGAGAAAAAGAAATCTTATACAATTGACTGCAGAGGGTGGGAAAAAAAGACATGAAACAGGTGAATGTCCTCCTCACTCAGAAAAGCGAATCAGTGGATACTATGTGAGAAAATAAAGAATTAGGATCATGACACAAAATTGACATTATAGAAATAACTATTGTAACAAAAATGAAATTTCTGTAATGAAAACAACAGAACAGACAGCAAAATCTAACATGTAAGCGACACATACAAAAACACAGATCGTGCAGCGAAAACTCTTAAAAGGAAAGATAAAAACAAAAATATAAGGAAGTATAAAATTGCCACCAGTTATATGTGTCCAGTCTACAAAACTAAACTGCCTAGATTTCCCTATTAGAAGCAAGAATTCCAAGAATATGTACCTCAGTAAAATCCATCCACCCACGTTGAAAAGTGATTTATGAGTGTTGAAAGTAAACAGAAAGAACACAGAGAACCACAGTCTTAATTTCACCAGAGTTTGACTTGGGGAGGAAAGGCCATCAAGAGATCGAGACAGAGCAATTAGTGAAAAAAAAATCCAAACATCTATATATCGTGAAAGCAAAAATGTAGTATTTTTTGGATAGCCGAGTGCCAAGTGACGAGGTCATAATGCAAAAGCAGGAGGAAATGTGAAGTAATTATGTGGGGAAACAATAGATTGTGGGAGGGACTGGCACATCACTGCTCGCAGGCCGGTGGATTCTGATTTTGTCATGGGAATCTCATCGGCATACAGTGGTGTCCTTTGGTCTATTGGCCAGTGGCTTTTTTGGGGGAGCTACGAAGGAGGAGCTAACTCATTTCAACAGAGCTGGGATGGCACATACAGCCTAAAGTATTTACTCTGTGACCTTTATAGAGATAGTTTGCCAGCCCTGGTCTAGAAGACTTTGCCCATGATAATAACTGTGGAGAAGGGGGAAAACCCCACAAAACACCAAATAACAGAAGAGTGTAAATTATTATTATACTATGTTTATGTTTATATATGATCATGTAAATGCAGAAAACACACTCAGAGTGCCGATCACCATTTTAAGAAATAAAAAACAACTTTTATAAGTCTACAGAGTAAGCAATATATTCTACAAAGTAGAAAAAGACATTGGCAAATTATCTAAGGTTCAATAAGCTAAAAAATCTCAACATCATCAGAAAATGAAATGATGCTACTACTTGGGAATTTCAAATATTTTCCTTAAAGATCATTTGGGTCAGGTAGAAAAGTGAAATAAAGTATTATTGAGTACCTCCAGTATAACAAAAAACAAACCATATGTTAAAACCTGTGGGACAGAGTTACAGCAAGGCCAAGAGAAAGACATACTTAATGTTCTAAGAAAGTAAAAATAAAAGAATTCAGTGCTTGGGGTGAAGGAGTTTCTGGTGAGTGAGGTGACGAAGTAACTCTATAGGGGCACCTGGGTGGCTCAGTTGGTTAAGCATCTGACTCTTGATTTTGGCTGGTGACCATCAGTTTGTTCTCTGTAGTTAAGAGTCTATTTCTTGGTTTGTCTCTCTCTCTCTTTTTCCCTGTGTTCATGTTTTGTTTTTTTTGTTTGTTTTTTTTTTTTTTTTTTTCTTGCATTCCACCTTTGAGTAAAATTCTAGGGACATATTTTTGACAGTCTGATAATCTGGGGCGTATTGGAACAAAAGAACAATTTGCCGTGCTTGGACTGTCTGTCAGTGTGAAAGAGGTCTGCCTAATGTGGTGGGGCCTTATGGGCCTTTTAGATATCACATAGCACACGTGGATATATGACCAGTTGTTATCGGAGATCCTGAAAAAGTGGGAACGTCCATTGGGCACAGAGCACGGAAAAGTCTGCAGGTGGTGTTGGGACTCACGTGCAGCAGTGAGCAGAGGGCCGCTCATGTCCGGGGCAGACAGCAGCCTCCAATGGCATATGATGGTGGCCGGTCCTCTCCCGGCCAGAATCTCCTGCTAGCTCTGTAAAATCCTCATTTTTGCGATCCTTTCCAAGTCCTCTCTTTTGAGATTCCTGTTAAGTTATGGGAGCCTCTGCGAATTTTCTGACTAATGCCCCTCAAAGATGAGACAGCCAGAGTCCTTACCTAGTCAAGGTTGTATCCAGTAGCTGTGAGGATGCCCCGCTCCCCACGGCCTCCAGCGTTTTGCGTTTTGTTCTGATTTAGGAGAGAACGGAAATGAGAGTGTTTGGCTTGCCCTGGAGGGCTCGGGGTTGTCAATAAACAGATAATGTGTGAGATGGTCTTTGAGGAGGTGATATTGGTGTGACTGTAGGGGTATAAAGAGAGGTGTATTAGGTAGAAAAGAATGAGAAGGGCAGCTGGGAAAATTTGTGAAAGAATCTTTTTATATACTTTTCTCAATCACATCAGAAGCATCTTGAGGACCAATGACATAGCTAATGTAGATTTCTCTGTCTGCAACAGACAGTACTAAGCATAGAGGTATTTTCTCCCAGGAAAATGAAGAACCAGGATGCTTAACACAAATGAAAGCTGGTATTATAGGTATATTAATTTTGCCTTTTCATATATAATAAATATATATTGATATGTTTTATATATATGTATATATATAGTAGATATACTGTATCTCTATATATCATAGACATATCTTGTGTAAATGGATACTTATATTTTATTTTTTTCTGACCACAGTTTTACCCAGTAGTTCCCATTCCTGAGTTTATCTTAAAGTTGGTGAAAGAGCTTTTCAAAAACTACAGATTTTCAGGACCGACTCTTGATATATAAAATCAAAATCTCAGAGCCGAGATATCCAGGATGCTAAAAGGAGGCTTTCCTGGGATACTGATCTGTAGATTAGATCTTTGGGACCCACTGGAATCTACGACCAGTTATAACTGGAAGTCTGGTTATATAATTTGATATCAGGTTATATAGGTTAATTTGTACTGGTTGTCTTTGGCAAAGTTAATGCGGTTATCCCTAGTAACTTTCTTGTCGCCTGATATTAGTCAAAATGCAGTATTCATTGGTACTTTTCCTCTTAATTAAGTTATTTGAGAAATATTTTGGGTTGTATTTGTGTGACTACTTTAAGTGATTTTACCTGAGGGATTTATGGAGGCATGATAAACCTCCTATGCACACTCCAAAAATTACCGTATGTGCTTCCTATGACCTGTGATGAAGTATATCGGCAATGAACATATTGTTTTTGCACTTGTTCACATTGAGGTATCCACTGTTGTGTTAAAATGCGTGTTAACACTTCCGGAGTATGTATTATATATGCACACACATATATATGCACACGTGTGCGTGTGTATCTCTAACTATATAGCTATAGCCTGTATAAATATCTGAAGTGTGTATCTCCAAACGTCTTGGGACTTGACTGATTTCCAGGTTTTGTGAATGTTGGCAAAGTTTATCAAAAATCTGCTACTCCGTGAACTAGATACCAGCTCAGACCTACCAGCCCAGTTAAATATGAACGTAAATCAATAGCTAAATATAAAACATTAAAATAGCTGCCTGCGTTTTGCCTTCAGATAATAAGTGTTTAGCAAACAAGAAGGAATAAAGTATCTATAAGTGCAACATCTGAGTGGTTTGTTATTCATATTGTAGTTGCTGTAGTAAAAAAAATGAATCTTGAATGAAAGAACACCATCAGGCTGTTAAATGTTAATGAGGTATGATACGTTTCCAGAGTTGGAATTAAACATTTATAAAACACTTTATTTCTGCGTGAGGCCTTACTTGAGACTCCAGGTTAACACCCACAGCAGCGCTTCTCCTTGAAGTATACTTCTTGAAGGAACTACAAGATGAAGTTGTCGTCTCAATAAATGGCAAAGTGCATGACCGAACTCATGTTTTGAGCTCCCCAATTGCATTTTCTAGTTTAGACTCCTTAACACACTAGGAAATAGGTGCCGTTTCTGGCGCCTACTTTAACAATAGAAGAATGAACCTGATACAGTTCGGTTGCCTACAGTATTTCAGGCTGTGGATCTTGAGAGCAGCTGTTAAAAAAGCAAGTGTCTAAAGCTTTGGGGTTGGGAGTTCGGTAACACATGTGTTATTTTCGAATGGGAATGAAAATGCTCCCCGGCCATAAATGACATAAAGAAAAGTCATCCATTGGCTGAGAAGGTGCCCAGAGAACCTCGCTGACACTGGAGTAAATACCCAGTTTGTTTTTCAATCACTTAAAAACTGGTTGTCTTGGTTTATTTTCCTATCACATTTTGAATCAAGTAAGGATTTATTTCCTTCATGGATTTAAGTTTGTGAACAAGATACTCTACCTCATTGAAACAACTTGCCCCATTTTATGGGGTATTAGAAATTTTAGAATCCAGGATTCCTCAAAAGTAAACTAAATGCTTTTCCAAATGTTTTTATTTTGTCCTTTGGGAGAAGAGTGGGAGATTGAAATCAAGGTGGGCAGTGCAGGGCAGGTCTTTCTTAGGCTTTATGATGCTTGGACACACTGCAGACCCAGATATCTGGAAATGGGTCAGCCACGAGCTCAGCTATCCACAGGCAGAAGCTTGGGGTGGTAAAGAACCTTACATACTTTCGACCTTGTGAAAAAACAAATGATTCGGCCCAAGGCAGGAAAAAAAAATACTCAAAATGGATACCAATGGTTGGGTTCCTACCCCAACCTCTGTTTTTTTACATTTTAAAATAATTAATTATATTTAAAATAATGGCACATTTACATTTTTGAGTAATCTAGGGAAAGATTTCAGAAAGACAGACTCAAAGGCTGCTTCCAGCATTTTTCTCCCTACTGTGTGTGTGTCTTTTCTTTCCTGCTTAGGGGACCATTGATCCTAGAATTCTGTGCCTTCTCTGTTTTCCTTCTGCTACTTGGTTTCTATTCTTACCTAATATAGCATAAGGCAGCACCTATAAAGTTGAGAAAATACTAATGCAATGTGTCCAGAAAATTTTCGAGGCTGAACACATCCTGTACCTGTCCGCTTGGGCCAAATGATCAAGAATTTTAAAACCAAGTAGGTTCTTTATAGGATAAAAGAAAAAAAAAATAAAAGCAATATGTTTACTCTCTCATTGAACACAAGTGCTAAATTTATAGTTTTATCCTTTGTACATGCGCAGAGCGACGAAGAACAGAGCCTCACAAAGTGATGCGTCTCTTACATTCATTATTTTTGATGACTGAATAATTATTTTCTGGCCATGTCTCCTTGTCCGCCTCATCACCTAACTCTCCGTCCTCAGCCCTCTTTTCTTTTTGCCTTATGAACTCTCTTAGTATCAGGTCATTATTCCCAATACTTCATAGCCATTGCCTTCAAGGTTTTTCTGACCTACAGGCTAGAATTTCCAGTTGCCCAAAGAATGTATGCATATGGATTCACGCAATATCTAACTCAGACTTCATTTCTCTCTCCTGACTCTGCCACTCCGCATTCATTATCGACCTCAGGTCGTGGCACCATATTCTTCTGGCGAAGCGTCACAGAGCTCAGCGACACTAGGGTGGGGGATGGGCTCTGGCTAACTGTATGCCTCTCCTTTTTTCCCATGGGGAAACGAGTTTGACTTCCTGTCTTCACGTATCTCTGCGTCCCCTGCTGTCACCTTTTTCAAAACACGAATCTGGGCATCCACATTTTTTTTAAGTGGAATATCTTAATTTCGACGTAACGGCAACAAACTCAACAAATAGCCTTCTGTGGACCAAAGAAAGTCTGAGGCCGACAGATTGATAAGCACTTGGGAATCACAGCATTTGCTGTCTGGTCCTTCCGCTTCTTCTGTGGCCCTGGGTTCACACTTTGATCATTCCTTTCTACAGGCCTTCCTTCTCCATTCAAGTTCCTTCCTCAATTTGGTACCAGTTGTTTTCTTAACAGATTCTGTCCTTCTCGTCTGCGGTCAGATAGCTCTGTGGCTCCCGATTGCTTACAAATGAACTCCAAATGCTGTTCCTCACAGCTAAAGTCCATGAGGGAGCCGCTTCTTTGCAGGCCAGGACCATCCCTCACATCCTGTCTTTGTGGACAACCCCATGCGATGCTGCCCTTCTTGGTTCATGTCATTCTCTCAGTGGGACATCCTCTTCTCCTTCACAACTAAACTTCCACTCATTTCCACGTGGCCTCTCCTCCTCAGAGTACCTCTGTGATAACCCACACCTAGGAAGACGTTAAAAAACAAATCAGGGGCCCATCTACTTGTCTCAGCCATTGTAATGGGTACCAATAAATCATTTGACACGTAGAGTTGGTTGATTAATTACGTCTTCTGATTGTGCCGTGGCTTATACTTTGCCCAGTGCGCTCGCACATGGAAAGGCTGTTCGTCCTCACCACCACCTTGGGACGGAGGCCGACCCACCATGATGAGCAGAGGTCACTAAATTGCCTTGTCCATGCTGCTTGGTATGACAATGAGGATTAGAACCCAATCTACCGACTGCCAGAGGCATAGAGGAAATGAGATTCGGAAACTGAGTCTGCACTCTGGAAGAGGCGCTACCCTCGGATGGAGAATATGAAAATTCAGTTTGGAGCATGAAATTCAGAAAATAAGCATGGCGATGACGGGAGACATCCCGAGGCAAGTGCTGGGGATGGCAGAGAGCAGAGATGCCCGGGGCGGTGGGGGAGGGGAATGAAGAGGGGAGATTAAGGGCAGTGCCTGGGAGAAGTTAATTTGCAACGCAGTCACCTTGGAATGATTCATCCCTGCGTTTGACAAATATTGGTTAAAGCCTGGCCAGACTCAGGGCTCTGGGCCAGGCACTGTGTGTGCTAATGGGGGAAGCGTACGCTTGAGTAACCCAAACAGACGTTTCATCCAAACTTCAACTAGAACCAAAAAGGGAATCTGTGAATTTAAGATGTTCTCCTGCATTACATCACCCTTGAGAGGAATGTCCTGTGCTAATGAATTGAGTCCAGACTTCAGAAAGCTTTTCGGTGGTCACGCGCATCCTATGGCCTTCTTCTCTGGGGTGCAGGGGGCTTATCTGTGTGAAGACCATCTTTCACATGCAGTGAGATAAGAGACTCAAGTGGACCCAAATTTTCAAGCAAAACCTTTTTTTAAAAAGTGAGCATATCAAGTCTTTGTCTACTATGCCATTAAAGCAGTTCTGAGGTCCTCAGGCTTGTCCCCACTTTCCTGACTTGACCTGAGGGGTTCCCAGCTGACATTGGTGTCATCCACCTGTCCTGCCCACTTCCCCAGGCTTCGGGGCCCCCTCTGGAGTTTCCTCTCTCCCCATTAAACTTCCCAGTTAAGTTGTCCTACACTGATGTCTCTACCCCAGGCTTTCTGTGATTCTTACTTGGCTAAAATGTTGCAATCGAAGAGGGGTTTATTATGATGCTAATAATACATTGGAAACAGCAGATATCATTGATTCATGAATTACAATAGTAAGTATTATAAAATTTGGTAAAATCATGCGATCTTATATAAAATAATTGTGATTGTTCCACCTTTGATTTGTTCCTCGGTGGAAAGCCAGAAACTTTCTGTAGTTCCTGTAGTTTCATAGTATGTGGCCTATGGGGAAGGAGAATATTCCATAGCAGACACTCAGTATTTGGGAGAGATCAAATACACCATATCTATAAGATGATATGATAATGTATGAGCATTAGGCTCAATAATCTGAACAAAATCTCATAGATACTACATCACATGGCCAGGATTCAGCCTGTATGTCCCCAACTGTCTCCTTAATCAATATTTGAATTGGTTAAGCGTCCGACTCTCAGTTTCAGCTCAGGTCATGATCTCGTGGTTTCGTGAGTTCGAGCCCGGCATCAGGCTCTGCCCTGACAGTGCTGAGCCTGCTTGAGATTCTCTCTCTCCCTCTCTCTCTTCCCCTCTTCCACTCACACTGTCTCTGAGTCTCTCAAAATAAATAAATAAAACTTAAAAAAAATATTTGCATTGAACCTATTTTTACATTTGCTGTGGCTGTTTAATAACCATATTCATAATTATTGTTAATTTGGGGTGTGTGGTACACACATCTATTTCATTTATATTTTAATAATCAGTGGACTACTAAATTTCTATGAATCCTACCAGAAAAGGAAAGTAAAAAAAATTCATTCCAATAATTGCACATGTGGTATTCTTGAATCCACTTCTCTCTCTCTTTCATGAACGATAGAAGATTAATCTTTTGAGAAGAACCAATTGAGTAAAATGTGTCCTTAAACATAATGATGTCTTTGTGGAGTGCAGTCGGAAAGAGCTCAAGAAAAGGAAATTAGACTTAAAATATAGCAACAGCTATAACCATTTGCAGGGTGCCTAAGAAATTGGAGTGTCTTATCAATTATGTTCACCACTGCATTTTCATAGCATGAAGGTTATGCAGATGTTTGGTTAATCATGTCACCATTTGCTATTGCTGTTGCTAATGACTTGTTTAAGCCAAACGTACCAATTTCAGAGGCTACTTCTTGTAAACACACCTAAGTTATTATTAGATTTATTTACTGCCAAATTCCAGTCACAGCTGAAACAAAATGAAAATAATAATTAGAATGTTGCACGTCTCCGACTTAACACTGTTCTTCCCTATTTCGTAGTCGTTCGTACTTTCTTTAACTGCCGTGGATTCTCTTACCAGGGCCTGATTTTATCTTTATCAAATTATGAACTCGATAGTCATTTCCCTCCTTCTCACATGCTAACTATTTTCTTAAATTGACCTCCAATATTTCTTTCATTTCAAGTGGATCAGCGTACAAATGAGTCATCCTATCCTCTTATAGTCTCTGCATTTTAATCACTTTGTATGCTCAGTGACAAGGAATGGGAATTATATCATAAATAGTATCGTTATGGCATAACAATGGGAAAATCAGTGGGGCAACTTCACTTCCAAATGAGAACATTAAGGCAGACTATGAATGAAATTCATGCACTTCAGTTTTGAGTGGATGATATAAAATATTGCAGTTAGAGTTTTAGATACATGGAACACATCAATAGTTGTTTTTTTTTTTTTTAATCTCCTTTGATGCTTACAGCTGCCTCATAAAGTAATGGAGAAATTTTCATTATATCATTATTTTGGGTAAGAAGCTGAGATGTCTAGTCTAAAAATGCTGTGTCCAGGTAATTTCATGAAATTAATTTATAAAGTGAGCTTAGAATGAGATACTCTGGTCCTTCATTACTCCTTCCTCTTTCTCTGTAATAGGAGTTTTTAAACATCATTAGAAACTCATGTGAAAGCGTTGATCCTCTCTGGGTGGGCCTAAGTTTCAACGTCTGTGGAAAAGGGATAATGTTAGCATCTACATTACAGACTATTGTAAGGATTTCTTAGGAAACACATACAGAACATTCGATGATCACTTCACACAGTCAGCAGCCTGAGAATGTAAGGGGTTTTCAGTAGGAGCGCTATCTGTCTGTAAAAGTCGAAGTTGCTCTCCAGCAGGAAATAAATTATTGATGCAATAATTTTTGTGACTTAACAACTGGCACATATGTCTTCCTAATTCACTTTCCAAAAAGGAACGTCAGTTTGGGATAAGGTTGGTTTTCAGTTTCGAAAACAAATAAATAATGTTCCTATTGGCATGAACTGCCTTAGCTATTTTGAGGAGGATGAAGACATCTATGATTTCACTAAACTTGCCCGTTACTCCGGGAAATAGGAAAGTTTAACCCTGAACAAGAAACTAAAAATCTGAAATGCAGAGAGATTAAATTACTTTCCCAGGGTCACAGAACTCATCATTGCTGAACGGAACCAGTGTCTGGTCAGAGACACTGTCTTTTTTCCCCATCACTCAGAATTGCTAAGAAGGGGCCCCTTTGACTCTTCACTGTGAGTGGGTGTAGCCGTGTCAAGTGATTGTACCTTAACTTGGGGGCATGTAGAGTGTGGGTGAATACATGGAAGACTGGATTTGAAGTAACTCCTTGGACTATGAGTCTATGGGTACATCACCTCTTTGCTTTGGGGCCCGAGTGTTTCTAAATCTGGACTTGAAATTTTCCCTGCTGTTCATGAACCTGAAATTGTGCCATCACATCTAGTTTATATCAGCTATCAACTGAGCCCACACAGAGAGATGTGGGTTACTTACCTCTTCATGGGCCATATTAAAGCCACTTGCTGAAGAAGGAAAGAAGAAAAGGTCAAGCATACAGAGCAGAGAGGGAAGCCTGGATGGTGTTGAGGGTCCCAGTCCAGGGGGGAAGCTTATTCTGAATACCAGAGAACCACCAGGAATGGGACAGGGATTCCCATTACACGCATGGAGTGTATTTTGGGTTGATTCTGTGTCCACTGGTTCTCTGGATAATCTGACCTTCCTGAGCAGTCATACACCTTTCAAACACCACGTGGGGATTGTGACAGCTTTGTGGAAACAGCTTTGGAAGAGAGAAACAATTATTCCTGAGTGAGCTGTGACAAAATAGGACCAGTTTGGATTGTCCATTGAGACCAGAAAAGGATGAAATGTGTGGGTTGAAATGTGTGGTTTTTGGTTTTCACTTATTACTAAGCAAGCCTATTTTTGTTTCCTTTGACTTCTTGTTCTCTCGGGCTTATTTTTGCCTCCAGGTCTGTTCTCAGAAGAATTTTTTTCCTGGTGTTTTGCAAAGGCCACTCACTTTGTCTTTTTCAAGGTTTCACACTTTATTTATCTCCTCTTTAGCCTGTTTTATTAATCTGGCCTAGGTACTAGGTTTTTGTCAGTCTCCAAATAGACATGCACAGCCAACCAAGAAATATTCCTACAGATATACCCTACAAATACCTTCTCCACCAATCATTCCTTTATCTTCTCCATTTCATTGTAAAATTCTCAATTCCTTACTTTAATTACCTCACTTTTATACACTCAACAGACCATTGTCATCTTTTTCTTTCTGTAAAGCATCCCTGAAAACGCACTTGACAAAGCAAAACAAACAAAAACAAACAAAAACCCCACAAAACATCATGTTGTGACTCTGATGGAACCAACATCACTAACCTGTTCCCTCTTTTTGAAAAAAAAACTGTTTTGTCTTCACATATTCATTATCTCAACTATATGTTTGTCCTCCTGGAATATGGGCTATTTCTTTTCCATAACTTTTCTGTAGTTTGTCTTCAAATGCCTCGCTTCTACATGGTTAAGAACCTTGGGTGTTCTCAATTCTCACCTTTTTTTTTTTTTTTTTTTTTTTTTAGCTTTCTCTCTTTTGAAGATATTCTCTTTATTCCATAGCTTTTGGTTGTGTCCATTTACCAATGGCTTTCCAATATCCATGTCAGTGTCTCTTCAGGTCTAGATTTATAGTAGTTCAACTTTAACACATCCACCCCTCGTCTACATTTCACTTGTTTATATTATTGGCAGGTACCTCAGGCAATGTTAGAGGCAAGTTATTAAATGAGTGTTTATATTTTCCAGTCAGAATAAAATTCAATTTCAATCTACTCATTATTTTTAAAATTGGATGCTTGTCATCAGCATACCTTCCCAATGGACTAAGATACCCTAGTTTTCTAGAACACTAGAAGAAGATATTTTAGAATCCTTATGATCTGAAAGATAAGATGAGAAGGGAAATGCTGTATTATCAAGAGGTAGATCAACTTGGAGAATCACCAAACAATAAATTAAATGATTTCTGTCTACCAACTGACTATGATTCATTTAATCCTAAAAAGGGACAAGAAATAATGCCACCACAAAAAGATCATTTTTTTAATTCTTCCCAGCCATGAAATTCATTTTTATATTTTCTCTTAGATGATAGTTTAGTCTCTGCATGTCCATAGCTTAATATGGATAAGTGGGATTAAATATTTATGTATCATATGTCTATAATCAGGACTTCTATGTAGGATATATAAAGAATTCTAGCAATCTTAAGAGTAAAAAAATAATAATAACCCAATGAAAAATGGGCAAAAGGTGTAAATAGACATTTCTCCAAGGAAGATATACAAATGGCCAGTAAGTACATGAAACGATGCTCAACGTCTTTAGTCGTATGGGATGAATATCAAAGACACAGTAAGATACCACATTATATCCACAGGGATGGCAGATTAAAAGAAATCATACAGTAACAAGTAATGATGAGGATATGGAGAAATGAAAACTCTTATACATGACAGGTGGGAATGTAATATACAGCCATTCGGAAAACACTCTTCCAGTTCCTCAAAACGTTCAACCTAAGTTACCCTATGACCTAGAAACTCCACTGCTAGGTTGAATAAGAACCTACGTCCACACAAAAACTTGTATACAATTGTTCAGAATATCCATGAACTGATCAATGAGAAAACAAAATGTGTTATAACCATATAATTGAATATTGTCCAGAAAACAAATGAAGTAGTGATTCATTCTCAACATGAATCAACTTTGCTTTTGAAAAATTTTTTTAATGTTTATTTTTGAGGCAGAGAGAGACAGAGCATGAGCAAAAGAGGGGCAGAAAGAGAAGGAGACGCAGAATCTGAAACATGCTCCAGTCTCGGAGCTGTGAGCACAGAGCCCAATGCGGGGCTCGAACCCGCGAACCGTGACATCATGAACTGAGCTGAAGTCAGATGCTTAACCAACTGAGCCACCCAGGCGCCCCAACATGAATAGACTTTGAAAGGAAGGCTACGTGAAAGTAGCCAAACACAAAAAGTCACATGATGTATGATCCCATGGATAAGAAATGTCCAGAATGGACAATACTATAAAGACAGGAAGGAGATCAGTGGTTTCCTGGGGCAGAGGACAGTTGGAATTATAGGGTGACACCTAGACTAAGAGTTTTCTCTTGGGGATGATGGAATATTCTGAAATAGATTGTGGTCTTGGTTGCACAACCCTGTGAACATATTAAAACCATGGTAGTATATACATTGTATGTATAAGGTGAAGCAGAGAACTATTAAATCAGGTCCGGATCCCGTTTCTAGAGAATTAGATACAAAAAATCAATTCCTCTTCTACAACAACAGCTGACCTCATTACTTTTTCAGTCACCACCATGACCTCACCCCTGCTGGCACACTGCCCCTTTCCTTCGGAATCCTCCTCATCCCCTTTATCTGCATCATTGCTCCTCTTCCCCTAGCCAGTGTTTCCCACCTGTTTGTCTGGTAGCTTCTGTCTTCAGCCCTGCAAGGTGCAGCCCCTGACCTCACTGACTGGTACCAAGACATTTGAAGATAACCGTGTGTCAGATACTGCTCACTGTGTAATATATACATGTTCTTAAAACACACACACACATTGAAGGCTCAGAAGAAGTTCACTGGAAGGTGGATTCAGTCTCTAAAGTTTTTTAGCTGTTGTTACGGTACAAAGTAACTAGATTAATACCTACTGTAGCCTGGACCTGGGCTTCTGTTGTTTTGCTTTGGTCTGGTTTTGATTCGGTTAAATCTCAGTGCATGCTGATTCTGTATTCAGTTTTCTCTGATTTTCTTCTCTCTGATTGGCCTTGTTTTCTTGACAAACATAATGTACAAATCAGCAATCTGTTAGAAATTCAGGGACAGAGTGGCTATTAGTAGGGAAACTTATCACTGCCACTCAGGAAATTAATGTCATTTCAGAAATAAGCATAAAACCCTAAATTAATAAGGGGTATCTTTATTGGTATATCACTGCTGTTTGAATGTGGAATAATTCATCAAAGTGACTTAAATCTGGTTTCTGGAATATTGATTTGCACTGTGAGCAGAAAGGTGTGTATATTCTCAGATAAAGAAAGACTGGGCTCAGCTTCTAAAAATAGAAGAAATAGTTTCCATGAGACTGTTGCCGGGTGAACTGGGGAGGTCCCAGGCCCTGAAGTCTCAACCCAGCCCATCCCAAAGATGTCACTGAAGCCTCTTGGTCTCATCACGAGAAATAATTCAATTAAAGACACAGAACACAGCCGACAAGTGACACAAGGGAGAAAGGTTCTTAAAGTAAAAGTATACTCTTGAGATGTCCGAGCTGGTGAGGTCAAGGGGGAGAGAGAGAGAGAGAGAGAGAGAGAGAGAGAGAGAGACTAAGAGAGAGAGAACTCTGTTCCCTGGGGGTTGGGTTTCTTTTATCGACAGTTGTTAACAAAAGAGTGGAATATTCATTACTTGGGGCAGGGATTTCTTGGGAAGCCAGGTTTCCTGCCTTTTCTTCCTTATTTGGTCAGAGAGTTCCCGTCCCGGCCCCTGCCATCTTGGGCCTGTCTGGTTTGATCTGGTTTCTTGTAGCATGCTGCAGGACAGGGCTCTGTCTTTCCCACCAGCTGGCCATGACGTCCTCTCTGCTGGCCTCCAGGCATCCTGTTAGAGCCTAGTTCCCCACATACTGAGCCTGGGGAGGACTACAGCAGTGTCTCTGTGTACTCAGGGCTGGTGGCTCAGGGTTCCAGGGCTGAAGCGCTTTGCTTCCATGGTCTCTTCCCTGGGCTGCTGGAAGAGCCAGCACACTGGTCTCTAACCCTCTTCACTGTGGCCCGTGTTCTAACCCATTTTCTGCACCGTTGCCAGTTCGGTCCTGTATGAGATACCATTTCTCTTCCCAGGACATCAGAACTTCTCCAGAGGCCCTACAGAGGCTGACGTGATGTCCTCTTTGCATCTCTCTGTCTTCACGTCAACCTCGCCTTCTGCTGACCAACACGGAGGCCGTCCCGCACTGCCACGCATTGGCCACCGTCGCTGTGATTACTTGCCTGTGCTGTTCCCTCTGCTTCGTGCACTCTTTTCTTTCTGCTTCTCGTAGATAATTCCCATGTATTCTGTAGATCTCAGATCACCTATGCCGTCCTCCGCCCCTGGGAACATCGATTTCCCCCACTGTACAACCTGCTAATACCTTGTTTGCAAAATTGCCTGTAAATTGTCATTAATACATACAAGGGGCTTAGCCCTATACTTGGAAAATACAGACGATGTCATGCCTACACCCATATGTTATAAGGATAGAGTAAAATAATACATAATCATAATGGATCAATTGCTCAAGAGATGAAAGGAGAAAATTGAAAAATGGCATGACCAGTCATGAATGGATCTCACACAAGAACAGTCATATTGTTTGTTAGAAGAAATCTGTTGCTGCTCAACAGGCACAGAAAACGGAGCGCCGTGGCTCACACCTTCAGAAAGAAACAAATTCTGCTGGATGTAATTATCAACGTGAAACTGAACTGTTCACAAGTAGACAGTCTCCCAAGACAAAGCAGACATATCAGTCACACTGTTAATGGCGGCTCAGTCATGTGTGAAGAAGAAAATAAGCAATTTTCTAGCATTTCTGGAGAGCTTCATGAGATTAACCGTTCAGTTTCCTTTTCCTGCCTGTTAAAAACCCACATATTCTGCAGGTCATATTATAAGAGAAAAGGTCTTTATTAAAGAGAATTATTTAAAATAGTTTCAATATTTTGTCTGCATATTTTGGAGAGTGATGTATTCCACATGATATAGGTCAGTGTAATGAACTAAGCTGGTGTGGACAGGTCACTCTTTCTTCCAAACACACAGAAATTCTTGACAAAATATGAAATAGTGGAGTTCAAAAGAAATAAAATATTTTTTTCTTTTTA
This sequence comes from Panthera uncia, assembly GCF_023721935.1. Taxonomy (NCBI): domain Eukaryota; kingdom Metazoa; phylum Chordata; class Mammalia; order Carnivora; family Felidae; genus Panthera; species Panthera uncia. The sequence goes on from NC_064811.1 coordinate 195,358,462, forward strand.
GTTAAAATGTTTAATTTTTATTTATTTTTGAGAGAGAGAGATGGAAATGAGTCATCAGTGGGTGAGGGGCAGAGAGAGGAGACGCAGAATCCGAAGCAGGCTCCAGGCTCTGAGCCGTCAGCACAGAGCCCAACACGGGGTTCGAACCCATGAACTGTGAGATTATGACCTAAGCCGAGGTCGACCGCTTAACTGACTGAGCCACCCAGGCACCCCAAGAAATAAAGTATTTTTTCAAGTGTATTTTTCAAGTGTGTATTCAAAACAAACGAAGTATTTTCAGAAAGAGGTTTAGGTCTCATGTGGAGGAACTAGGATCAGGATTAATACTGAAGTGGGAACACCATCCTTAGAAAGGGGGAAGAAGATGCCAAGCAAATGAGAGTCACAGCTAGAAATTGAGTAAGTAGCCAGAACCAAAAAATACTAGATTGCTGTTAGCTCACAGAAGGTCAGAATTTAGAGCCTCTGCATGGTGTAATCACTTTAAAAAAAAAAAAAAAAAAAGCAGAAAAATATACCGGGGCTCCTGGGTGGCTCAGTCGGTTAAGCGTCCGACTTCGGCTCAGGTCATGATTTCTCAGTTCGTGGGTTCAAGCCCTGCATCTGGCTCTGTGCTGACACCTCAGAGCCTGGAGCCTGGAGCTTCGGATTCTGTGTCTCCCTCTCTCTCTCTGCCCCTCCCCTGCCCATGCTCTGTCTCTCAAAAAAATAAATACACATTAAAAATATTAAAGAGAAATATATCTAAAACTGGAAAAATTCTTACAGCTTTAGCAGAAGGGAACTAAAAATATATCTTTATTTTTCACAGTGAAACTTCATTAAAATTAACTTTTATGGATGATGATGAATATAATAGAGAGAGAGAGAGAGAAGGAGACAGTGACAGAGAAATTGAGATCAAGAGTCAAGGAAATAGCACCTTTCCCTGTGTCTGCTTGCCCTCTATGTGTTTTCTTTGGAAAAATGTCTGTTCAGGTCCTGTGATCAGTTTTAAATCAGATTGTTTATTTTTGTTTTTGTTTTGGTGTTGAGTTTTTATATTGTCAATATTAACCCCTTATCAGATATATCCTTTGCAAATATTTTCCCCAATTTAGTAGGCTGCCTTTTTAAAACAAAAATTTTAATGTTTATTTATTTTTGAGAGAAGGAGAGAGAGGACAGAGTGAGAGTGGGGGAGGGACGGAGAGAGAGGGAGATCAAGAATATGAAGCAGGCTCCAGTCTCTGTGCTGACAGCTCAATGTGGGGCTCAAACTCATGGACCCTGAGATCATGACCTGAGCAGAAGTCTGACGCTTAACTGACTGACCAACCAGAGGTTTCTTGTTTTTTTTTTTTTTCCAATTATTATTGATGGTTTCCTTTGCTGTGCAAAAGCTCTTTATGACAGAGAACCTGAAGTGACCTTTCCAAAGGAGACTTACAAATGTCCAACAGACGCAAGAAAACTTCCCAGCATCACTAATCACTAGGGAAATGAAAACCAAAACCACACTGATAATTCACCTTACACTTGTTAGAATGGCTAAAATCAAAAAGACAAGACATAACGAGTATTAGCAAGGATGTTGAGAAAAAGAAACCCTTGTGTCCTGTGGGAATGTAAATTGGTACAGCCATTGTGGAAACAATATACAAGTTTCTCAAAAAATTAAAAATAGAAATACCTTATGATTGAATAATTCCACTACTGGTTATTTAACCAAAGAAAATGAAAACACTAATTTGAAAAGATATATGCAACCCTAGGCTTAATGCAGCATTATTTACAATAGCCAAGATATGGAAGCAATTGAAGTATCCATCCATAGACAAATGGGGTGTGTGTGTGTGTGTGTGTGTGTGTGTGTGTGTATCATAAAGAAGGATGGTATCATGCCATTTAAGACAACATGGATGGACCTGGAGGTTTTTATGCTAAATGAAGTAAGTCAGGCCGAGAAAGACAAATACCATATGATTTTGCTTGTAAGTGGAATTTAAAATACATAGCAAAGGCCAGAATGAGACATAAACACAGAGAACATGGAAAGGGGTGAAGAGTGGGGAAAATGTGGGAAGGGGAGAGGGAGCTTCAGGCTTCCAGTTACGGTACCAGTGCATCTCATCAGACAAAACAGGAGCGCACAAAATACAAGGGCTCTGGGGAAGGGACCCCAGTTTGGAGCTAAATGTCTAGCAGAAATATTACTCATAAGTCAGGGAAAATAAAGAAAAAAATTAATATTTTCCAAACCAATAAAGTGGCTAGGTGGGATAGTAGTTTGCATGTTTAGAAAGGCAGCTGGAGAGCGAGATGTGTGAAAACCACTGCGTGAGGACATTCATCCTGCACAGTGTTGTTCCAAGTGATGAGAGACAGAGCTATTCAGTGTCCTTTGCTTCTGCTGACTCTTCTTCCTCTTCCCCTCCCTCCCCATCTAATACTGATGTATCGGGTTCATTCAGCCCCCATCCAACCTACCTGTTTTTATCACAGTTTGTTTTCTCCAGAAGTTTGCCATTGAGACCAGGTAAATACTGATGATCTAATTTGGGGTGGAACATTGAACTAGGCAAGGGATATGGTCTGTGTGAACCCCACCTTTTGCTTAAGACAGCCTGAGCATTTCTTAAATACTGCTCTTGACCACATTAAAGGTAAGGTACTTGGCACCTCAATGACTTATTTGTATTTTTTATGTTTATTTTTTTAATGTTTATTTTTGAGAGACAGACAGCGAGGGGGCATACAGAGAGAGGGACAGAGGATCCAAAGCAGGCTGTATGCTGACAGCAGAGATGTGGGGCTCAAATTCACAGAAGGCAAGATCATGACCTGAGCCAAAGTTGGAGGCTTAAGTAAATGAGCCACCCGGGTGCCCCCAAAGGATATTCTTTTTAAATAAATGGGGACATTTGGGAAAGGAGTAAAAGTGAGTAATCCAGTTTGATTGTGTCATAGAGCATTGCTTCTCAAACTAACTGTGGTGTATTGACCAGTATTTTGTTCTAATTTTGATGCATTTCAACTGATATTTTGTAAAATACAATAAAGATTAATTACTGGAGAATTAAATAAAAAAACAAAATATAAACCCAAATTGCATGATAAGATTCACTAGCCATAAAATTACCTTTCAATAAATTTAATAAAAACATATAGAATGTAGAAAAAATAATGACAAACACATACACCATTCATTGAAAATTCACCTATTTCTGAGTATGGCATAATTTCTTATAATCTTTATTTATTTTTGAGAGAGAGAGAGAGAGAGAGAGGGGGAGAGAGAGAGATTGAGCATGAGCAGGGGAGGGGCAGAGAGAGGGGGAGACACAGAATCCAAGGCGGGCTCCGGGCTGTCAGCACAGAGCCCCACATGGGGCTTGAACCCATGAACCGTGAGATCATGACCTGAGTCAAAGTCAGATGCTTAACTGACTGAGCCACCCAGGTGCCCCAGAGTATGGCAGAATTCAACAAGAGAGCAACTTCTAGACTCTAAAGAACCAAGTCACTTTACTTTGGATTCATATCAATGGAAGATTTAGCGGGGACTAACTTCTAGGAGTGCCTGGTCCTTTTGTGCACATGCTAAATGCAAAACAAAGGCCCCAAACAGACAACACTTACACTCAAAGCAAAGCAAAACTTCAGGACCACATGATCTGACCCAGAAGCGACTTCTGTGACAACTAAATCATGCCCATGGTTTTGCTGCCTGAATTGAAAGACATTATTTGAAGCAAATAATCCGTACCCAGCCACCCAATTTATGAAACTCTTGGTGCAATTGTTTTTTTAAATCTTTATTAGTAAAAAAAAAATCAGAACTGAGTGAAAATATAATGAAAGGCCTCGATAAATGAAGTGACTAACCTGAAGAGACCGTATGGAACAGTGTCATCCCTCAGACAATGATCAGCTGGATTTGCCAAGACAAAGAGAAATCTGACGTGGACACTTTGAAGAGTCATTTCATGGCTCAGCAAAGCTCAGCATTTCAAGAGTCCTCGTGAGGAGAAAGCGAATGAAGGTCAGAGCTCTGAGGCTGGGTGGTGATGAGTGTCATGTGACTGCGCAGAGGGGCGCTCTCTGATCAGCTGTGTTCTGGTGCGTCTCAGTGGGCGAGGTCTGGTGTTTTCATCGGACCTCTCCCTGCCCCCCAGACTTTTCACTGCCTCTCTGCCTAAAGCAGGTGTTGTTAGTTTGAGACAGAGACGCATTGGAAGCAGAAACCTCTCTCCCTCTAAGACTGAGCTGCCCAGAAAGGACATGATAGATGAGATTTATCTTTTATATGCTTTACCGCCCCACACCTCTGACCCACGGGCTCCGTTCCATTCCGACATATCTGCACTAATGTAGTAGAGACATTCTGACTTGTACGTGTTGGTCCAATTCACCCTGTGGCTACTGAATAGCTGTCTATGTCCCTCTAATTCTAGAAGAGAAACAGTTGTGATAAGAGGAAAAGAGTAGTGATTCTTCATATTTGTGTTTCAGTGAATGGAAATCATACCGCTTCTTTAATTTAGAGCTCCACTGTCGAGTTTCTAACAAAGACTAGTTTAGTACTGTCCTTTCAGCCACACTGGTGACTTTTTTGGGGAGTAATTGGTTTTCTTAATATACAGTTAATTAATCTGCACTTCAAATACAGGAGACAGTTTTCTCTACAGAATATGAAAGTCAGAATGACCTATGGTCGTATGCAAAGCAGGGCAATGAAAAGTATATTTGTTCTCATGAAAACGCTAATGCCTACGAAATACATTTTTATGCTTTAAATTGTAAGCTTGCCTGTGCCTTTGTTTTTAGACAAACAGATGGTAGGTAGGTAGAAGATAGAGAGATACAGACTGATAGTGAGGAGGGAGAGAAAAGAAGTGGTTTAGTTATTTCTTCAATGTATTTTAAAGAAATGGAAAATGTTAAAAAATCACTTTGAAAGATATATCTTTCCTTATTATAATAGTTGTCTTCTTTATTGTATGTTTGGAAGATATGGGAATTAGAAAGAATAAAATCAATAATCTAAGCCCTCTGACATACCCTATGTATTTTATATATTTCTTTCACTTTTTTTTCTTTTCAAATTCATTTTAAAACTTCTCAAATAATTGCAAATATTCTGAGAAAAATATAGACTAAAAAAAGGCACTCATCCCCCGACTACAATTCACTGCCTTTTTCTCTATTTGCTTCAAATAATGATTTACTGAATCAAACTTCAGGTACATTATTGAAATGTCCTTTGCAACCCTCCCGAATTCCATCTTAGCGCTCTGTTTCTGAGATCACGTGTCCTTCCGTACCATGCCTTTCGAAGCTTACCAGAAGTGTACTTCTTTTGCAACACTGGGTTTATTATTCTTTTAAGATGTACAAAAAATGGCAACTCATTGGACCTACCTTTTGTGATATTTTGTTTTTTGTTAAACATAAAAGAGCCTAACATAGGTATAGTTACATGTTATTTATTTGTCTACTAATTTTTTGTTCACTTGTGCTACTCATATGTTGTTGATGCACGCATTTCAGATAGCTCCTAATGCATTTATTTTGCCAAAACTGTTTAAGTGTTAATGTATCATAACATATCCATGTTTTTATTATTCTTTGTGCTTTTTCTGTTTTGCCCAAGAAATTCTTCTGTATTTGGAATGTACTCATTATCATATTCTCCATTGCTGTAATGTTTTTGAAGTTCTGCATCGATCACTTAGATCTTTAATACGTTAGAAATGCATTTTCTGAGTCAAGTGACATAGGAATCTAATTTTATATTTGCCACTTAGCCAATCCACCCACCGTAAGTAATTCAGTTCATTCCCACTGGTACCGCCATATCGATTCCTACAAGCTCCCATTTATGGAAGGATCTGTTGGGATTTGTCTAGGCTATTTCAGTGGTCTAGGTACCTATTCTTAAACAAGAGTCTTTTAATTATCAGAGCTTTGTGACAGTGTTGATATCTGATGATGCATGTTCTCTCTCCTTACTCTTCTTCTAGACAAATCTATTTAGGAAGGGACATAAGGGGAGGGAGCAGAGCAGTGCAGGCAAGCCCCAGAAGAAGGAGCAGGTGTCAGTGAGCATACAGAGCTACGGCAAGGATTCGTTCATCACCAGCAGATGTGCAAGTGCCCTGCAGAACAGACATGACTGCTTCCAGTTGCCTGCAATTGCTGTTAAATTCCATCATTATAGCATGTCAAAAGCAGGCAGGGATAAGACTGGAATTTCATTATAGGGCAAAGCACAAAACAGCTAAGCCCTGATGTGGTACAGCCCATGAATGAGGGTTCTTGTTGGTCCTTGAGTGCCAGTGTTACAGCACCTGCCCCACTTATCATTCTCCATGCAAGGTAAAGTTGGTAATTTGGGGGTTCATCCGGCAGTCATGTAGGTTGTCCCAGCACTTAGAGCAGTGGTTGTCTGTACGGGACACACAAAGGAATCACTTGAGGAACTTTTAAAAATACTCATGTCCGGAGTACTGATGCATAGGGGCACTTGTACCCCAATGTTTATAGCAGCACTCTCAACAATAGCCAAATTATGGAAAGAGCCTAAATGTCCATCAACTGATGGATAAAGAAATTGTGGTTTATATACACAATGGAGTACTACATGGCAATGAGAAAGAATGAAATATGGCCCTTTATAGCAATGTGGATGGAACTGGAGAGTGTGATGCTAAGTGAAATAAGCCATACAGAGAAAGACAGATACCATATGGTTTCACTCTTATGTGGATCCTGAGAAACTTAACAGAAACCCATGGGGGAGGGGAAGGGAAAAAAAAAAGAGGTTAGAGTGGAAGAGAGCCAAAGCATAAGAGACTCTTAAAAACTGAGAACAAACTGAGGGTTGATGGGGGTGGGAGGGAGGGGAGGGTGGGTGATGGGTATTGAGGAGGGCACCTTTTGGGATGAGCACTGGGTGTTGTACGGAAACCAATTTCACGACAAACTTCATATATTGAAAAAAAATACTCATGTCCAAGCCACACCCTTGTACAACTAAATTGGAATCTCTGAGGGTGGGATCTTGGCCTGACTCTGTCGTTTTTAAAGCCTCTGATAATTCTAATGTTCAGACAGTTTGGACAACAGCTTTAGTGTCAGCGCAACTATGGGGTCTCCACCTGATTTGGCATAATCAACTAGATAAGAAGGAGAGAGTTCTAGGAGGCATTCGGAAGCCTCAGCACATCTTTGGCCAGAGTGAGAGGCACTGCCACTGGCATAGGACCAGAAATGGCTGCCTGAAGGATACTGTGTAGATCAGAGAGCTAGGTAGAGCTACTTTAATGTAGCATCGAAGTGCCATGAACTCGGGGAAATTAGTCAAGGTTGTGCATCACCTGCTGTAACACGCAAAAGAGAGTTTTAGAAACACAGGGCAAGTTTGGCACTTTTTGCAGTCAGGCACCAGGGCTACCTCTCCTTTGTTCCTCTGCCCATGCCAGGATGCTAGATAGTCCAAGATGGTTCTCCACCTCTTCTGCAGTCTGGCCAGAAGAATTAGGACAGGGAGTGGAGGCAAATACCTTCCCTAAAAGTAATGGACACATCACTTCTTCTCTTATCCTGCTGGCCAGAAGGTAGTCACACAGTCTTGCCCACATACTAGAGTCTGAAAACTACATTCAGGGTGGCTGCATTCGAAGCTGAAAAGAAGAGTATACAGTAGATAGAAGTCAGCAGTCAGCCTTTGATAACAGAGGTACTTGGGAAAATAATACAGTTCAAATATGCATTTGAATGCTTGGTATGGCTGTTGCCACCATGGCAAATTTCTAATTGTAGAGGGAGCAGTAGAGGAGGACACAGGAGGGAGCAGTATGCCAGGTCAGCTTTCTCCTTGAACTTGGTGAAAGCATAGTGCCGATGTGCATCTCTGCCTGATCCCGGTCTCTCATCTGAGTTTCTCCTTGGAGAAATACCTGGCTGTGTGACACATGCCCGGTGAGTCCGGAGCATCTTGTCGTGCCCAAAAGGGAGAGGTGAAACACACACACATGCCTGCACACTCACGCGTACACACTGATGATGAGGCCACGTCAAAGGGATATAAGAGCCAGCTGAAAGAATTGGTTAATGGTCAAAACTAGAACATTTTGAACAACAAAATAAATACCATAATAGTCTGTCACTATAAATATCCATGACTGATATAAATAAGATTGAATAAACCAGCTAATGGGGGAGGACAGACAAATCTCACATATGGAAAAAATCAGAATAGTTCACGTAGATACATTCCCCTAAAGGAGGTGGATTGCAACTCTCTACTCCTTAAGTTTGAGGCACATCCATTGGCTTATTTCCAGAGAGCACAGCATAGAAAAAGAGGGGATATAACTTTTGAGTCGAGAAAATGGACAGCAGCCAGTTCTCAAACTTAACATCAATAGGAATGAATCATGCTGTTAGTGATAAATCATGCTGATCCTTTTTCAACGTGAAAGCATAAGCCACTTTCTGTTAACGTGATTCTCATTAGCCAATTCAATTATATTAATTTTTTAATGTTATTTATTTATTTTGAAAGAGAGCAAGACCATGAAAAGGGGAGGGGCAGAGAGAGGGAGAGAGAGAATCCCAAGCAGGTTCCGCACTGTCAGCACAGAGCCCGACACGGGGCTCGAGCTCATCAACCGTGAGATCATGACCTGAGACAGAATCAAGACTTGGATGCTTAACCAACTGAGACCCCTAAGCACCCCAATTATATGAATTGTAAGAAACAGTTCTACTGGATCGATGTCTTGATAAAATGTGGTGAAAATGGCACTTTACCTCTGTGGTCTTCCTCTTGAAAACTCATTACTCCCATGTTTTTCATGGGAAAAAAACATGAAATTCCAGAATTCTTCAATTTGCCTGGCCACTTCTCTTCAAACCTGCCAAGGTCAATTAAACTGAAAAGCTGTCTACTGCCAAGAAATGCTGAGATAATGACTGCTAGCTGTGATGTGGCTTCTTGAGTGAGATAACGCAGCAGAAAAATAGCATTAGTTAAAAACTAAGACAGTCCGAATAAAGTATTGACTTTTGCCAATCATAGTAAAAATGGCAACAAGCGATGGGCTGGGACCATCATGTATGCCCGAACAATAGAAAAAGAATTGGGAGGAAAAAAAAGGAATATTTCTCTTAATTGGGTTTGTAATCACCTCACAAGAGATAAAGTGAATTTGCAATGATATTTGTTTTTCCTTTAGAAGGTAAAAAACTTAGAAATATTTATCTTATCATAATGCCAGTGAATATATCATCTCATATGTGAAATGTATAAATTGCTTGGAAAGTACAAAGTGCTACGTGGGACATATTATCCATGAACAAGGACATTTGTAGGTTTCACATAATTTTTGGCAACTTTCACCTCTTTTACCTTATGCTTAAAACACTATCACGGTGTGTGTATGGAGGGAAACATGTTTTCCATGATTTGAAGCATATTGATGGTTATTGTCAAACCAGGTAAGATACGCACAGTTTCAAATGAAGAAAAGGATGGTTGTCCAGCGAGCATTCCGTTATCATTCTGTCAAGAGTCAGAGTTAACTTATGTCACTTTACCAAGCAGTGGGCTCCTTTTTTCCACATCCCGGGCTTAATGATGGCATTGATCAAAATGTAAATTTATGTTGATTTATCAAGACATGATGATTGTAGTGATAAGCCTTCATGATTGGTACTTCCAAAGTAAATGTACTGAAATGATAAATGTGTGTTTCCCTGGCCACAGAAATGGATTTTGCTCTGCAGTTAATGTTTCATATAACCCAAGTTCATTAGGCAGAACTCAGCTAATGACATCATGAATTTGTTTCATTTTATCAAATTGCATTAATTAGGGAAATGTGCTGAATGTTGATTGTGAAGAAATTTACTCTTTTTCCTTGGAATAAGGAAAGAAAAAACAAGGTAATTGGATTAATTTGTTTTTTTTTTTTTTCTTAACCTCCATTAGCTGGGATTGTGAAGATCCTTTCTCAACAAGAAAGCATGAGCAGTTTTGTGTTAACATGATTCTCATTACCCAATTTAATTGTAGGAATTTTAAGTGAGAGTTCTTCTGGACCAGTGCCAGATTCTGAAAAAACATATTAAACACTGTATCTCCAGGGGAGCACACATTTGATAATGAAAGCCCAAGGTTTCCTATAGTGGTAAAAAAAAAAAAAAAAAAAAAAAAAAAAAAAAAAAAAAAAAAAAAAAGAAAGAAAAAAAAAGAAAACAAAAAGAAAAAAAAGGAAAGGAAAGAAAAGAGAAGAAGCAGGCACTGAGTACTTTCTCATGCTTCTGTAAATTATATATGTTTGGTCTGTTGTATCACCCTTCTGCCCCTAAAGCTTAGAATAATATTGTGTCCTTGGAGTTTTGTTTTTGACAGTGTATTCCAGGGTCTGTATGATTCATGGTGATTTGTGAGAACTATTTAAAATATTGTTGTACTGTGTTTAATTATAAAAACAGATTATCCCAGAAGTTTAAAATCATATCGTTTGCATGTAATTGTGTGTGTTCTCTAGGTTGGAGGGGGGTAGTTTTCTTTAATGAGAAAACATGGATCTTTTGTTGCCTTTATTCCCTCAAGAACATTACTTCCCATTCAAGTGGGAAAACATGGTTGATGGATACAGTCATATGCAGTCCAACAATCGCCTGTATTCAAACCCAGAGAGTGCTTCCCCAGCGTGGCATCAAATAGACCACACCCTGGAGAGGCAAGTACCTTCTGGGGTCAAAGCTGAAGTCATCTTAATGCTTCAGCTCTGAGTAACCAGGAAGGAGCTGGTGATTGTTTCATGCACAGGAATGCCATAGTCAGAGGTAAGATAAGCAAATGAAACAGGGGTTTTCATAGAAAAGTATTGAAATGTGTATACATATACGAATGGATATGTGTGTCTACACATATAGAGTTAATTGTCAAAGAATGGCTCATTAGTCTCTTTGCTATCTTTTTTTAAATGTTTATTTCTTTTTGAGAGAGAGAGAGCACATGCGTGCATGAGTGGGGGAGGGGCAGAGAGAGAGGGAGACACAGAATCTGAAGCAGGCTCCAGGCTCCTAGCTGTCAGCACAGAGCCCAACGCAGGGCTCGAACCCATGAACCACGAAATCATGACCTGAGTCGAAGTCAGACACTTAACCAACTGAGCCACCCCAGGCACCCCTAGCCTCTTTGCTATCTTAAGGGGAAGGATTTAAAAGGCATATGATGAAATATTTTTAAAAAAATACATGGGTAATTTTCAATTTAAAATTTGGCAGGTGCATGGCATGCCTCAAGATTTATACCACTGACTAAAGACTTTGTCAGTCTCTTCTTTTTGTAGAACTCAGTCAACTTGTGTATAAAATAGCTCATTTCCACCCTGATAGCCTATGACTCTATGATTTAAAAATTAAGCACGTCCCATCATTTAAGTCGTCTTGAATCAGCTGTGTAAACGATCTTTTATTATTATATCAATAATGTCAATTCATCAGGCTTTATGAAAAGTAAAAGACAAGTACAGCATTCATTTGATGAATGTGTACTAGTTATCCAAATGAAAGTAGTATTCCTCTAATAATTTTAGAGAATGAAGTTAGAAGTCATGGCTGCCATAGATAGAAGGAAAGCTAGATAGGATCTAAACACATCAGCACTTCATTTCCATGAGGTAGAAAATGAGGAAACAGGGATTTGCATGTAATGACACAGGTGGAGAGTGGTAGGGGTAGAGTTTAAACCTACCAATTAAAGGGGTGCCTGGGTGGCTTAGTTGGTTGAGCGTCCAACTTCGGCTCAGGTCATGATCTCATGGTCCATAGGTTCAGGCCGTGATCTCACGGTCCCTGGATTTGAGCCCCACTTTGGGCTCTGTGCTGACAGCTCAGAGCCTGGAGCCTGCTTGGGATTCTGTGTCTCCCTCTCCCTCTGCCCCTACCCTGCTGACGCTCTGTCTCTTTCAGTCTCTCTCTCTCTCTCTGTCTCTCTCTCTCTCTCTCTCTTTCAAAAATAAATAAAAAAACATTAAAAAAATTTAAACCCACCAATTATAAAGCTTTTTCTATCACTCCTTGAAACTTTAAGATATATAAAGAACTATGAGGTTATCTGACTTGAGACAAAAATGAAGATAATAAGCATATTTAAATCATGTATTTATATTAAAAATATTTTATTTGAGGGCACCTTGTGGCTCAGCTGGCTGAGAGTCTGACTTCAGATCAGGTCATGATCTCATGGTGCGTGAGTTTGAGCCCCTCATTGGGCTTGTGCTGTCAGTGAGGGGATCCTCTGTCCCTGTGTCTTTCTGCCCCTCACATGCCTTTCTCTCTGTCTCTCAAAAAATAAACATTTTATTTTTTTAAGTTTATTTTTGAGAGACAGAGAGAGAGAGCAAGTGAGAGAGAGAGAGAGAGAGAGAGAGTGACAGAGGGAGAGGCAGAGAGAGAGGGAAAGAAAGAATCCCAAGCAGGCTCCATGCTATCAGTGTGGAGCCTACTGGGGGCTCAAACCCACGAACCATGAGATCATGACCTGGTCCAAAATCAAGAGTCAGATGCTTATGAAAGTGAGCCACCCAGGCACTTCGCTCATAATATTCTTCACGACATTTTCCATACACATGGGATGAGTAGAGATCAGTAGAAATACCTCTTTCATTTCTGACACTGGTAACTTTTATCTTCTCTTTTTCTTGGTTAGCATAGCTAAGTGGTTTGTCAATTTTACTGCTCTTTTCAAGGAGCAACTTTTATTTTTAAACTTTTATTTATTTTTGAAAGACAGAGAGAGACAGAGCACGAGCAGGGGAAGGATAGAGAGAGAGGGAGATATAGAATCCGACGCAGCTCCAGGCTCTGAACTGGCAGCACAGAACCCAATGTGGGGCTCAAACCCACGAACTGTGAGATCCTGAGCCGAAGACAGACACTTAACCGACTGAGCCACCCAGGTGCCCCTCAAGGAGCAACTTTAATTATGTTAATAGTCTCTGTTGCTTTCTTGTTTTCAGTTTCATTTATATCTTCTTTGAATTTGATTATCTTTTCTCTGCTTGCTTTTAACATAAATTGCTTTTCTTTCTCTAGTTTCCAAGAAAGGAAGCTTAATTTATTAACTTTAGATTTAAAAAAAAAATTTTAACATGTATGTTTAGTGCTATAAATATCCGTCTGCACACTATTTTCATAGCAGCCTACATATTTTGATAACTTTTATTTTTATTTTCATTTAGTATGAAATATTTTAATTGTCCTTGGGACTTTTTCTTTGACCAATGTCATTTTAAGTGTGCTCTTTAATATTCAGATATTTCAAAATTTTCTAGTTCTTTCTATGCTATCACTTTTAGATTAGTTCCACTGTGGTATGTGAAGGTACTTTGATTTCTATTCTTCTAAATTTAAGATGTGTTTTATAGCCTTTATTGTACCTATTTTGATGAGTGTTACATGTGATCTTAAGACACATGTGTTGTTTTTTTGTGGGATGGAGTGTACTGTAAATATTTAGTTCAAGTTGAATGAGAATTGATCTTAAGACCATCTATTTCCTTATTGATCTTTTTTTGCTTGTGTGATCTATCATTTCTTAGGAACAGACTATTTATGTCTCCTACGATAATAATTTCCATTTCTCCTTTTAATTCTGTAAGGTGTTGCCTCACCTATCAGACACGCTGCTCTTACGTGGACACATGTTTAGGATTGCCATGCACTCGTGGATAATTGATCCTCTGTGTCATATGCAGTATCCTTTTATATCCCAGATGTCTGCTTTTGTGTGAGATTGATATAACTCATTCATGTCATTTTTTAAAAGTTTATTTATTTTGAGAGAGAGAGAGAGAGAGAGAGAGAGAGAGAGAGACAGCACTTATGAGCAGGGAGAGGGTCTGAGAGAGAGGGAGAGAGAGAATCCCATGAACCGTGAGATCATGACCTGAGCCAAAATCAAGAGTTAGATGCTTAACCACCTGAGCCACACAGGTGCCTCCATATCATTTTTGTTAATTTTAGCATGATATATCCTTTTATTATTTACCTATCTTTTACTATTCACCTATTGAGGTTGAGTATTTATATTTAAAAAAAATATTTTATACAACATTTAGTTGGGCTTCATTTTTGTTCTAGGGTTTTGTTTTCTTTTCCTTCTTTAAAGACCTTTTTTTATTGTCTTTAACTTTTTTAATGCTTTCACTTATTTTTGAGAGAGAGAGAGAGAGATAGCGTGAGTGGGGGAGGGGCAGAGAAGGAGGAAGACCGAATCCGAACAGGCTCCAGGCTCTGAGCTGTCAGCACAGAGCCCCCGTGGGCTCTCAAACTTACAAACTGCGAGATCGTGACCTGAGCCAAGGTCAGACGCTTAATGGACTGAGCCACGCAGGCGCCCCTCTTTAAATCTCTTCTGACAATCTGTTTTTCCATCGCTGTATTTCGAACATTCATATTTGAAGTAATTCTTCATATATTTGGATTAGTAACTACCATGTCTATCACTGTTTTCTATCCATTGCGTTTTGTTACTTGTTTCTTTTTTCCTTCATTCTCTGTCTTCTCTGAATTTAACTGAGTATTCTATATGCATACACTTTTTTCTCTTAGCATATCAAAGTCTACTCCTTTTAAAAAAATTTATTGGTTCTTCGACATACATTTATAACTAACCTAAGTCTGCCCCCAAATAACACCATAGTACTTCATGTGTAAGGCAGGTGTCTTACAACATATTATTGACAGTCTCTCTCTGTGGTCTTTTATGACTTTGTTTATTCATTTCACTTACTCATGTGCTATATTACCTAGTATGTGTTTACTATGATTATTTTAAACAGCTCTCTTTTATAACAATGAAGAATAAGAAAAATAAAAGATTGTGTTTTACTTTCATTAATTTCTTCTCAGTTGGGCTTCCTTGATTCATGCAGATTCAGGTTTCTTTCTTATATCATCTTTCCTCTCCCTGTGAATTTCTTTTCACATTTCTCATAGGACAGATCTAGAATTATGAATTCCTTCAGTTGTTATTGAAATGACAAAGTTATTATTTTTCCTTTTTTAATAAATTTTTAATGTTTATTTATTTTTGAGAGAGACAGGGTGCAAGTGGGGGAGGGGCAGAGAGAGAGAGAGGGAGACACCGAATCCAAAGCAGGCTCCAGGCCTGGAGCTTCGATATGGGGCTCGAACTGTGAGATCATGACCTGAACAGAAGTCAAACGCTTAACCGACTGAGCTACCCAGGTGCCCCATTATTTTTCCTTTTCTGAAGAATGATTTCACTGAGTATAGAGTTCTAGTGTGGGGAACATTTATTATTATTTTTTTTTACTTTCAATATTTTAAATATTAATTTCACTCTCTTCTTCCTTGCATCATACATTTTTTTTTTCTTTGCATTAAAGTGTGGAGATTTCAGCTGACATATCTTCAAGTTCATTGACTCTTGCCTTGACCATGCCCAGTCTTCAGGTGTGTCCATTAAAGTCATTCCTCATTTGTGTTACAGTGTTTTTGATTTCTAGTATAATCTTTTGATTCTTTTTACAGTCTCCGTGTCTCTTACATTTCTTGCAGTGTCACACGATGTTCTTGTATGTTATCCACTTTTTCCATCAGTACCCTTAGCCTATTAATCATAATTAGTTTAAGTTTTGTCTAATAACTCTGAAATTTCTCCCACATCTGAGTCTGTGTCTGATGCTTTCCTTGTCTTTTCAGCCTCTTAGCTGTGTTATAATTCTTCTTGAGGACTAGACATGATGTGCGAGGTAGTAAGAGGCTCTGTGTGAGGTTCTCTGTTTATCTGGCTGGGAGTTGGTCCACATTTAAAGTTTGTCATTACCATAGCTCTCAGACCTTTCATTCTTCCAGTGACCTTGTCTTTGTGCTCGCTATTGAACTTGGGATTCCCTAACAACTCCTCTTCAGAGAGCATTTGTGTTTTGTAGCTTTCCAGCTGCAATCCACTGGTATACTGGTTCCCTGCTGGCATGGAGGTGAGGTGTTGGGGAAGGAAATGTCATGTAATCTTATGATTATAGCTTAGTGTTTTAGTGGGCCTATTATCTTTACAAGTATTGCTTCAGCAGAATACTTCTATTTTTAACCCATTTGGTGAGCTAGGAAGTCTAGAGTTGCTGCTTGGGAGCAGTGTCCTTCTCGCAGCTGGTACAAAGCCCTTGTAAAGTCATTTCCCTGCTCAGTAGGCATGTTTGTGAAGAATGCTCTGGGTGAATTTCATAAGGATTTCTCCTCCCTCAGCCTGCCAGAGTCAGGAGGGGATATTTCTCTGATCTTCCCAAGAATGTGGGGGGGTTTCTGGAGATAATAACCATACAAGTTTTGTTTTTAAGGCTGTAGCCCCTCTATATTTTTCTCTTCCATGCTAGTACAAATTTAGCCTGGAGAAATTTGTCAAAATTATTATTTCACACTTTCTTCCAGTTTATGGCTTTAGGAGCGGCTGTTTGAGTGAAGCATGTATCTCCTGAAACTCTCTAGATTCACCTGTCCTTCCAGATTTTGGGGGTTAGCTGTTCAATTCACTGATGTACCCAAGAATAGTCACTGACTAACAGTTTGTTTATACTTTTCTTGTTGTAGGAACCAAGAATGGCAAATTCCAAGTGTTGTGTGTGTGTGTGTGTGTGTGTGTGTGTGATTTTTGTGTGGGTTTTTTTTTTTGTTTTTGTTTTTTGTTTCGTTTTTGTTTTGTTTTGTTTTGTTTTGTTTCTTTTACCTGTCAGACCTGAAATGAGAACTCTGAATAGTTTATTTTACAATATTTTTTCCCCATCATTCTTCTTTGGACTTTCCTCTGTAAGCACTTCCCTGTTATGTAATATGAAGGTGTGTACATATATGCATTTCTTCGAGATGCTTCCTGAAGTTCTAAGCTAGAGGTTTTTTTTTTTTAATTTCATTTAAAGTTTTTTTAATGTTTATTTATTTTTGAGACAGAGAGACAGAGCATGAGCTGGGGAGGGGCAGAGAGAGGCGCAGAGAGAGACACAGAATATGAAGCAGGCTTCAGGCTCTGAGCTGTCAGAACAGAACTCGACATGGGGGTCGAAATCACAAACTGCGAGATCATGACCTGAGCCAAAGTTGGACGCTTAACCAGCTAAGCCACCCAGGCGCCCCACTTAAGCTAAAGTCTTGAACAAGCAAAGACAATAAATATTATCAGGGGAAATTCACAAAAATGATAACTGGCATTTATGTATGTTACTCTTTATAAATCATTCTCGTAAATATTCACACAGTTTGGCCCTCAGGGCCGAGCAACTATTTATCTTGGACTCCTAGACCCTTCTCCTTGACTGCTGCTTTGTGTCCTGATTTTCTGACTCCTTGTGCCATTTCTGGAGTTGGAAGAAATACTATACCACATGATATAAAATCTGGCTTCCCATAGAGTGCCAAAGAGCCAGAAGATGTCACCTGGAAATGCATAAAAACATTGACTATCAGGAAATCTGAAAAAAGGGCCTGTGTGCAGACAAACTTCCTTTCCTTCCTCCCTTCTGTAGACTGCTCAACAGCATGGCTCCCCCTCCCTTTCATGGACTGCCCCAGGCAAACTTCACCTGTGTAGTTTTTTCAGGGACTTCAGGGGGCCAAATGGCAAGCACCTCCTGGGTGGTAAACAGTGTCTCTATTAAACCTCTGTGGTGCTGTGACTAGCTGGTGACATTGCACCTTGAGTTACATCATAAATGTGCCCACCTCAGAAAACATGAATAGACACTTCTCTAAAGAAGACATCCTGATGGCCAACAGGCACATGAAAAGATGCTCAACATCGCTCCTCATCAGGAAATACAAATCAAAACCATACTCAGTTATCACCTCACGCCAGTCAGAGTGGCCAAAATGAACAAATCGGGAGACTATAGATGCTGGCGAGGATGTGGAGAAACGGGAACCCTCTTGCACTGTTGGTGGGAATGCAAATTGGTGCAGCCACTCTGGAAAACAGTGTGGAGGTTCTTCAAAAAATTAAAAATAGGGGCGCCTGGGTGGCGCAGTCGGTTAAGCGTCCGACTTCAGCCAGGTCACGATCTCGCGGTCCGTGAGTTCGAGCCCCGCGTCAGGCTCTGGGCTGATGGCTCGGAGCCTGGAGCCTGTTTCTGATTCTGTGTCTCCCTCTCTCTCTGCCCCTCCCCCGTTCATGCTCTGTCTCTCTCTCTGTCCCAAAAATAAATAAAAAACGTTGAAAAAAAATTAAAAAAAAAAATTAAAAATAGACCTACCCTATGTCCCAGCAGTAGCACTGCTAGGAACTTACCCAAGGGATATAGGAGTACTGATGCATAGGGGCACTTGTACCCCAATGTTTATAGCAGCACTCTCAACAATAGCCAAATTGTGGAAAAAAGCCTAAATGTCCATCAACTGATGAATGGATAAAGAAATTGTGGTTTATATACACAATGGAGTACTACGTGGCAATGAGAAAGAATGAAATATGGCCCTTGGTAGCAACGTGGATGGAAATGGAGAGTGTGATGCTAAGTGAAATAAACCATACAGAGAAAGACAGATACCATATGTTTTCACTCTTATGTGGATCCTGAGAAACTTAACTGAAACCCATGGGGGAGGGGAAGGAAAAAAAAAGAGGTTAGAGTGGGAGAGAGCCAAAGCATAAGAGACTCTTAAAAACTGAGAACAAAACTGAGGGTTGATGGAGGGTGGGAGGGAGGGGAGGGTGGGTGATGGGTATTGAGGAGGGCACCTTTTGGGATGAGCACTGGGTGTTGTATGGAAACCAATTTGACAATAAATTTCATATATTAAGAAAAATAAAATAAAAATAAATGTGCCCACCTCACTTCCCTTTTCTTCATGAACACTGCCCCAGAATCCTATTTGCAAAATACAGTATCCACAGTTATTACTTATTCACCTCAGTGTTTCTTGGGAACCTGAGTTAAAATGACTGTCAGTGAGTTAATAATCTTAGATTTGCTGGATCTTAGAAGAAGCCAAGTGATAATGGAGATGTGAGAGTCCTTAATATTTTGACTTTTGTAATTCATTATTTTATGTGTAGTGAAGCCTTAAATAATCATCTCCCCTTGTTCTTGAAGATTTTCAATCCTGGTCCGTCTTTACTTTCTCCGTTAATAATCCTCCAATAATATTTTGAGTGTTTAATATCCATAAAAATACTCTTTCTTGGGGCGCCTGGGTGGCTCAGTCGGTTAAGCGTCCGACTTCGGCTCAGGTCACTATCTCGTGGTCCGTGAGTTCGAGCCCCGCGTCCGGCTCTGGGCTGATGGCTCAGAGCCTGGAGCCTGCTTCTGATTCTATGTCTCCCTCTCTCTCTGCCCCTCCCCCATTCATGCTCTGTCTCTCTCTGTCTCAAAAATAAATAAAAAAAAAACATTAAAAAAAATTAAAAAAAAATACTCTTTCTACAAACCTAGCTTTGAAGCCCTTGACCTTTATGCCAATGATTGTGTTGTCTGTCTTCAGCCATTCCTTCCCTCCGTCACATCATAGCATACACTTGTGTAATTGCAAATGTCATCTCCTCTACAGTCTCAGTTTGAAATGTTTTAGACAATGAGCTACATACTCTCAGCTTCATTCATTTCACTTCAACAATTTTTCAGTTTCCTCTGTACCTGTAATCTATTGGTTCTCCCGATTTCTCACTGTTCCCCACCATTCTCAATCTGTAGTCCTCACTCCCTGCTTACATGCCACGATTGACCCTTATTGTCACCTTCTTACATTCAGCATCGCTCCCATCTCTGGGTTGCCCTCCATATGCAACCTTGGTACCATTCTTGGTCACATCCAAATATCGGCCTTCTCCCTACACACCTGCACATGACTGGGGAGAATGTGCCATCACGCTAATTAGAATGACTCTAGGCCATGACCGTTCACCACAGTGGGCTCTTGAGGATGGACTTGTGACCCTTTCCCTCATACTGTCATTCTCCTGTGCTCATAGATGACTATCTCCTTGATATATATTCTCCTCTTTGTACCCATCCTGCTATCTCATGATCCCTGCCATCTCTGTTTTAAATTCTCTGCTTTTTCACCAACAGCAAGAAACAATATTGATTTTTCCCTAATTCCTTTTTCATCATTTTTCCCTTCTGTCAAAACAAACGTTGCTCCAGACAAAGTTAGGCAAGGAAGAGTTTTTTCAAGACTATTGCAGTAGGGGAGAGAGACCAGAACTCAGCCAGAGCTCAACTCCACTGAAACTAAAGGTAGAAAGTTATTTTTTTTCTATTTTATTGTATTAGTACCCAATAAACTGTATGTATAATTAATGTATACAACCTGATGAGTTTGGAGGCTAATATATCCCTGCTGTTGACTTTTTCCCTGCCAAATCCATCTGTTGAACCTAACCCTCAGTGTAATGGTATTTGAAGCTGGAGCATTTGGGAGGTGATGAGGTCTTGAGGGTAGAGTCCCCGTGAGTGGGATTAGTGCGCTTATCACAGAGACCCCTAGAGAGTTCCCTTGCACCTTCTGCCATGTGAACCACAGTTGAAGCATGGAGCAGGTCCTCACCAGTTGCTGCATCTGCTGGAACCTTGACTGTGGATTTTATAGCTTTCAGAACTGTGAAAAATAATGTTTAAGCCACCCAGTCAATGGTAATTGGTTAAAGACCCTGAATTAAGACAACACCCATGAAACCATCACCCCTATCCATGCCATAAACCTATTCATAACCTCCGAAGTTTCCATTCATTCTTTTACTTGTTATTATTTTCTGAGGAGGGTTTTTAAGAGCTAGTGTTAGGAGATCATACATTAAGTTTATTTATTGGCTTTATTTGATGGAAAAGTCAACTTTGTTCATGACCAGAGGTAGTTTTGAAGCTTGGAGCAGGTGGGCACTGAGGTTAGGCTTCCACAGAAACTGGGAGACAGAGGTACTATGTTCCTTAATGATTACATTTCAAAAGATGGCCCCTAGGTCCTTGAGAAATATATTATTGGGTTGTAAATCTGACGAGTCTTTTAAAAAGATTTACATAAATCTCAAGGGAGCAGAAGGCAGGTAAACAATTTATAGTTACAGGTTTTCTAAAGTAAATGCTTGAAGCAAAGGGAGGTCCAGTCATAAAACCAGGAAGAAACCTGTCTAAAGGATAACTCGTGATGAGGGGAATAATATAAGGCCATCCTGCTCAGTTCTTGGTGGAGTGCTTCACTTAGGCATACAAACACACTGTTATTTCTACCATCATAAAACAAAACCCAAAAACGAAACAATAGTTTCCCTCTAGGGTCTACATCCTTCTCTGTGTTCTGTGCCATTTCTCTACTGCCCTTAGAGGAAAACTACTTGGAAAGTTAATATATTCTTTCTGGTTCTAATTTCTCTCCTCTTATTGTCTCCCGAATCTAAATCAACATCTCCTCCTTCTCCTTTAGTTAAATTGATCTTGTAAAGATCATCAATCTAAGAGAACTATGCAACT
>NC_064811.1:195382625-195402342 GCF_023721935.1 Panthera uncia
TATATATATATATATATATATATATATATATATACACATATATATTATAAAATTCTATTTGGAAATAAATGTGTATATATATTATACACACACACACACATATGTACATATATATTTCCACGCAATGAGGAGATAAAAGCAAGGGGAAATGTACAACGTAATTTCTAACTATCCCCTCCCTTCTGACTCTCCCTCTCCTCCTAACCTTGATTAACTCACTGCTGGAGAAACTCAAATCCAAAGGAGATGTGACATCCTCCTATAAAGAAATTCTTGAATTTTCACCTAGTTTGTTATTCCCTTGAAAAATACGCGCGTTTAATTTTAATGTTATCAAAACGTCACGAGGATCCGTGTGGCCAACTTCAAGATTCTGTGTTGGGAGGAGTTCCAAGGACGACCACGTGTGGAAGAAAGCACACACAAACGAGGATTACTGTTGAAGGGTAGGGTCACGAGTGCTGAGAGGAGACGCGCCTTTGGAAGGTTATGCGTTACATGTTGTAGGTGCAGCTGGAGCCCTTTGACTCGTGTGATTTGTTCGTATAGTTGTTTCTTAGGTGTTCCTTGATGGAGTCGTGGCATTTGTTCATTTCAGGGATGCCACAATTCCGTGGTGGAGGAACCTGAGATTGGCCTCCTAACATCTGTGTCTGAAATCGGGCGGGGCTACCTGCTGGCCGTCTCAGGGTCCCAGTTCCTCCCAGGTTAGAGAAAGACAACGCCAGAGTCTGCTTTACCGAGTTGTAGTGAGGATCAAATTGCGTAAGTGCAAATTGGAGCCAAATTGGAGCCATGCCCCTGGGGTCAGACCCTGGCTCGCCATTTGCTGTGAGTGCGGAATCGGCCAGGACACAGGAACTCTGTTCCTCCGATGGAACCGCCCCCAAAAAGTCTGTTACGGGAGCTACATAAGCTCATGCGTGCAACGCACTCAGAGTAGAGCCTGGCACATACAGTAAGGACCAGGCAACTGTTGCCTATCGTTGTTATTGACGCTGACGAGATTATTAGGTGTTGTAGAAGTTGGTTTTAAACCAATCCACTCACTCTTTAGAAATCCATGTAAAAATCATTTACCTTATGAATTTAAAAAAAATCATACAGCTTTTATTTCAATATTTTAGTCACAGATCTGACATTCTCTACTGTGCTACAGAGGTAGTTTTCTTTTTTTTTAATTTTTTTTAATGTTTATTTATTTTTGAGACAGAGAGAGACAGAGCATGAACGGGGGAGGGGCAGAGAGAGAGGGAGACACAGAATCGGAAACAGGCTCCAGGCTCCGAGCCATCAGCCCAGAGCCTGACGTGGGGCTCGAACTCACGAACCGTGAGATCGTGACCCGAGCTGAAGTCAACCGACTGAGCCACCCAGACGCCCCCAGAGGTAGTTTTCAATCTTATCACATTATCCTCTACAGAGAGCACACGGTCAGTACTTACTATGTGCTTGGCACAGTCCTGTTTGAAACACTGGTTTCCAGTACCATTAAATGAGCCATTTTCAATGAGCAGCAGAATTTTGTGATGTTGAATGAGTAAAATTTATGTTATAAGCTGTGAGAATTAATAGCCAATGGTGGGTAGGATAATCATCCCTGATATTTTAATTTTCTTAGGTGCAAAGTGACTGGAAAGCCCCATTTCCATAACCACAGGTAATGGGGTCTAGGTGCTGTCACAGGAACAAAACTCAGGGAAGCAAAGTGGTTTTTTTTTGTTTTGTTTTTTTGTTTTTAATATGTCAGCATTCACAAGTTCTAGAAAGTACAGTGCGTGCTGTCACTGACAGCAGGAATGTATTCAGTGGGTCTCATGCCTTCCAAGCCTCATGGACACCATGGTGTGCTGTCACACAGTCAGGTGGCTGGGTGGTTGTTGGCTGGGACACGTCTACACCTGTCCCCACCTGTCTGGCGGACGGGGGATGACCTTGGGGAAGGGTTAACTTTACAACGAAAGGGTATCTCACTCTCATTTGTCAGCTCCGTTCACGTCCTCTTTGTCCTGCAAGTAAAACAACAAAGCTAGTTCTAGAGGTGGTATTAAATAATCTCCACCCTCCCCCTTTTATTTCTTTTCCACCCCACACACGGTTCTTCTTCTAGCCAAGACCTTCCTGTGACCCTTTTCAGACCTATAGGGGAGGCACGTTCCATTCTGAAAACACCATGGGATCCCAGCTAGATTAATTGGGCAGATCTACTCTCATCCTGCCTCTGCCAATTAGTAGTCAATTAGTGACTCTGGAGAATTACAATTTCTCTGAATGTCTTCTGTAAAATAAATATATTGTCATCACCTTCTTAGTTTCTGTAGGGATTGATTGCAACAAATAACGTGGAAGTGTTATGCAAATATGGATTATCAGCCTTCATTTGCAAGTGATAATAACCCAAAGCATTTTCTCTAATGGAAGGATTTTCACCTTTTGTGAAATCAAGTCTTTAGGCTGGAGGGAGGAGGCCCTAAAGTTGGGGAGATGGGCGTACATATCATAGGGTAGGGACACTGAAGTTTCCTTGGCACCTTTTATATCATGCATATTTGGAGAAAAAGAAACAGCCTTATGGAGAACTCACAGGTAAGTCCTAGAAGTGAATACAGTCAGAAAAACTCAGCTCAAGGACACAAGGAGAATTCATCCTAGGCACTCAGGCTTTTATTGCATTGTGAAGTCATCTTACCCTGGACTCTTTGTACCTGGCATTTTTTATCTTGATGCACCCTCATTTAAACAGAATACCAGGTTCAGAAGTTCTCGAATGGAGAAAGAGAGAGCCAGAGTGTTGCCTGGGCATTTTCCTTCTCTTCATCGTAATTGCAGGACATCCATGTTTAGTCTAAAAGACATAAAACACCATATTGGAGCACACACAGGGTTAATGTGAGTGGTTTTCCAGGGTTTTTTGTTGCTGTTATTATGCCTTTGTGACATAAATGAATTGCTGTTATGCTATTATGTTTGCCTTTGAATCAGAATTTCAGTACAGTAGAAGAAATTATAGTCTCCTACCATGCTCATTCACAGAACTCAGTGCAGTTGGTAGGGACATGCACAATTGTGTCCACAGCTTCAGAAATGTTATGTAACAACTAGAGAAAGGCCTGACCCCGAGCCACAGGGTATGTTCATGCTGAGCATGAGCTCTGCTCCCTGGGCCATCCCCTGCCTCAGGAGGAAGCCTTCTGTGTCTCCAGAAATTTCAACCATGTTAGAAAAGAACAGCCCTGCAGTTTTCCAGGAGTTATGTTGTTATTTTTAATTTTTTTTTTTTACTGTGTTATTTCTTTTTTAGAGAGACAGAGCACAAGCAGGGCAGGGGCAGAAAGAGAGGGGGACAGAAGATCCGGAGGGAGCTTTACAATGATGGCAGCAAATCCCATACAGGGCTCGAACTCATAAACTGTGAGATCATGACCCGAGCTGAAGTCAGATGCTCAACCAACTGAGCCACCCAGCTGCTCTGTTGCAGCAATTTTAAAAATGTACTTTATCTATCAGTTGAGGAGTGTTTCCAGTATGCACACCCTTCCTTTCCTGCGTACTTTTAGTGTGAGTCTAGATAGTGGTTAGGCAATCAGATAACAGTGCTTATTTTTGCTAATGTTACAGGTGACGCCCGAGCTGGTGCTCAATGTTGTAAGGTATTAAAATAGGTGTCATTCCTTAATATAAAATTTCATTTTTTTAGAAGCTTTTGCATAACCTTTTTGTAGTTTAGAGGAAACCCTCAGTCTGAGGATCTCAGGGGCTGAGAAAAACCGATGACTCGTGCTTCCCACTCACTGGTATCCAGCAGACAACAAGGGCAGGTGATTAGAGAATACAGTCGAAGCAGAAGTAGACCCTTTCCTCTGAGTGTGTATGTGAACTTGGAGGAGGAGGGGAAAGCAAGGTGTACAAAAAGGGTGTTTGCTAATCGACACCGCAATCAGCAGAGAATGCCAACCCCTCAGAAGTCGCGTGGGCAGCAAGGCACAGCGCAAGAGAGGGGAGCGTGAATGCAGCTGTTTGTGACAACACAGTGTTATCATGTGCTTCCCCATCGTAAAACATGGCATCATGATCTCTGATTTCAAATTTCATGTTCTCGTCTACTCAAAGAGTCATGCAATAACCCATCGACTTCTCCGAGGGTACTTAGATGGATGAGTATGCATGTGAATATGTGCCTGGGGACAGTGGGGACATTCTGGGACACGTGCTGAGCTGGCTTCTTCCTAACATGAAAAGTCATGCTTCTTGGGGCGCCTGAATGTCTCAGTCGGTCGGGTGTCCAATTTTGGCTCAGGTCATGATCTCAGGGTTCCGGAGTTCAAGGCCCTCATTGGGCTCTGTGCTGACAGCACAGGGCCCGCTTCAGATCTTCTGTCCCCTTTGCTCTCTGATCCTCCCCTGCTCACGATCTCCCTCTCAAAAATAAATAAACATTTATTTTTTAAAATTTTTTTAACGTTTATTTATTTTTGAGACAGAGAGAGACACAGCATGAATGGGGGAGGGGCAGAGAGAGAGGGAGACACAGAATCAGAAGCAGGCTCCAGGTTCTGAGCCATCAGCTTAGAGCCCAAAGCGGGGCTCGAACTCGCGGACCGTGAGATCGTGACCTGAGCTGAAGTCGGACGCTTAACCGACTGAGCCACCCAGGTGCCCCATAAATAAACATTTAAAAAGAGAGAGAGTTAGGCTTCTTGCCCTCTAGAAGCCCTGATGGCTAAACAAAACTTATATGTCAGACTCAGTTGTCTCAAATTACTTAAGAGAATGTGATAGGACCACGGATGAGAAGGTGTTCAAGTTTGCTTTGAAGTGTTAGAGATGGCCACTCCAGGAAGGTGACTTCTGTGTCCTCAGGACTTCTTATGGGCCACTGGTCTGGGGGCTTGGAGGAGGGGAGTGCATCGGATAACAGCTCCTGTGAAACTTTGGTGTTATGAATGAAAAGGAAGTCCGTTTGATTCTAGTTTTATAACTTTACAAGAGCAAGCATTGTTTTTTTGTTTGTTTGTTTGTTTTAGTCTTTGTAGTTGTTCTTTGAGCCTAATTCTTGTAATGATGGAGGTAGTTGCTAACTTTCCCCCTCTGCTGTCCTTCTCCGTCAGCGTAAATACAGATTCCGCACATAGGCTGTAGGTCTTATTTTCCCTGCTGTAACACGGATTTCTCCTATTGCGATATATATTTCGGTTTCACTCACTGATTTTGTGATCATGTTTTTCTTGATTCTTGCACTTCAAGCAAAAGAAAATAATGAAACGTAGAGGGGCTCCTGGGTGGCTCAGTCGGTTAAGCGTCCGACTTCGGCTCAGGTCATGATATTTTGGTTTGTGAGTTCAAGCCCGCTTCGTGCTCTGTGCTGACAGCTCAGAGCCTGGAGCCTGCTTCAGATTCTGTGTTTCCTTCTCTCTCTGGCCCTCCCCTGCTCATGCTCTGTCTCTCTCTGTTTCAAAAATGAATAAAACATTTAAAAATTAAAAAAAATAATGAAACGTAGAGTTTATAAATTTCCTGTTTATATTTTTTTCCTTTCTTTTAAGTTTATTTATTTTGAGAGAGAGAGAGAGAGCAAGAGAGAGGGAATCCCAAGCAGGCTCCGCACAGTCAGCACAGAGCCCAGTGTGAGGCTCCATATCATGAACCGTGAGATCATAACCTGGGTCAAAATCAAGAGATGGACACTTAACTGACTGAGCCACCCAGGTGCCCCTAATCTATATATTTTTTAAATAGAGACATTTTCTGTGAAAAATTTAACTGTAAAGAATGCCTTTACATCTTGCTTGTATTCTTTCTGTCTCTATGTTCCCTTCTCTTCCCCTCCCTCCTCTTCTGTTCATCTCTTTCCCCTCTTCCCTGTCTTCCCTGTCCTATCTTTTCCTAAACAATTCAGTCAGAAACCATCAGATAGGACAGAGCAAGGGACGTGTTCCTTTCATAGGAAAGACATACAGAAATACGAGGGGTTGATGGACGAGAGTCTGTGATCTCAAGAAGGAAAAAAAAAAGTAGCTGATTAAGTAGATTGAACCAGATGAAATGGCTGCACACTTTGCCCCTAAAAAGTGCTACGGTACTAACGGAAATACATAAACAATCAAAGAAGAGCGATGAATCGGGGGAGAAGATCTTCATGTCAAGATATGGGCCTATGTCCAGCAGCTCACCAGCCTAGGAAAGTCCGAGAGGGCTTCCCTGCAGAAGCAGTTCTAAGCTAAGCAAGCACATGTGACTCTCTGCCGGTGACAACTGAGCAGACAGCGGCTGGGCGATGCGGTGGGCATGAGCAAACCAACTTCACAGGTTCCAAGGCTGTAAACACAGTGGACAGTTGAACTTAGAATGTCGGGGGAGGTGTATGACGGCTGCAGGAAACCGAGTGAGGAGGAGAGCAGCACGGAATGAGGCTGCAGGGGGGTCACCAGCTAGATCTTGCCAATTAAGAACTTGCACATTAAGGAAATTGGGCTTCATTAAAAGATAATTTGAGAAGCCTATTATTCTTTAGTCTTTAGTTTAACTGTGATGCCTCCAGCTCCTGTATAGTTGAAAGCTCTTTTCTCTTTAGCCACATTTTTATCTTGGCCACCAGAGCCGTAGGATCCCTTCCTCCTCGATAGGAAAGTTCATGAGTGTTCCCCTAGTTCCTCTTCTCTACAGAATGCTGAAAACTTCGGTTTATGAACTTTTATGGCTGTAATTTTCATCTCTCTGTCTATGTGTCTATAAATGGCATCACAACCGATCAGGTACACCAATCCACTTTTATTCCATAATGCATGTCTTCTTCTAGCACACTATATAATTTACTTATTTAATATGTCCTATGTTTATTTCGCCAAGTCAAATGCAAAATCTGTAATTCCCCCATCCCCCCCCCTCCACACACACAAATTATGTTTGAGAGCTTACAAATTCGTCTGGTATACGGTAATTAGGTTCTCAACAAATTTCGAATGAGTGAATGGATGCCAAAGGACACCTGCATATGGCTCTGTTTCAGCCTTCTGTTTTGATCTCCATCATAAATATCCAACTATTTACTAGATATTACCATTCCAGGATGAAATTCTCCATGTCTAAAGCCCCATCCTTTTTATACCTACTTTTCTTCTACTGTGCAATATCTCAGTAAGTACCACTACCATTTGCTGAGTTGTTCAGTGTATCTGGTATAGCATCTTGACTCTGTTCTATTTCTGGCTGATAACATCTAATCCTATCCTTCTCATTCTCTCTCTCTCTCTCATACCTCTCATGTCTACACTCCCATGTTCATTCCACCACTACCTACACCATTTTGGTCAAGATGATAAAAAGCTTCAATGCCAAGTAATCTCATTGTACACCCCATCCAAGGCTATTTTTTACATGCGGAGTTGAATAGAGTATTTCAGTACTGTGCCCTATAGACCTCTTACAAGTTGCAATATGGAAATCACTGTTGACTAAGGAAGAATACCTTCCACTGGGTGGTGGAGACAGAATTTAGATTATACTGGATTGAAGCACGGTATGTCAAAAGAGGTCAATAACATTTGACCATTTCAAGAACATTTGCTCAGAAAGGGAGTAGTGAAATAGGGTGATAGATGAACAAAGAGATGAGTTCAAGCTAGGTGACTCTTTGGAAGTTTGGGAGATTAATTTGTGTATTGAGGAGGCCTAGGATACTGCTGAAGAATCAAGTACAATGAAGACTTTATTTATTGGAATAATCATCTCGGAGTTCATGTTGATTCTCAAGAACTCATTGGAGTGATGGGGATCAGAAGGGGTATTGGAGTGGTTTGGAGAGTAGGTGGCTTAGAATGTAAAACAGAATATTTAAAACTTCAGAAACTTAGCTATAAAAAGAAGGTGGTATATACTGTGGTGCATGGAAGGGTATGTTGACTCAGAGGAATGTGTGTCTCTGTGTGTGCGTGTCTTTAAGATAGGTACAGATTGTGGATTTATGATAAGCTGTAAGTACATATAAATACAGAAGACACCATCGCTAATGTAAGATTTTTTCAGAGTGCAGGAGGAAATAGTGCTCTAAATGAGAGAAGTGAAACCTGCTTTTGGTATCGGGAGACAAAAGAATGGCTGCAGACAAAGGTCAGACAGAGGTGAAGACATAGGTGGGGAGGGAGGGAAGGAAGGAGGGGGTGGTAGATGACAGACTATATTGATAATGTGAGCAAAGAAGTTGACTTCAGTTTTTCACAGTAGTACTAGATAAAATTACCACTTAAGAATGATTAGGGAAACATCAAAGGTTTTTAGAGAGAAGAATAAGCAGTTTGTAAGAGTTGTGGAAAATAGAAGAAGAAATTGGTCAGGAAATGCGGATGAATTGGCACAACATTGGATGCCTGTTGGAGGTTCGTTGTTATGTACAGATGGTCCCCAGCTTGATGTATATATGATATATATGTATGTACAATGTGTGCATTTACACTTTACAATGTGTAAAAGTGATACACGTTCAGTAGAAGATGTACTTTGAACTTTGAACTTTGACCTTGTCTTGGGCTAGTGATAGGGGGTAGAGACTCTCTCGGTGCTGGGCCATGGCAACCTTAGCTCCCAGTACTTACTACACATATCTATTCTGTTTTTCACTTCCAGTACAGTATCCAATAAGCCATGTGAGGGGTTCAACATTTTATTATACAATAGGCTCTGTTTTAGATGATTTTGCCCAACTCTAGGCTGTTCTGAGTGTTCTGAGGATGTTTAAAGTAGGCTAGGCTAAACTGTGACAGTTGCTAGGTTAAATGTATTGAATGTGTTTGTGGCTTGCAATATTTTAAACCTAACTGTCTTAGACATTCCATATCGCCTCCTATAAAATGAGAGCGTTTGATTACATGATCTCTGTGATCCTTTACATTTCTAAAATTAACTTGAGGATTTGCATTGAAACTAGAGAGACTTCCAACCTCAAAGTAATTCAGCTCAGTTCATCAAATACAAGACATTTTCATTTTGTAACAGCTTTGACATGAACACATTAGCCAGGGGTTATGGCATACTTACGGCGATATGTACCTGTTCGGATGTGAAGGTCATTGGCAAGCCTCTATTGCTCTATATTATTGCGGTCATCACCCATCATGAGCGCCGGAAGCCAACATATAAAGATTCAGTGTATGCACATGTACATACAACTCTAGATAGTAAGTGGAATTAAAATCTATAGCTGTCTAAGTGGTATGTGATTTTTACATGCTTGCTATCTACTGGCTTTTTATTTATTTACTTTTTAAATATTTTTTTAAGTTTATGTATTTTGAGAGAGACAGAGAGAGAGAGAGCATAAGCAGGGGAGGGGCAGAGAGAGAGAGGGAGACAGAGGATCCAAAGTGGGTTCTGTGATGACAGCACAGAGCGCGATGCAGGGCTTGAACTCACGAACGGTGAGATCATGACTTGAGCAGAAGTCAGACGCTTAACCAACTGAGCCACCCAGGCATCCCCTGGCTTTTTATTTCATTTATTTTTGTATCATTCACATTTTATTTTAACCTATGGCTATCTGGTTATCCTTGTTTTCTTCTCTTCCCTCCTTACATACTCTTTTACATTATTTAGTCATATTTCATTTAGAGATTTGTTGGGAAGATAAGACTGTGCCCTTTCTCCTCCCTTCAGGCCTTAACTAGTGGCTATAAAGAATTTAACAAATTTGGAGGTCTTCACTGAGTAACCAATATATCAGTCATTGAAGACTAATGCAGTATAATTTTGGTGAGTCCTGCCCTGTGGGACAGTATTTAACCAGATACTTCTTCACACAGTGATGGTGGTGGGGACCATTGAATCTAATGGCAGGTAGTATATCAACCCGAAAAAATATTTCTTGTTGAAAAATAAATATGGATGATAATTTTCTTGAAAACAGGTCTGTCCTTATGAGATACTGATAAGTAAAAAGTTTCTGCTGGCAATCGATGTCTTTTCTTAATGTTTATTTATTTTTGAGAGAGAGAGAGACAGAGACAGAGCATGAGCAGGAGAGAGGCAGAGAGAGAGGGGGGGGGTGAGATACAGAATCCTAAGCAGGCTCCAGGCTCTGAGCTGTCAACACAGCCCGATGTGGGGTTCGAACCCATGAACCATGAGATCATGCCCTGAGCTGAAGTCGGCTGCTTTACAGACTGAGCCACCCAGGTGTCCCTGATCGATGTCTTATTCAGCCCAGGGCGTGGGGTTCATTTCTTCTTTAACTTTCTGTGCACATGGACAGTTGTGGGCATTTCCGTCCATGTGTCTGAGCCTTTGGGTGCTACTCCCACCCTGTTGGGTGGCCCCAACAGGGGACATTACCTGAGGGGAAGGACCACAGACCTGCCGCTCACCAATCCTCAGGGTGCATTTGGCTGTTTCTGGAGTACCGAGACAATAACTCAGTGGCTGTGTTTCCGAGATCTAAATCTCAAAACAACCCGCACAGCCCTTCCAGAGCCTCCCAGAAAGATTTGCTGCCCTGATGCCAGCGTTCAGCCCGTGCAATTTGGAATAGTTTGTATGTGCAGCCCTGCTAATCGGAGCTTATCATGGAAACGCCATGGCAGCCTTCACAATAGACAGGCCATTAGCACCACTGTAATTCTCCGGCTTCTGCAGAGCCTGGCCATATTTTATCAAGTTGTCCAGTAAATCCTCCCACAACAGTGAGGCTGTCAGGCCAGGAGGAAGCCGTTCTGTGAGAAGCTATAAAACCGTATGAAGAAGTAGTTGTAAGTGGTCTGAGTGTATAAATTATATATGCTGGTAATTAAATTAAAAATCACAGAAAGAGAGGATTTGCCTCGGTGTTTCCAATGATGGCGAATCTTAACTGAATGTTTTGGAAAACCTTTCCAGCATATTGGATTTTCACGAATCGAATACTTGTTATTTTGTGAATCTTGGGTGACACAAAGTTTTATTTCTCTGTGCAGAAGATAATACAAAAAGGTAAAAATGAATCACACTGAAACATAATTTATAGAAACAAATCTGTATTAAATATTATGATGGATTACAAAGCAACCCCTGATGGATAGGAAAGCAGTGTGTGCTGTGAGTTTTGTTTTACAGTAGTTATAAGACCTTTTTTAAAAAACTTTTAATTTATTTTTGAAAGAGAGAGAGACAGAGTGCAAGAGGAGGAAGAGGGAAGGGCAGAGAGAGAGGGAGACACAGAATCTGAACCACGCTCCAGGCTCGAAGCTGTCAGCACAGAGCCCGACATGGGGCTTAAACTCACAGACTGTGAGATCCTAACCTGAGCCAAAGTCAGGCGCTCAACCCACTGAGCCACCCAGGCACCCTAGTTATACAGGCACCCTAGTTATAAGAGCTTTTATTTTTTTAATGTTTTTATTTATTTTTGAAGGAGAGAGAGACACACAGCATGAGTGGGGGGAGGAGCAGAGAGAGAGGGAGACATAGAATTTGAAGCAGGCTCCAGGCTCTAAGCTGTCAGCACAGAGCCTGATGCAGGGCTCAAACTCACGAACCGTGAGATCATGACCTGAGCCGAATTTGGACGCTTAACCCACTGAGCCACCCAGGCGCCCTGTTGGAAGACTTTTTAAAAGGTCCTTATAAAACCCCTCCAGTTCTTGGTCCTTAAAGAAAAAAAAACTCAGGCATGTTTCCATGCAGCCTAAATCTATTAAAAGAGTTATAGAAGTTGGTACCAAAATTATGCCATTAATTTCAGAATCAGGACAGATAGGATACAATTAAAATTCTGTTATGAACTAGCTGAGTGACCTTAAACACTGCATTTCACCTCTGAAGAAACTAAATTAACAGATCTTTATTTCACACTTTTTTTTTCTGAAACATTTTCAAAATGAAAAAGGGGGGCATTCACCTAAAATCTCACTCTTTTGTTTCTATATCTGTTCTGTTCTTGTAGCTCACTGATAGAGACAAAATAACATTATGTTTGTTTGTTTTTAACCTGGATTAACATACACTTCAGAGTCAGGGAGCTTGAATGGGTTTGAGTGACATATAATTGAAACATGTAATCAACCAAACTTGCAGTTTTATTAAGGTATACATTTAAAGCCCTCCATGTGGGAATGCCTGGCTGACTCAGTCGGTGAAGCATGAGACCTTTGATCTTGAGGTTGTGAGTTTAAGCCCATGCTGGGTGTAGAGTTTACTTAAAAATAATTAAATAAAATGTTTAAAAAGTTAAGTTCTATATGTGGTTTGCAGTATATATTCTTCATTATTGCAACACTTACTAATGATAAAAGATAGCATTCCTTCAGTTCTTACAATATGGTTTTGGATGCATTATCTCAATTTAATCATTGAAATAACTATGTAATGTAGATCTCTGTTATTATACTCATTTGCCCCCAAAAGTACTGGGACTTAGAGTACACATTTGCAAATCTTAAAAAGTTATTAAGTAAGTAAAAACAAATTGAAAGAATCATCCTGGAATCAGAACACCCAGCATTTGTTTAGTGATACCTAAATCTGAGATCTACAGTAATGTATATATACACATACATACACACACTCACATATATACATATATATATATTTAATATATATACATATATTATAATCTAGATAGAGCTATATAAAATGATATGTTTATATTATATTACTATATATATTATATATTATAGTCTGCATTGAGCTGATTTATATTATATTATATTATATTATATTATATTATATTATATTTATTATATTAATTATGTTAATTAATTATGTTAATTAATTATGTTAATTATATTATATTATATTATATTATATTATATTATATTATGGATAGGCCTATATAAAGTGGCAAGGCATCAATCTAAAAGCTTCAAAATAGGGAATACACACACACATCATATATATACACACACATTATACATATACACATACATTTATGTGTGTATATATGTATCTATCTATATCTATATCATCTATATCTATGTCATCTATATCTATATCTATATCTATATTTATATATAGTTTGTTTGTTTGTTTGCTTGTTTGCCAGGACATGGAGTCCTGGATTTTATTTTGGAAAGTATTAGTGCTTTCTTAAGTTCCTATTATGCATTGCATGAAATAAAAGAGAAAATAACAATTCTCCCAGCAGAGGCTGAGTTGAGTTCTAAGTTATGTAAAATGGATTTGGCAACACTTTCCTGGATGAGATGAGAAATGAATTTACCCACAAAGGAACAGTTGTTGGAGGCCCATGTCACAGTGTTGGGTAGAAGGCATAGTGGGTGAGGAAACTGAACAGAATAGCCCAGAAACAGTGGCAGTTGTAGGAAGTGGGGCAGGGGAATGAGAAGTGTTCCTGCAACAATCATCAGAAAGAGGGGGAAGGGTGTAGAGGGGGATGAGCTCTCCCAGGTGCTGAAAGTAACTGCACTGAGGGAAAGAAGAGGAATGTGCTTCTGGGGGCAGATATTTCCACTTCTCTCCTAATATTTATGTTCTATCCAGAAGCCTTTGCAGTGTTATAGGAAGTACTAACACCAAGAGCTTCTCCCTCTGAGGTCCAAATTTAGCCCTGGCATTTTTACATACCTTGGTTACTGCTCCAGGAGCATTTGGGTTACTTTTAAATAGATGAGTAATTTTTTTTTTAACGTTTATTTATTTTTGAGACAGAGAGAGACAGAGCATGAACGGGGGAGGGTCAGAGAGAGGGAGACACAGAATCTGAAACAGGCTCCAGGCTCTGAGCTGTCAGCACAGAGCCCGACGCAGGGCTTGAACTCACGGACCGCGAGATCATGACCTGAGACGAAGTCGGCCGCCCAACCAACTGAGCCACCCAGGCGCCCCAGTAATTTTTTTAAAGTACAAATAGTCTATGCATGTAGCATTTGGCATGGTGCAGTTGAAAATGGATTTGAATCCTGGGAGTTGGCTCCAGCTAACCGCTGGATTGCAAAGATGAATAAATTGGTAGGAGTGTTTCTACTTTTTAAATTGTGAATCGTGGGAAATGTTTGCCTGTTAATTTTTCCTACTTTTAAAAAAAGCGTTCATAGTATTGTGTTTGCCTTTTATGATGGAATATGTATGACAGGAAAGTACTGGAAAGAGCATCAGTAATAGGTCAAAAAAAAAAGATCCCAAAACTTCCTTCTACTGGCTCTCATTGTTGAGAAGACATTGCATTTTTTTTTTATATCTTTTACATTCAACCTTCTCTTCTGCAATGAGAACAAAACCAGAATAGCATGGTGGCATTGCATGGGAGAAAAAGTCTCAAAGTGCATTCGGTTACCACTGTATAAAAACCCAGTAACATTTTCTCTCGTGTCAGTCCCATTTTTTTTTTTTTAAATGGCATTGCTTTGGTTAACTTTTGATTGAGAAGCAAAATGGTCAATTCATCTATTAAAAATAGAGTTTTATGTTCAAAGTACTATTTGACTGATAAAAGATGATAAAACTCCAGAAAACATTTAATCACACTTGAAAATTGCAGTATCAGTTTTAAGCAAATGAAGCCTGACGTCCTCCACTTCATCAGAGAATTAAGAATTATTTAGAATTTTTGTAGACTGCACTTAGATGTCCACATCAAAGAAAAGCAGCATCTTATGAAGACTGTGTGCCCATTTCATTTCTATGAGGAAGCTTGAATATCACTCAGGTTGCTTAAAAGATGTTTTCTTTAGCGTTCTGGTAACTGTCACACTTCGTGTAACTGGAACTAACTCTTGGAGTGACATGACAGCTAAAGTGTGGAATTAATCAACAGGTGAGGAGGGTTACAGTTGCAGAAAATGTGAATGGCTTGAGGATTTCTTGATAGTTTTTAAACTTTTTTCCATTTGCTAAATGACCTTCAGATCAGGCCTCTGTGTGTTTTTACCGTACTTTATTAAATTAACCTATTAATTTCCTCAGATGGGTATTACAAGAAATACTAATTTCTAAAAAGGAGACATTAATTTTCTGGTTATTTGTCATCTAGTTAGTCTGGTCTTTAATGTTAAACAGCATTATTATTGCTAAATTGTTTCTTTGCTTCAACAAATATTGGGGACCCATGCAATGCCTAATATTCTATGATTCATCATGAATGGTTCAACTTGTCTCTTGGTGGTTGTAGCCAAATCCACTAAGTCGCCTTCAAATCTACTGAGAATCACGAACCTGACACAATAGGAATACATTGTGTGCATTCAAGAAAAGCCTATTTCTTTTTGGTGGGTCCCCCTTATCTAAGATGGCTTAAATATACTAAAACTATACTATTCTAGATTTTCTGCCTTCTTGGTCAAGGCAAGGAACCTTATGCAAGGGCCATGCTCTGTCAGTTATTTGTAGTTCATGCTATTACAGGGAATGATTGGACTTCAGAGTCTGGTCTGAATCCTAATCCCAGCTTTGCTGCCTTGTTATGTTTTTGAGTTTGGATAAGTGACATGTATCTGTTTCTCATGTGGAAGAAAAAAATAATAATAATACCTAATTAGAGCTTAATTACAATGAAACTATATATAAATAAGGTAACATACATGAAGTATCAAATCATGAGGCATACAGAAAAAAGGGGAAAAAACTACATTTTATCACCAGTTATGTCTCTTTGTCCTTCAGAACTTTTTATTTTAGGGGCACCAGGGTGACTCAATTGGTTAAGCATCTGGCTCTTGATGTTAGCTCAGATCATGATCTCGTGCATCATGGGATCGAGCCCCTTGTCAGTGCAGAGCCCACTCAGGATTCCTTCTCTTCTTCTGTCTCTGCCCCTCCCCCTCCCATGATCATCTCTCTCCAAAAAAATAAACATTAAAAATTTTTAAATTATATTTGAGATCCTCTGCAAGTTACTGTAGGGAGTAAAACAAAATGTCGAGCTGTTTTCTGCCACATCTCTTTCCATGAATGGGGAATGCTTTAAGCTACATGAGCCAAGTTATAGGAATATGGCATGCAGATTTTTTGAAGGGAAAAACAATCACAGTGAGGAGTGAGGGATAACTTCATAAACGAGCTGGTATTTGGTCAGGGTATGGAGTAGGTTGTGGAAAAGTGGGTAGGGTTTTATCTCTGTTGAACAAAATAATTCCATTTGCTGAAATACGGAATGTGAGAATGAGGGAGTAGAGGGTAATTCACGACTGGAGAATGGAGTGCACGGAAAGGTAGGTGGAGCAAGGAAAAACGAATCGTCATGAAATGCGTCCAGTTACTCTAGGAAGGGGCATCTAGCAGAAACGGGGTCGATTCCCCAGGACTGTTTCAGCTCCAGTCTTGTGCCTGCTGTTTTCTCTGCTTGCATGCCTCTTCTTCCCAGATGTCTGGCATCTGCGTGCCCTAACCCTGCATTTCTTGAAGCTTTCCTTAATGTCCCTAGCTGCAGACTTCCTTCCTTTCAGGGTCTATTTTGACATGTGTGTGCACACAGTGGGACACAACTAGGTAGTTAACAACTAAGTTGTTCACTCTCTGGAGTTGCCACCATGATAACCCTGTCTGGTAACATGACAAGCACACACTAGATTCTCAATAAATACCTGAGAACCTGGTTGTTGACTGAAGTAAAGGGTGTGTGTGTGTGTGTGTGTGTGTGTGTGTGTGTGTTGTAAATCTATCCAGCTTATTCACCTCTGACCATATCAGAGATAATGTCACTTAGGACACAGGTGGGTTAAGATTACTTCATAATTGACTCTCACCCTAAAAACAGTGCCCACTAATTATGAGAGAGCTAGAGTATACAATTTACAATTCCTTTCATTTCTAAGAATTATAAGTTTATTATATGCATAAATATGAGACGCACCTGTGCATTTTGAAAAGCAGTTGTTTTACGGTGTCTTTTTTTAATTTCACTGAGTCTTGATCATTTTTGTTTCTTTTCAGTTTAACAGTAATAGTTATTGATTTTCCTTTAATGTCAGTCCAATGAAATATTTAAGATACAACTACCAATATCCCAAAAAATGAGTGGGAATTATGATAAATTATTGGCAAAAACCTGTGTGATAGTATTTCTCTAAATAATAAAACTTATTTCAAAATTCTCATCTTCCAAATTGACTGTTAAAACTCAAGGTTAAGCCAACCACTTAGGCAACCAACAAAACCTGATCCTGAGCTGATGAAAAGAAAGAAGTTGGTAGAAAACGTATTTGTTACACTGACTTATGAAAGAATCAGTTTCTAGTTAATACTCCAAGTTTATTTAGAAATAGGTAGAGTATAGGGATGTGTCATTTATTTTCTTTAAATATGAATATTATATACATTCTTTGAATATGACATGGGTTTTTGCAGTTTGAAATAAAGGTTTAGACATCTGTTACTAGCAATATTATTTATTTGATACGTTAAAAAGTTCTCCACTTTAGGAGTGCCTGGGTGGCTCAGTCGGTTAAGCATCTGACTTCAGCTCAGGTCATGATCTCAGGGTCCGTGAGTTCGAGCCCCACATCGGGCTCTGTGCTGACAGCTTAGAGCCTGGAGCCTGCTCCGGATTCTGTGTCTCCCTGTCTTTCTGCCCCTCCCCTTCCCGTGCTCTGTCACTCTCTCTCAAAAATAAACATTAATTAAAAAAAAAAAAGCTATCCACTTTAAAGCAAATAAAATGGTAAAAGTCTTTAAAAACCTTTTAAGGGCTCCATTTAACTGGAAAGAAAATAGAAAATCTTTGAGGGGAAAGAAAAAAGAACTACAAGCTAGGAAGGAATCCAGAGTGTTCAGGAACAGCTGGAGCCGCTTTCACATGGAAGCATCTACATAGGCTAAAGGTCAGGGAATTTAAGCTTATGTTCTGTTGACTTAGGTGCCTCACCAAGTTAGGAGCCCAACATGAGATCCCAGAATAAAGAGCCCAAAGAGCTGCACCCTTATGCATAAGATCAAGTAATCACATGAATGAACACAGACACACATGTACAGAAAGATGTATCAGGTTATCCAATGAAGCATGTAAATAATGGCAAAACACTGAGAACACCCTAGACACCCATCAGTAGGAGCCTAGATGAATAAATGAATGAATCCACCCAGTGGAATGTTATGCAGCTGTATAAAATGAATGAGGAAGCTCTTTCTTTACTACCAAAGAAGATCTCCAAGTTATAGTGAGTTAAAAAGATGGATTGCATATGGTGGAATTTGTGTAAAAAGCAGCAAGTTGATAATCTTTTGGAGTATTTGCTTACATTTGCAGAAAATGTCTCCAAAAAGATGCACACAGATTGAACCTCCTGTGAGGAGGGGGTGTTGAGAGGCTGGAGGACTGGAGTGGTAGACAATTTTCCAGTGCATGTATTTCTGCATCTTGATGAACTTTGATCCATCTAAATGTGATACTCATTCAAATCCTGAATTAAAAACAAATCAAAGGCTTGACTAAGCCATCACATTCACCACAATGGGTCAACAAGGATGTCTGTGTGTCTCTGAGACAGACTGAGTGAAGGGGGAAATATTCCCTTAGGAATTTGTCACCACAGCCAACCTTCACATGACTTTGTGTTCCTCATCTGTATAACTTTTGTTTCCCGAGGAGATCTAAAGCCCAGATTTACATGCAGGTGATCTTTGTTGGTGAAGGCATGGTGGTTCAAACTAGGCTTCTTTCAATTCTTTCCTCAAATATCCCCTAAAGATAAAGTTTTAAAAAACACTAGCTCATAGTAATAACAACAAAACAAAAATAAAATATGGCACAAGCCAAGAATCACCCAAAGGATGCACACCAGAATGCACTTACAGTGGTTTTAAGTGTTTAAACTTTAGTCATACATCTGGAATAAGTACTTTGAGAAGGTAAAGATAAGGTTGTAAAATTAACAATTGTATTTTAAGTGAATAAATAAAACTTCTAAGAGTATACAGTAGAATACCCTAAAATTAAAATATGGGGCTGGGTTAAACAGATGATTGGACACTATGAAAGAGAATGTGTGGACTGGGAAGCTATCTGGAGAAAGAGTGTCAGTGCATTAGCACTGAGAGTCAAACAGTGGAAACATATGAAAGAGAAGTAGAGTTCTGAAGGATGATGGGAACTGGTATCGTAGATATCTACCTGAATTTCCAGAAGGAGAAAGGATATAAGCAATAGTGAAAGACATTTTGGCTAAGAATTTTGAGAGTGATTAAAAATACCAATTAAATGATCTAGCAAGCCAGTGAGTACCAACATAGGTGAAGGGAAAGAAGTTCCATATGTAGGCACATAGTAGTAAATCTTAAGAATCCCAGTGGAGAAGACTGCAAGCATGAACAATGAGCAATTTCTGTAAAGAAAAATGGATAAATGGCTTTTCAGTAGTAATTATATTTTCATGAAAATTATGTGTTCAGTAATGTAATTATGTTATAATTATGTTGAAAATGATGCCTTTACTGTGCGGAGAGAAACAGTAACAACAAAACAATGACAAAAACTAAT
This sequence comes from Panthera uncia, assembly GCF_023721935.1. Lineage (NCBI taxonomy): Eukaryota > Metazoa > Chordata > Mammalia > Carnivora > Felidae > Panthera > Panthera uncia. The sequence goes on from NC_064811.1 coordinate 195,402,016, forward strand.
AAGAAAAGACCCAGAATAGGCAACATAATATTGAAGGAGAGCAAAGTCAGAGGACCAATACTACTTGATGTCAAGACTTACTATAAGGCTACAGTAGTCAAGACAAGCAGTTATTGGTAAAAGAACAGGCAAATAGATCAGTGAAACAGAATATATAGCCCAGAAATAGACCTCCATAAGTATAGTCCACAATGGAACAAAGTTTGTCTTCAACAAATGGTGTTGAAACAACAGTGCATCCACATGCAAAAAAAAAAAAGGGGAGAAAAAGGAGAAGGAGAAGGAGAAGGAGAAGGAGAAGGAGAAGGAGAAGGAGAAGGAGAAGGA
>NC_064811.1:195702352-195813649 GCF_023721935.1 Panthera uncia
ACTTATCAACCCCAGTACAGTTCACTGTGGGAGGAGGAGAGTGTGACCTTCATGAGGCCATGAGAGGCATCCTATGAAATGTGTTCTATAAACGCTTCCTGAAAATAAAAACATGTAAAGATCAGGATCTGGTAACAATCCAACGTCCTGTGGAAGAGAAGGACTTATAAATGCGGCAAATGGGATAAAAGGCTCCATTTGAGTTTCTATCCTCAAATTCGAAGACCTGACACCAGAGAGAAATCCCATGAGTGATGATAATTGTGTCAAGGATGACTTTAGTGTTTGTATCTTTATGAACAACTTTATAAAGAGTCATTGGACACTCTGCAAGGAGAGAAAGCTTATAAATATTTTATTGGGGAAAAAAACATTTTGTGGAGAGAGCAGCTTTTCACTCTGTTCAGAAAGGGAGAGACTGCACAAACTGATGAACTGATGAACGTATTTTCCTATTTTCCTGTTACTCATAATGTATATCCTTAATTACGGAAAAATACGGATTAGTGTGAAAACCTAGTTATGCAGAAAGACATGACTACATGGGCTAAAGATAAAAATCATGACATTCTGACATATACTTACCACAACCACTCAAACATGTAGTTACATATTTATTTTGATGGTATTCTATTATGTAAAACATTTTACAAAAATGTCAGTTACCTCTACAATAGCCTTAGTAGATTTCTTATGTTATGAGTGAGTTTACTACAGTATACTCAACATTATTTATAATTTGTGTTTCGCTATTAAGTAAAAAAAATATGTGACGAACATTTCTGTAAGCAAATGTTTGCTCCTTTATTTAATTTATGTCCCATTGACCAATGGTTTCCATATTTATGTCCATGAAAACTACTTAACAGTGTAGTGGGGAAGCATTTAAGTTAATGTATCTGCAATGTCCTCCCTGATTCCTGCTGGTAACTAATGGCAAACATGTATTTCTTTCTGTATTAACTTCTAAGTTCTCCTGTAAGTGATGCCACCCAAGTGAGTGAACACCTTGGTGTCATTAACACAGTCTTTCAAACCGGGGAGATACTCAGTCTTATGTGCTTTGCTTTTACCTTCTCTATTTAAGATATTAGGATTTTCTCATCCGCATATTGAAAATTACAGTAAAAAAAAAAAAGATGTGCATACAAACTTTAACAGACACCTATTAGGGCAGATTTGAGCTTAAGTAGAGTTTTTTTGTGTGTGTTGTTTTGTTTTTTTAAGTCATGCAATAAGAGGAGATTGGAAATCATATTTATTTAGTCACTTTGCTTATAAAAACAACTGACCTTCCATAAGCCACAATTCATCAGGTGTTTTATCCCAACGAGCTAATGAAATTACTAAAATGATACGAGTTGACACCTACTTTTACACATTTCTCCTTTCTCTCTGACGATTGGCGAAATTGAACAACGTCCCCCAGGTATCAGAGCCAGTAATTGGCAAGATCAAACTTGAAATGCCGTTCTTACTCAACCCCAATGCCTAATCTGCCTGGTTTGTAAACTTGCCAACAGAACCTTTTAAATCTTTAGGATTGCTAAAGGAAATCATTTCAGTTGAGTTCATTTCCTCGGGTTGTCTCTTAAAAAGGGCAAGGTGATTATTAGTGTTTCCTTGTGTTTTCCCCAAGTTGTGAATTTCTACAACAGAAAATAGCCTTCCCCAATGGCTTGCGAAGGAACACTTGACTATCCCCTGTTTTCGATATTCACGAACTACGTGTGTATATCCACATAAGGAAACACTGCACGTTCATCTACTGTTGACGAGGACGTAAGCTGATTATAGCGGCTTGTCCTTCATCTTCTTTCTCACCACCTTACCTGGAGTCCATGACGTCCAACACCAACATGTTTCCTTCAATATTACCAGGCATATGATGAAAACATTTCCTATTTAATTAAATTATCTTTTCAGTGTCCTAATGCTTCTGACATAGGAACCTAGCCACTGAAATATGTGCTTTATGTTGCCCTTTGTTCCCACCAAGACAGGAACTTATTGGTGTTTTCCTGTCTCGAAGTTCAGTGCCTTTTCTCTTGAATACCTCCAACCTCTGCATTTGACAGCTGCTGAAAGAGGTTGCCTTGCTTCCATGGCTGCTACCTCATTGCAGCATTTGCTGGGAAGCAATCTTGTTTCTATCATTGCTGTTTCTTTCTCAGGATCCACTTAAATGCTTAATGTCTTCTCAGGGGCCAATACTCAGACATTCTGTTTCTTAGCAACTCATCCATTCCACTATGGTTTTTGTTTATTTGTTTGGTTCCCCAGTGTGGATACTGATATTAAAGAGTTCAAGGCTGCCTGATTATCTGCCACATGTGTCTCCCTTATGGCTCACTTTGTTGGGCAGTGTTGTGGGCTGAACTGTGTCCCCTGCAAAATCCATGTGTTGAAGCCTTAAACCCGGGGATCTGAGAATATGGCTGTGTGTAAAGGTAAAATGAGGTAATTAGGGTGGGCCCTAATGCAATGTGATGAGTGTCCTTACAAGAAAAGACCAGGGCACAGACACATACACAGAAGAGGCCACATGAGGACACAGCAGGAAGGCAGCATCTATAAGCCATGGAGAGTGGCATCCAGAGAAGCCAATCACACCCAAACTTTGATCTCAGATTTAGCCTCCAGGACCATGAGGAAGTAAATTCCTGCTGTGTAAGTCACCCAGCCTGTGGTACTTTGTTAGGGCAACCCCTGAAGACTGATGCAGACCCTACAGACAAGAAAGAGAAAATAAAACATTGACTTTCTGGAAGCAGCTTCCCTGTTTTCCAGTTTGCAAAGAATTTTACTGATTCTTTGTCTCATACGGAGGGCTTGCTCTTGGGATCAACACTAAGAAGGAGTGAGGGACACAGGACTGGGCAGAGAAAGATTCTGTTGTGGTGCGGTTGACATCAAGGACGGCCAGTGCAGTGGGGATCAGTGAGTGGGTGCAGGCTGTTACCAATGAGGCAGAAAACCTCGAGCAAAGTGGTCCTTTCTGACCAGCAACCATGCCAAGCATTCCGGCTGCATACTAGCCAGACTCTTGCAAGAACAGCAGCTGTATCATGAAAGTTCATTCAGGGTGCAACCTCCCACCCCCTTTGCGGTCCAGCACTTTCCTTGTTTCTTTGGTTATGATTTGACCCTCATTATTCTCTGATGGAGGGGAGCAGAGATGGACAGATCCTGAGGGAGTGCCTGTTGTCTTGTAAGACCTAGGCTTCTATGTGAACTTTGAAGATGAGAGGAGCGGGTCACTTGACTGATAGGTGCAGGTGACACAGTTCTGGAGGTTCAGAAAGTTCTGTGGGGTCTGGAGTTCCAGGGATTTCTACAGTGCCAACCCCAATGTCTCCATGCTAACTATCAGATGCCATTCTTTCTCATCCCTTCCTATCCAAGGGCTTTGGTAGAGCAGCGTCGCCAACTGAGGAATTAACTTTCTCCAGAGCTTCAAGACCCTTATCATGAGCCCCTGGGCCTGATCCCTCTGGTTGCAGGAGACAGGGGTTCTATTTGTATGCTGGCAGAGAAGTCCAAATGATTGGCATCAGTTGGTGAGTGATCACCCTCTCCAATTCTTCAGTAGATCCATAGCAGTTAGCAGGAATCATCTAGCTCCATTATTCTTTTTATTATGACTCCCCACTCACCTCTCAAGTGCATTGTCCTTCACTGCTATCCCATCCCAGCTCACTGGTGGAAGTTTTAACAACTCCCATGGCTGCAGCATGGGGGTGGGGGAGAGGGGTTACCCCAAGTCTCCATAGTATGGGTGATGGCCAAACAATTGGCAAGGGATGTTGTCTCATCTCAGTCAATTATGGCTGCTGTAACAAAATACTACAGCCTGGGTATCTTATAAACAACAAAATGTTTCTCAGAGTTCTGCAGGCTGGAGTCTAAGAAGAGAATTCCAGCGTGGTCAGAGGACGGCCCTCATGCTGGTTCCTGGCCAGTGCCCCTCGCTGTGTCTTCATATGGTGGCCGGAAACTAGGAGCTCTGAGGGTCTCTTTTACCAGACATGACACCATTCGTGATGATGGAACTGCCCTCCCAAAGGCTCCCTCCTAATATCATCACCTTTGATGGTTATAATCTCAACAAATGGATTTTGGGAGAAACCAACATTCAGACCACAGCAGAAGATCACAGTTTAAAAATATCATTACAGGGGCACCTGGGAGGCTCAGTCGGTTGTGTGGCCAACTCGATTTTGGCTCAGGTCATGGTCTCATGGTTCATGGGATTGAGCCCCACGTCGGGCTCTGTGCTAACAGTGTGGAGCCTGCTTGGGATTCTCTTTCTTCCTCTCTCTCAGCCCCTCCCCTGCTTGCACTTTCTCTCAATACATACATACACACTACATACATAAATAAACATTAAAAAGAATACATCATTATAAAGTCTTCTTTATCAGACTACTTTCAGACACATTGTCTTAGGTGAGATTCTCCAGGAATCGGTATTTGAGCTGGGGATACTCAAATCCCCGAATACCAAATACTGAGTTTGAGGCAGGAAAGTCACTGCGGAACACACTCATTATGCACGTGAGGGGGTAAGGAAGCAGGATTAGTCAGAGAAAGAAGGTCAGGGGCCAGGCACTTGTGACAATGGTGCCAAGTAGTCCCATAGGGGAGCCCTTGGACTGGGATGGCTCTTGAAATCCGCCCAGAGTTGATTGAGGAAAATACCGCAGCGTGAACCAAGTCACTGGCTACCAGCTGCCGTCAGGATAAAAGTACAACCTTGAGTAAAGAAGCTCTCTTCGGTGGAGGACAATTCCGAGGAGAGACGCAACGAATTCCACGCAAGACTCAGCTGTGAGCCCTCAGCCAGCAGTATTCCCTGCAGCTGTGGATGAATGCTTCTGTCTGGAACAGAGCATCAGGGCAGTGTGACCCAGCAGCCATAGCACTAAGAATCCTGAGAAAACTAGCAGAGGAAAATCATCACTTGAAGGACACACTCACGTGAGACAGGTCCTGTCTGCTCTATCATCCACGAGCAAACGGTGACAGAGCCCTCCGGAACCAGAATAAAAAGCAATCTGAGTATTTCATTCAGCCAAATTGTCCCCGATGTCCCAATGCAGGAACAGACTGTTTCCAGCAGAGCTCAGAGGGCGACAGTGTTCTGAAATCCTGTTACTAGTATATTGATTAAGAATCGTTAGGCATTTTTTAAATGTTGGAACACAGAGAAAAAGCATCCCCATCAGAGTTCCAGAACTACTGTGTTCATTTGGATTGAATCCCCCCATCCATCCACTCACTAACTGAGGCCACTTGCCTCTTGCTTTGTTATTCTAGGTTATATGCAATAGTGCATCTTGACTTTTTCTTTTAATATTGCTTTTTAAAATTCAACTCTATCGAAATACAATCTACGTATAATATGTTGCATCAATTAACAGGGCGCAGTTAATGAGTTCAAGAGACATGCACACATGGGATATCCTTGCCATAGACAGGAAACAAGGTACATCTTTTACCCCAAAGAATTCCATGAGCCCTTAGACCATCCCTCCCTCTCCACCTCACCCTAGGCAATCATCAATATGTTCTGTGCCATTACCAGTTAGTTTGCATTTTCTGACATTTTGTATAAATGGAATCACACAGCAGATACTCTCTTGCTGTGTTTCTTTTATTAAGGAGCCTGATTCTGAGATTGGACCATACTGTTTTCATGTGTTAGTGGTTTATTCTTTTCATTACTAAGCGATATTGTTTGGGTGGATACACCATATTTGTATATCCATTCACCGGTTGATACACATTGTATCAACATGATACACATGATACACATTGATACACGTGTTCCCAGTTTGGGGTTATCGTGAATAATCATTTGTGCACATATTGTAGGCATATGTTTTTATTTCTCTGGGGTAAATGCATAAAAATTAATTGTTAGGACACGTAGTAACTACATGCTGAAATTTTAAGAAAGCCACCAAACTCTCAGAGCTGTCGTACTATAAATTCTCATCGATAGTGTATGTTCCACACTCTTGGAAAACCTTGGTATCGCTGGTCTTTGTAACCTGAGCCATTCTAATAGACATCAAGAGGTATTTATTTGAGCTTTCAATTTCCATTTTCCTGCTAACATACTGAACATGCTTCATGTTATTATTAGCCATTCATATATCTTCTTTGATAGACTGTCTACTTAATTTTTTGCCCATTTATTTTAATTTCCTGTGTTCATAATATTGAGCTGTAAGAGTTCCATATAAAGGTCTTTTGTCAAATAATATGTATTTTGAAAATGTATCCTATACTGTGGTTTGACTTTTATTCTCCTCATGGTGCTTTCATTGAAAAACATTATTTTATCGGTAAAGCTAAGTTTTCTTTAACAGTTCCATGGTTTTTTTTGTTTCTTGTTTGTTTGTTTGTTTGTTTGTTTGTTTTTGCCATACCTGAAAAATCCTTGCCAGAGTTGCAAAGATTTTTCTCCTATGTTTTCCTCTAGAACATTTATAGATGTTTACATTTAAGTCTAGAATCAATTTTGCCTTGATTTGATCTCCCGCCATTTTTTTGAAAAGACATTTCTTTCCCCAATAGAAATTCCCCAATGCTGTGAATTTATTTCTTTAATCAGTAATCTGTTTCATTGATCTGTGTCTCTGTAAGTCAGTGCACCACTTTCTGGTTTCTGGGATCTTCATAAGTCTTCAGATCAGAACATTTAAATTCTCTCCATTTATTCTGTTTTTAAAAATTGCTTTCATTATTTTAGGTGATTTGAATTTCTGTATAAATTTAAGAATAAGCTTGCCAATTTCTATATGAGTCTGTGCTGTTTTTCACTATGATTGCCTTGAATCTGCAGGTCAATTTGGAGACAAATGACTACCTATGAATTATTGAGTCTTGCCAAATGAGCCTGTCACCTCTGTGGTAAATATTCTGTTCATTTCAGTAGAGGCCTCGCACTTAGTTTGTTAAATTTATTCTAAAAGGTGTAATGTTGTTTGGGGCGCCAGCGTGGCTCAGTCAGTTAAGCATCAAGTCTTGGTTTTGGCTCAGGTCATGATCTCACAATTCATGAGTTTGAGCCCTACATCGGGCTCCATGCTGACAAGCACAGAGCCTACTTGAGATTCTCTCTCTCTCTCTCTCTCTCTCTCTTTCTCTGCCCCTCCCCTACTCATGCTGTCTCTCTTTCAAAATAAATAAACTTAAAAACCTTTTTTTAAGTGTGTAATGTTTGATGCTAATATGAATGAAATTATTGTTTTCCAATTGCTGCTAGTACACGTATTTTTGTATCTCACCCCTGTGATCTTAATAAACTTACTTATTTGTTCTAGTAGATATCTGAAATTGCTTACAATATACTGTATACATAGATCTGACATCTGCAAATAAGGACAATTTATTTCAGATATATCTGCCCTTAAGATGTAAAAAAAAAAAAAAAAAGAGGGGGGCTCCTGGGTGGCTCAGTCGGTGGGTATCCGATTTCGGCTCAGGTCATGATCTCATGGTCTGTAAGCTCAAGCCCCGCCTCGGGCTCTGTGCTGACAGCTCAGAGCCTGCAGCCTGTTTTGGATTCTTTGTCTCCCTCTCTCTCTGCCCCTCCCATTTGTCCTCTCTCTCTGTCTCTCTCAAAATAAATAAATAAGCTTAAAACATTTATTCTTTAAAAGTGACTGCCAGCCTCACTGACATAAAATTTCCTCGTATCTGTACATTCCCCCCACCAATATTTGGATATCCAATATTTGGATATTCTCCAAATATGACCTCCTTCTGGAGAAATTTTTCTTTTCTTGTGTTCAGCTAGAAGTTACGTCTACGGCAGTTCCAGTTAGCTTGGACATGTGCATCCAGAGCACAAGACAAAGCACCCCCTCCCTATCCCAGGAGCATTTAGATAGCAACGGGAGATAGGAAATAATGGTCGTGTTCTATTACTCACACACGTGTGTCCACGCAAGTACCACTGATGGTCATTGCACTCGTGGAATAAGGAACACACCAAAATACTGGTAAGAATTTGTGAGTGAGGATTATGGGGACTTGGTTTCTTTTCTTTCCTTTTTGCTTCTGTCCTGTGTCTTTCAAATTGTCCATAATAAACCATGCCCTGCTTTTCAACCATGGAGTCAAAACTTTGTAAGAAGAACTGTATGAGAAAGTTTACAGTTGATGGTTTTCAAACATGTCATACTTATTTTATAAAACTGAGAAATGCAAGGCTTGGTTTGGAGTCTCCTCTTGGAACTGCACATTTTAAATGAGAAAACTTCTAATTTTCACTTACGCTAGTTGGTTGCGTTGTTCTGTCTTTTATTATCCAGTTAGGACCATCTTATAGTCATCAGAAGCCCGTCTGCGTAAACTTTAGATTATTCATGCTTAAAGCTTTTCAAGCAATAAGTAAATTATGGCGTAGGATTTGGAGGTGTGTTTGCATATAAAATTTTTGGCTGAGAGTTGTTTTTTTTTTGTTTTATTAAATGTTAAACTGAAATGAAGAAAAAATAATTTCTAATGCCATTTCATTAGTAATACACTCTGGTTTCAATTACATATAAATATTTAAAATTTTGAAACAAAATACGTTATTTTTGTGTAATTATTATATTATATATCAGTATTTAATACATTTGATATGTTATGTATATTTACACATGTGAGATAAGCAAACATTTTGGGAGTGTTTTATTTTAAACATGGTAACAAAAACCTGTAATAAAATTTCTTTCTTGAATCCCTATGTGACATACAGGTTGTTTGGTCTAAATTATTAAATACTCCTGGATTCCCCAAATGTGAATTCATTGCAAAAATTAATTATGAAAGATAATTAACTATAAAAGATAGAATTCTTTTTGTATTCTGTCTTATCGTATAAAACCATCTAGTTATTTTCATGTTTATAATTACATTGATGAAGATCAATTTATTTGGGATAGGAGAGAGACAGAAATACAACGGCTTTGTGGCAGTCATGCAAATATATGTAACTTGTTTATCGATGAATTGTCGTTCTCCGTCACGTATAGATTAATGGTTTCTATTGTTTGTTTCATTTGATTATAAATGCTTTAAACTCTGATTTGTTAAACCCCTCTTTTGTTTGGATAACATTTTTAAGGGGACACAGACTGCCAGGTTCTTAGTGTTTGCACATCAACCCATCTCACTGGACATGAGGAGAAGCATGTAGTGAGGGGTAAATCGGCTTCGTGGCTAGGCACTTATATAAAACACCTCTGGATTTTTAGGGATCTGGACTCATAGGTCAACCGCTTGAACTAAATACCACCAAGCTCAGTTTGCGGTAATTGTCGTTGAGTCTAAATGCCACAATGGAACCATGGTTCTCAGGGAACCATAAAGAAATTGAGGGCTGGACACACCAAGATGATGATGTATCACCTAATGGTAAAATGAACCATAAATGTGTGTTTTTGGAAATAGATGCCTTACAAAGGCTTAGCACCTGCCTTTATACCATGAGTGTCAAAATGTGCAGTTAGTCCAAAAGGAAGAACGGAGACTGGTCTACAAAGTCTGTAAAAGGAACGGACTGACTCTCTTGCAGTGGGTTCTCTCCCTGGCAGTGCAGAGCTGGAGCCTGGATATCCTGTGGGCCCCTGTGGAATTGGTCTCTCAGTTAATTCTTAGCTGGGATAGATAATCTGATTTTTCTCTTCTGCCTAGATGTGCATTATCTCACTCTAAAAGGGAAGAGCTTAGAAATAATCTGCCAACTTGGAGCCTAGTGAGATGCAAACCATGCTAAAGTATCCAGAGTCATGTAAGTTTTATTTTTATTTTTTTATTTTTAACTCCAATATAGTTAACATGCTGCATTATATTAGTTTCAGATACACAATCTAGTGATTTAACACTTCCATAATCACCTGGTGCCCATCACAACAAGGGCACTCCTTAATCACCACCACCTGTCCCAACCCTCTCCCCACCCCCTCCTCCCCTCTGGTAACAACTGGTTTGCTCAGTCATGTATATTCTAGATGACATTATTAGAAAACATGAATTCGCTCCCCCTTTAGAAAATACAAAGAATTGAGGCGCCTGGGTGGCTCAGTCGGTTAAGCGGCCGACTTTGGCTCAGGTCATGATCTCGTGGTCCGTGAGTTCTAGCCCCACGTCGGGCTCTGTGCTGACAGCTCAGAGCCTGGAGCCTGCTTCGGATTCTGTGTCTCCCTCTCTCTGACCCTCCCCTGTTCATCCTGTGTCTCTCCCTATCTCAAAAATAAATAAACGTTAAAAAAATTTAAAAGAAAAAACAAAGAATGAATATCTACACACACACACACACACACACACACACAAATACATGACACAGAACATGAAGTCTCTTATTTATTCATTTATTTACTTTGTAGGGGGGAGGGACAGAGACAGAAGGATAAAGCAAAAATCCCAAGCAGGCCCCATGCTGTCAGTGCAGAGCCTGATGCGGGGCTCAATTTCACAAAGCATGAGATCATGACCTGAGCCCCAATCAAGAGTGGGATGGTTAACCAACTGAACCACGCAGGCACCCCAAGTCTCATTTTTTTAGTTGTCAGTCATCAGTTTCCTTGAGAATAAAAATTAGTGACATAATGTGAATCATACCTTTAAAAATGCCATTTGAGTAATAAACCAAAGAAGAGATTATGGTGAGTCATTCAGGGCTAGAAGGCAGGTTGAGGACAAGCATTAGCAGCTCGGAGAACTGTCTTCTATTTCCATCCTCAGGGTGGCTTTGGCTGAATTGGTGCTGGCATTAAGTGCAAGGTTTAAGAAGAGAAAAAAACCCTCAAAATGTTAAAAAGCACCCTTGTAACTATAAATTTATTAACTTGGGTCACACATGGAAAGGTAGGTAGGTAGGTTGGGATTTGCAGAACTTGATTCAAGTACGTGAAAGAGATCAGTTTTTGATTTTTCTTTCCCCATTCTGCTTCCTTCCTCTCCATAATTTTGCCTTTAAGTTGTGCTCACAATTCTCTCGCAGGGATATCTATTCCTGTGGGATTGAGTAAGGTAAGAACGAGGATGCTTTGTACGTATTCTCTACAGAAATATAGCATCCTTTGTAGACGTCTCAAGCTATACAATATTATTTTCTTGCTTTTGTACAAATTATATAAACCCTCAACAGTGACCTCAGCAAGATACTGGAATAGGAAGCCCTCAACTCTCGTTCCCCTCACAGACACCCCAATTCAGCAGCAACACACAAATCAGTTCCCTTTGTGAGCAATACAGAATCCAGTTGAAAGAATCTGTATCCTGGGCAAGTGTGAATCTGGTCACATAAAAACCACTAGGACAAGCCCTGCCATCACCACCACCCACCACAGTACCGGAACTTGGAAAGGAAACTCTAAGTTCAGTACCGGAACTTGGAAAGGGGCACCCAGCTGCCCCTGAGGAGGAATGAAGCTATCCTGCACTTAGTGTCACATTTTTCTAGCTTCTTCCCAAGAGACTGGCTTCTATCTTGCCTATTCTATTCTCTTCCCTTGAGGACTACTCACAATTAACCGGTAGTTTGAACTACCATGCAGGTGTAGGGGAGGAAGACTTTCCTTTCTTCTGTTCCAGGTTCCTTGGCTCGTCTAATCATTAAATTAACATAAGAGAGTAACAGGAGAAAATCACACTGAATTTCTTACATACAAGAGCTCACAGTAATATGAAACTCAAAGAAGCGACCAAGGCAGGAAGCTTTTATACCTTTTAGACAAGGAGATAATAAATTTGTAAAGAATCGACAAGACAAAGGGATTGGGGCCTGGGGTAGTAAATTGATGAAGAAGGAACAAGGTTTGGTTGCCCAGCTTTCTCAGCCCTAAGTTTCCCATCTCTGGTGATAAGGATGTCTCTCTTCCTCCACTTTGCATTGGGAATTTATTTCTGAAGGACAAAGGAGGTCAGAGTGTCCTTGTCTTGTTACTTTAATTCAAAATAATCAATATGCAAAATGGCAGATTTGGGGGTAGGATGTTCTGCTCCCCTTTGCAGACGCTTACCACACTCCTTTCCTCATCTCAGCACAGAGTGAGAAGGCAATGAGCCCCAGCCCCCAGCATTTCCTTGAGGAGGCAAAGAGTTGACCGCTCATCTACTGCCCCAGCTTTTCTGGGGTTTGCCAAAAAGCCTGGCTTCTCTTGCTCCTCTCAGAGTGCTGGTGGGACCCAGCATATTCTAGCTGCCTGCAGGTCAGTGAGAACAAGGGAATTGTTTCAGTGAGCACACAACTTGTCTCCACAGTGCCTCCTCCTGGCTCGGTGCAGAGCAACAGGTGAAAAATCCCACACATTGTCCTGGAAGGGCTGTTACAGGATCTAGTACCAGGCACACTTACCTGGGAGCACTCGCAGAACCCAGCATTCTGCAGACACCTGGACGACCTATGGAAAGAAATCCTGCTTTATTCAACGGCGTGGGTGAACCTGGACGGCATTCTGTTCAGTGAAATAAGCCAGTGACGAAAAGGCAGGTCCTCCATATTTCACTAATACAAGGTATCCAAAACAGTCAGACTCATAGAAACAAAGAACAGGATGTGGCTGCCAGGGGTTGAGAAGAGGTGAGGGGAGTTGCGGTTCAAAGGGCGTAGTCTCCTTTATGTAAGACGAATAAATTCCAGAGCTCTGCTGTACAGCATAGTGTCTAAAGTTCACAATATTCTGTTGTACACTTAAAATCTGTTAAGAAGGTAGATTTCATGTTACACGTTCTTTTTTTAAATTTTTTTAAGGCTTGTATTTTGAGGGGGAAAGAGCACCAACAGAGGAGGGGCAGATGGAGAGAGACACAGAATCTGAAGCAGGCTCCCGTCACTGAGCTGTCAGCACAGAGCCCAAAGCGGGACTTCAACTTGTGAACCACGAGATCATGACCTGAGCCGAAGTCGGACGCTCAGCCGACTGAGCCACCCAGACACGCCTCATGTTACATGTTTTAACTGATGAAATTTTGGGGTGATGGATTCGTGGGGTCCAGAGCCAAGATGGCCAAGAAAGAATTCTTGAAGGTGTCTTTGGTGCAAAAAGGTGATTTTACTAAAGCATGGGGACAGGACCCAGTGCAGGAAGAGCCTCATGGGGTTGTGACTGGTAACTCATCATATACCCTTAGGTTGGGAGGGGGTCAGGGATAGAAGTCTCTAAGGTATTTTGGAAGCAAGGTTTCCAGGGCCTTGAGGGGCTAGCTGTTGCTAGGGAAATGCCACTGTTACCATTTAATAAAACCTCAGTCAGGAGACCCTCCAGATGCATATAGAGGGGGCCATAAGCTTTAAACAGGATTGCGGCATGTATCTTGGGGCAGTTGAGATAAAGGAAGTAGACTTACAGGGTCCTCAAGGTTGGGATAATGTTAAGCTAAGATTCTCTTTTGCCCCCAGCAAAGTGTCGTCATGGAGGCAGCTGAGCCCCTAGAGGGAGGTCACTCTGCCAGTTTCAAGGACTTGTCAATGGGCTGTAGGCAGTTAGGGAATTTAATTTTTCATTTGCCTTAGTTTCCCACATCACTATGGCAAGCATTTAAATCCCTTTCCTGTGTTCTTAGGTAGTCGGGAGTGTCCACGGAATGTCACACAGATCCCACCTGCGGGCTGGGGTGTGCCAGCCTGTATTTTGCCCTCAGCCTGCCCCAGCCTCCCTCATCATAACCACAGTGGAAGAAAATAGGAAAAAATAAGATAAGATGATAAAATGCTAGTATAAATAAGTAAAATAAAATAAACCGAATTGCATAAACTCAAGAAAACGATTCTATGCTAATAACTATCAAATTTGCAGTTTGATTCATTTGTTAATGCAAACATGTAAAACGTAAAAGTTATGGTGTAAGTTATTCAGTTTGTTAGTTAAATTGTTCATAATATGGGGTCTCTTTCCCTGTGTCCATAATAACAAAGTTAGCCTCTGGGACTGAGGCTTGCGTGGAAAATTATACCATTGCCCAAGCTGTTATCATTGCAAAACCAACACTGCTTTATTTCCCTAAAAAAATATATTTTACTGATTAAACTGAGCATATACATTTAAAAACAGATCTCTCATGAAGTAAAGGGCTATCTGAATGTTTTTTTGTAGCTTATTTAAAGTTAGAAATCTAAGGAGTGTGTAATAGGAAAAAGGTCAGGTTTGATCTGATATTTTTGGATTTCAATCTCAGCCTATGAGCCGTCGAAGCTTTGAGGACTTCATTTAGAGTCTCTTTCTTCTCAGCTTACTTATTCAGATGAACAGAATAGACTTCTCATATATATTTGGTTTTCCCCCACAGCTCCTGGCTCACAGCTTCCAAACCCTTGGAATTTCCTGAGAGGTAAGAGCCATCTAATCAACTTTTGTTATAATATTTGGTCTCTTTGTCCTTGGTTTCCAAAATCCTTCAGAACCATCAAGATGGACGAATGGTTGTCTTGTTACTTGTTATTCATAACAAACCCCTTTCCATCACAGCCTGGGGGGGGTGAGGTAGGCGGGTGGTCTTATGTTAATGAGGTGATGTTGGAAAATGCCACAGGATGGGGAGGGACTATTTGCCAGGTGGAAAAACCAAAGGAACTGGTGAATGGAAGGGTGAATTTTCAGTCCCACCCCTTAGTTTCCAGGGAGGGGAGAGTGGGTGGAGGTTGAATCAATTAGCAATGACAGATGATTTAATCTATCATGCCTATGTAATGAATTCTCCATAAATGTCCAAATAGAATGGGGTTCAGAGAGCTTCCAGGTTGGGAAACCACTATACCAGGTCACAGACTCAGTGTAAAGAGAAGCTCCTTTGCGCGGGACCTCACCCCCTGGACCTCTTCATCTGGCTGTTGATTCCTATCTTTTATTATCCTTTGTGATAAATTGCTCATCTGTGCAAGCTGCTCTATCAAGTTAATCAAACCTAAGGAAGCGTTGTGGGAATCACTGATCAATAGCCAGTCAGTCAGGGTACAGGTGACAAGCTGGGATTTCAATTGGCATCTGAGGTGGGGATGGTCTTGTGGGACCGAGCCCTTTACCTGTGGGATGGGATTCTATCTCCACGTGGTATCAGAATTGAGGTAAGTTCTCAGACACCCAGCTGGTGTTGGAGAATTGCTTTTTGGTATGGGGAAGCCTCAACATACACGTTGTGATTGGGTTCAGGAGCCCAAAGGACCAAGGGTTTCAGCTGCCTACTTTCACGACTCTGACCCTGACTCTTACCATACACCTAGACTTATTCCATTTGTGAAATAATGTCTTCAGAACTGCTTATGTGGTCAAAACCGTTTATTCTTCCTTCTTTATGTCTCAAACTCTATACCAATTCTGTTTTTTTTTTCCCCTTCCTCTTCATACCCTAATCCCATAGACATCATTCTTAGTTCATTTCTGTCGGTATTCTCCTTCCTTTACACTCCTCCACATTCAGGCTCCATCATGCTTTTGTGGACATCTTCTCCAGCCAGCATCCTCAGCAACCTGACTCATTGTCCTCTCCTACCAAGGACATCACAGAGAAATTTCAGTGTCAGTGCAATCTAACTTTCCATCTCTTCCCTACCGTCACAGGGGCTTCATAAGAGATACTTTTTCTTGCATACTTTACCACTAAAGCCTTGAAGTCGTCAACCTCCACTGAGCACTAAAAAGTTACCAAGAAGTCTTATGGTTCATTAATCAACTCTCCCTTTATTCTCCACAGTGGCAAATAAAAACTCTCTGCTCTCCTGGAAACTCTGATCCCCATTCCTTCCCACCAATCTCAAGATGTCATAAATCAGAAAAAAAAAAGAAAAAAAGTACATCAGCATATTTTAAATCCTTTCAACTTTCTAGACAACCTAAAAATGTTCAGGAGTCTATATTTAATTTTCCCCTTCCTATTCTGAGAGTTCTACCTCCTGTGTTGTGAAACCATGACCCAGAGCTTAATGCATAAACCATTAATTCAGGTTTAAATCGTTCATGTATACATTGTGATGATTAGTCAAGAATTTTGAAACAGATGGCGGAACATGATACTTATCACTACTTCCTGAACATTTAGTGAGGTGTCTAACACTTGAAATAATGTTAACGGTAGAGGTGAAACAAGAATTTAGTTGACTGGCTTCCACATCATTGATATTCTCGTTAGATGATGTGGCCTCACAAAACTCTAATGTCTTTACCTTGAAGACAAAAATCATTAAGAGATGTTTGACTTTATTAGTTAACGAGGATGATGTTGGGGGAGTAGGTGGTGCCTGAGCGGCTCAGTCAGTTAAGCATCCAACTGTTAGTTTTGGTTCAGGTCATGAGCTCACAGTTCACGGTATCAGGCCCCGCATGGGGTTCATCCGCTGGAGCCTGCTTGAGATTCTTTCTCTCCCTCTCTCGCTGCCTCTCCCCCAGTTATAGTCTCTTTCTCTCTCACAACTAAATAAATAAACATTTTTTTTTTAATGAGGAAGACGTTGGGTTACCAAAGTAAGATGAAATATTCTAGTTTCATCCAAAGCACATCATGTTAATAATATCAGATAATGAACTCCCTGACAATGAATGAGGTAATACTTTTGAATGAACCAATAGCAACAGTCCAATTTATGTCTGTAAATATAACCATGCTACCAGCAGTATTCCTCTTTCCTTTGCCTTTGTAATCCTTATCAGCTCCTCTTTCTCAAGCCTGGAAATTAGATTTATATGTCTATAATTAATGTTGATTATATTAATCAAATAATAATGCACGGGCTACCAAGGGAGATATGGAGGGTTCCAAAGGGTCTCTAGACTTCTGCACACTTGCTTTATAAAAACTTTCACTTCTTTATATTTTGGTTTTCTATATATGGACTATATGAATATTTCTTAAGTGCTTTATCTTAAACACATTCGTTTTGCATCTCATGAAATTGATGTTTCAAGAGGCAATCTAATCGAGGTCATGCCGTTGATTTCTTAAATTCCATCTTATTTAATAAAGCAACAAGCAAGAAAATCTAGGCAGCATAATAAAATACATGCACAGAAAGGAGAAATCTTTTGTTCCCAGACAGAAATGACAAGAATGAATGAGTTGGTTCCTGATGGCTCCCAATGACAAATTTCAGCCAAATATTTTGCCCTTTGGCTTCTTCAGCTACCTGGATTCCTTGCAACAAGTTCTTCTTAAGCTGCATTGAAGAATCTAATTTGGTTTTGAGGCAACCATTATGAACTAAAGCTATGTGAAGTATTTATGCTGTGAAGCCTAAATTGTTGTTAGAGGCTGAATACAAGGGAAACTTATGGCACCAAAGAGAAAGAGGAAACAGAATCAATTACTTTGTCCTTATAAGAAAAACATGTTCAAACTAAATACAACTGTTCTTTCATATTTGTAGAAAAGTAGTATGTCCCCTGCGTCTTCATAGAATAAGCTTTGTATAATATGGTGAATATTAGCCTCAGGAACCCTTATAATAAACACAGCGGTGAGTTTCACAGGGATATATTTATTAAATTTCTTAATAAAAACCAATCACAAAACACCAAAGGAGAATTTAATACAGGGAATTCAACGTGGGTGGTCCAAGTATACTTTCTTGATATGACTAATAATGATATCCTGAGAAACCAGGTCACCTCATTCTTAGTTTAGTGCTTTTGTTTCCTTCCACCTATGAGGGGAAGCCACAGACATATATATGTGTATATGCATATATGTATGTGTGTGTGTGTGTGTGTGTGTATATATATATATATATATATGCACATACACATGTATATGAGAGAGAGAGATTGTATTCCACATGATGCTCTCTTGTCAATGATATGTTTTGGATTGGTAAATACAATCACACGCATACACACATGCACACACACACACACACACACACACACTGCTGACTATGCCTGATATATGGGAAGCAAAGATAGTCTCTTTGCGTAATCTAAAATGCACAGATGTAGTTCATAAAGTAGTTCCATTTTTAATATTTTGAGGAACCTCCCTACTGTTTTCTGTAATGGCTGCACCAATTTACATCTCCAACCACAGTGTTCAAGGTTTCTAAATTCTTCACATGCTCATCAATGCTTCTTATCTTTTGTTTCTTGGATAGTGATCATCCTAACAGGTATGACATGATATTTCATTGTGGTTTTGATCTGCATTTCCGTGATGATTAGTGATATTGACCATCTTTTCATAGCCTGTTGGCCATTTGTATGTCTTCTTTGAAGAAATGGTTATTCCTATTTTTTGCTCCAATTTTAATCAGGGTGTTTTCTTCCAGTTGAGTTTTAGGAATTCCTTCTGTATTTCAGAAATTTACCCCTTATCAGATAAATGTTTTACAAATATTTGCTTACATTCCATTAGTTGTCTTTTCACTCTGTTGATTATTTTCCTTGCTGGGCAGAAACTTTTTAATTAGATGTAGCCTACTTGTCTATTTTTGCTTTTGTTGCTTGTGCTTTTGATATCAGATCCAAGAAACAATTGCCTAGACCAATGTCATGAAACTTTCCCCCTATGTTTTCTTACAAGAGTTTTGCAGTGTCAGTTTTGCATATTTAGTTCCTTAATCCATTTTGAGTTGATTTTTGTGCATGTTAGATAAGGTCCGCTTTCATTATTTTGAATATCAATATCCAGTTTTCCAGTAATCCTACTTCTGGGTGTATATCCAAAGTAGTTGAAATCTACTGTAGCACTAATTACAAAAGACAAGGTATGGGGGCGCCTGGGTGGCTCAGTCGGTTAAGCGGCCGACTTCGGCTCAGGTCACGATCTCGCGGTCCGTGAGTTCGAGCCCCGCGTCGGGCTCTGTGCTGACAGCTCGGAGCCTGGAGCCTGTTTCAGATTCTGTGTCTCCCTCTCTCTGACCCTCCCCCATTCATACTCTGTCTCTCTCTGTCTCAAAAATAAATAAACGTTAAAAAAAAATAAAAATAAAAACCAAAAGACAAGGTATGAAATATAAATAAAGTCTTAATGTCCAATCAATGGATAAATGAATGAAATGAATGTGAGATATGTATACATAATGGAGTTTTCCATAATGGAGTAGTTTTCATTTTAGAACAAAGTAGTCTTGCCATATATAACAACACGAGAAACCTGCAGAACACTTTGCTAAGCGAAATAAGCCAGTCACGAAAGGACAAACACTGTGTGATTCCACTTGTATGACGTATCTAAAACAGTCACACTCCTAGAAGCAGAAACTAGAACGGTGGCCAGGGGGTGGGGAAAGGTGGAGACGGAGGTTGCTGTTCAAAGGGTGTAAAGTTTCAGTCATACACGGTGAAGAAGTTCTAGAGATTTGCTGTACAACACCGCACCTACAGTGAACTGCTGTATCGTGCACTTAAAATTTTGTTAAGAGGGTTGAACTCATGTTAAGTGTTCTCACCACAATTAAAAACACATAAAGAAATAAATTCAGTGGCAAATGAGGTGAATCTATTATTTAGAAATGTGGACACTTACAGAAGATCTCTGAAAGCCATTGCGGTATGCGTTTCCCTGAGTTGTTGATTCTGTCGTACCCCTTAAGCTCACTGATCAACAGTGGTCAACATCTAAGATACAGGTTCCAAACTGAGGAAATGCCTTTTCTAGAAACTCATGTTTTGGCTTCTTAGTTTTACTTAAAAGTTAAGCAACAATAAGCTTGGAGAAAGTGTTGCTACTACAGTGCACCTTTTGTACATTCAAGCGGCTGATAACGTGATCACTTCTCAGTGATCATAGAGGTGTCTGGGATCATAGAAAACGTTTATCTCTCTTCACTAGCTTTCCCTTCTCTCCACCAATCTTCTTCCCATTACTCTCTCTGTAGCCAGATTGACTCTGGTTGCCCTGGGGGAAATGCTGATGTATTGAGTCCACCATTGGTCATAAGGTGTTAAGTCACAGAGAGACATGTCATTTCAATTCCTTACTTTTATTTTATAATTTTTTTTAATTTGAGAGAGAGAGTGTGGGGGAGAGGGGCAGAGGGAGTGAGAGAGAGAGAATTCCAAGCCAGCTCAATGCTCAGTGTGGAGCCCGATGCGGGGATCGATCACCACCCTGGGATCATGACCTGAGCTGAAATCAAGAGTTGGCAGTCAACTGACTGAGCCACCCAGGTGCCCCTCAATTTCTTTATTTTATTTTTTTTTAATTTTTTTTAATGTTTATTTATTTTTGAGACAGAGAGAGACAGAGCATGAACGGGGTAGGGTCAGAGAGAGAGGGAGACACAGAATCTGAAACAGGCTCCAGGCTCTGAGCCATCAGCCCAGAGCCTAACGTGGGGCTGGAACTCACGGACCGCGAGATCATGACCTGAGCCGAAGTTGGCCGTTTAACCGACTGAGCCACCCAGGCGCCCCTCAATTTCTTTATTTTAAAGGTAAGGAAATATGGGGTGCCTGGGTGGCTCAGTCAGTTCAGTGTCCGACTTTGGCCTCATGACAGTGCTGTTTCCAAGTTCAAGCCCTGCATCGGGCTCTGTGCTGACAGCTCAGAGCCTGGAGCCTGCTTTGGATTCTGTGTCTCCCTCTCTCTCTGCCCCTCCCCCACCTCAAAAATAAATAAATATAAAAAAAATTTAAGGTAAGGAAATTTGAACCCAGCAAGGTAAAAATCACTTATCTAAGCCATGTAACTAGTAGATGACAGAGTGAAGAACAGAAACCAGGACTGTCATTTCTAGATGAGTTCTCAAATGTCCTCAAGTGCAGAAGACATCAGTCTCCAGACATGCACACCCTACCCCACACAGTTCTCCTGTAGAACGTCCAATCCCTTCAAAAGCCCTAGTGATCTCTGCAGTCGCCATTTTTAATTCTTGAATTCCCTTTGTTTCTATTTCTTTTCACTCATTTTCTCAGGCTTCTGTGTAGTTATTTTATAAACTATAATTAAGCAGTATTAACTTATTTATGTTGACATGCCTTGATTCCGCCTATGTGTCTCCAGTTTCCCATGAGTCTGTCTTCTGGATCATGTTCTCTGATGAGGTCCCAGATGTTTTACTTCATCTGGGGATGAACTCAGAGTTAGGAAGTTCTCCTTCAACAGGAAGAGTTCTCTGTAATATTCATTTGTTGATCCTAGCTGTTTGCCTTTCTGCACTGTAAAGCTGGTGTTAAGACTCCTACATTGCCTATTTGCTGTCAGACCTCGATTCCGGTTTGAGTGTGCCCTGTAGGCTAGCTGTGTCTGCCTATATTCCTAATAAATCCCTGAGACGCATATATATTAAGAGCCTACTCTGTGCCCCACCACCCAAAGGGAAAAAAACACACACAACAGAGGAAAAAATATGGATCTTTAAAAACAATCTTTTAGTATAGAAAAGGGACAAATATTAACAGATAATTATGCACAAAGTTAATTAAAATTGTTACAGGTTGTAAAGGAATACAGAGAACTGTGAGGGAATAAACCAGGGAGACGTAAACTAGTGTAGAGAACATTCAAGACGTTCTCTTCTCCACGCCTGTATCCCAGCATCATTCAGTGAGGGGTGAGGAGATACTCAGTAAATCTCTATGTTGGCATTAACCTACATCTTCTATGTTTGTCTTCCCATGATACTGCTAGAATATAACTCAGTGTTTCACGCTATGATGTCCTGAATAATGGAGTAGGACACGACTGTCACATTACCCACTCTACGTGCTCGATTCCCCCTTATATTGGTTCTTTTAGAATGCTTTTTGTTTAATGTTGAATTTAGCTTTGAAAACTTATGGTATTATTCTCAAATAAACCAAGCATACTAATTATGTTTAAAGCTACTGTATCATGTGAAAATACAAAATTGAACATATTAAAATCCCAGAGGAAGAAAATGAATCAAAGTCAGGTTTGGATAAGTGCCGGTAGCTTTCATTCTTGCATGTATTTCTCTCTATGTGTATATTTCTATTTTTATGTTCAACTTTTAAATTGTAACTGTAGGGGCGCCTGGGTGGCTCAGTTGGTTGAGTATCCGACTTTGGCTCCGGTCATGATCTTACGGTTTGTGAGTTCAAGCGCCACATCGGGCTCTGTGCTGACAGCTCAGAGCCTGGAGCCTGCTTCCGACTCTGTCTTCCTCTCTCTCTGCCCCTCCCCCACTTGCACTCTGTCTCTCGCTCTAAAATAAACATTAAAAAAAGTGTAAAAAAATGGAAAATAAATTGCAACTGTAAACTTTAAGAGAAATATGTATATTTGTCACACAGTATACAATTCAGAAATCAGATGTTTTAGCATCCAGATTATCCTGTTATCTCATGGTGATCCCTTTTTTAAGATCCAGAAACATTATCAGGGGTATCACCTGTACTATCTCTTATTCCCAGCCCACTTTCTCAGTATCTATCAGGTATTTGTTTGTAACCAGCTTTAACATCCTACATGTGTCTCAGCATCCTGCTGCAGGCCGGGAAGAGCTCTTGGTACCCCGATTCCATTTTTGTTACCGTTCCAACCCCTCCCCAGGAAATGAGGAGTCCTAGCACTCTGCTGCAGCCTGAACACAGAGGCAGAGCAGGAGAGCTGTCTTTTCTCTTTGAGGGCCAATGGAAACATATCCAGGGATGACAGTGGGTTTGAACGTAGGGAAAGAGGATAAGTGAAAATGTGGAGCACAGAATCCAGACCCTCCAGCTCCCCTGCAGGTAAGGGGGAAGCAAGCCGGTCCTGAGGCCACGTTTCTTTCCCACAGTGGAACTGCATCTGAGGTGGAGATCCAGCAGACAGATGAGAGAGAAAGTGTAGAATCCCTGAGGCGCTGGCTAATTCAGTTCGACCCTCTTCCTTAACGATTCTGCTGCTGAAAGCAAGGAACCTAGTTTGGGTGGTTCTCACCCTCTCAGGCCGTCTGCACCTTCTGTGCAAATGACTCTTAAAAAACAAGCAAATACACAAAGCACTTGGAATGACAGGTAACTCACCACCAGAAACTGTGCTTTAGGTTGTCTTTGTTCCACTTTCAAGTAGTGTTGTACGTGGCCCACTTTATCTAGAAAATCTGATTTTAAATACCAGCACACAATTTGAAATAAATAATACAAAGAAAAAAGCTGGCAGAGGGGAAGCTCTCGAAAAGAGAGCAAGAAAACATAGAAAAGAAGATCTATAAAAACCATCTTTAGAAAGACTGTGACTAAAGCCTCCTCCGGTCTGCACAGAATGGGCCTGGGGCCACTCAGACCTTCAGGCTCCACGTCCCTTCTCACGCATGTCCCTGTGTCTTTCTTCACCTGCACACAACTTAACAGGAAACATGCTCTCGGGAAGGTCTTGATCCATAAGCTTCACTTCCACTGAGGCTCCCAGTTCTAGGGAAAGAAGCTGATGAACTGGGGTTGGGTCATATGGCCATTCTTGGGCAAATCACTGTAGCCAGAGGAGGAACATTTCCAAATGATGATACTCTGTGGAATCAGTTGGCTGGAGAATCACTTCCCTGAGAAATTATTACTCTGAGAAGAGTGGTCTTCAGGGACCATTATAATTTGTTCCTCTACGTGTCCTCCTTCCCCTCGAGTTCAGTGTGTCCTATCTTTTCCCCAGGAAGATCTAGCAAGGTAATTTTGCAGAAGTCTTGAGTGTTACCCAACAGTAAATGTCTTATTTTAAGATATGCTATTTCAGAATGTGGGAATGTTTTTCCCCAGTATGAGCACCTTAGGGTCAATGTGTTTGTTGTATCTGTTTGGGCACAAGGCCTTAAGACAATTCAGCAAGTCAACAACATAACGCTTCAACTAGGCGACTGGAAATTACAGCAATCCTCTTAAATAGTGGAGTGAAAGGAGTTCATGAAGGAAAAGACAAAAGAAAAAGTTCCAGTGGGGCAAGCTCTACTGCACTGGGGTAAGTAGCAAGATGTTCCAGGGGAAGGTGCCCAATACATCCCTGGAGCAGCTTGAAACTCCACTCTACCATGTAATCGGTTAATCGTCCCAGTTTCCTTTGGTGGGTCATGGTTTAGCAAGTCGCTGCTGAATCTGACACACGAAAGCACTCTATGGTGGCATTTTGTGTATGGATATGGAGCAAACATGGGACAAACATGGGGCTTATACTGGTCAGGGAGGACCAGGTGATAACAACCCTGAAATGTGTAGAGCTTAAAGAGACGCGATCAGTCTTCATGCCCAACATGCATTGTCTGGGGATTGCTCTACTCTGAGACCCACGCTCTGGAGGCACCTTCTAAAACGAGTGGCTTCTGGTTTGCTGGGCCACAGAAGAATGAGACTGAGGGAGACGTGCCTGTTCTCTTACACTTTGGAATGAACGGGAGACATTCTTCTGTCCTCAGCTCACTGGCCAGGACTAGTCACGTGACTCTCCTAACTCAGGAGGCTGGGCAATCTGACAGGAAGGAAACTAATGGAGAAGCAGAGTTGTCCCTGGCCCAGAATAGCAAAATGCTTTTGCTTTTTGTTGTTTTTAAATTTGCTGTGGATTTATCATTTCTTTAAAAAGATCCCTTTATCAGAAAATATCTGTGTCACATTTCTTAACATTTTATGGGGGACCTGGGGGCTGGGGATCCTCCAGAAACTGTGAATGCTTATTAATTCATCAACTGTCAGTTTCTAAAGTTACAAAGGGGTAGAGAACATGCTTATTGTAAAGTATTTATAGCAATGTCTTTAGTTCTGAAAATGTCACCTTCTGAAAATACTCCCCGCCCCAAGATGTCTTCTATGAGAGCAGGCTTAGCTATCATCACTTCTTGGCCAATTCCATAGAGTTTGACACTTTATAGCTAAACATATGTATGAGACATGCTGTAGGGATAACGTGTTGTACCAACCTAGGGGTAATAAATAATTTAAGTTCCTTCTTAGAGGAGTACACCAACATTTGAGCAGTCCCACGACACACATGTGTGACAGCTTGTTGCACGATTAACTCATGCATGGGTGACAGCTTGTGGCGTGATCAACTCCAAAAGCATTGAAAACTGTTTTCCTAAAATGGGATTATGCCGTGAGAAGATCTATAACTTCAAAATAAAGCTACGCAGCAGCTGCGACTCTGTATTTGAAGTCAGGCTGATTATATATTAATATAAACATGGTCTCATGTTATATCTTTGTATTTAGGAAAATACGATTGGAGTAAGAATGAAACATTTTATGTTTACACAAATCAACTTAATTCTAAGTAACACAGTTTATACTTTGGAATGCTTCCTCTGCTTTTTCATCGCTAAAATGTGTTTACCATTTATATAGAAATTAGGATTCAACTAATTTTTCTCTCAATTATTGAGCCTGGTGTTTATGTAACATAGATTCAAAGAACCAAAATGTGCTTTGAAGAGATACATTCTTTACATTTGCAAAGTTGAATTTTTCCCATGTTTTTAAAGTAACATAGCACCCACTGAATGATGAGCACAAAGTAAACAATGAAAAGTCTCTCAAGAGTCTTTACAAAGCCACCCGTTATTTATTTATTTATTTATTTATTTATTTATTTATTTGAGGGAGACTTCAAACAGGGGAGAGGGGCAGAGGGAGGAACAGAAGGATCCCAAGCAGGCTTCACACCCAGCACAGAGCCCAACACAGGGCTTGATGCCACGACCCTGGGATCATTAAATGACCTGAAATCGAGTCGGACACTTGACTGCCACAGCAATCCACATGCCCCCCAAAACACAATTTACAAACATTATTTTTTCTTCATCCTAATCACATTAATAGTATTACAGATAGAATGGTAATTGTGCATATTTTTATCTTACTCATGACTTTCATTAGATGTGCTTCTAATGCTTTGGGGTGAAACACACGCATACACACACACACACACACACGTACACACACACACACCCACATACACACACACAATCATGTCGTAACAACCAAGTATTCATTTCAAGGAGTTTTATCAGATGATGGATTTTTATCAAATGCATTTTAGTTCCTGGGGAGATTTTTTTTTATCATTTTACAGGTTATTGTGAATTATTTTAATATATTATAAATATTATGGATATTCATTCTATTCTGGTGCATATTTTAATATTTCAGTTAAAAATTTGCATTATGAATCCTAGGTGCTACTGGTCTAGAAATTTGGCCTCCAGTGTTGTATCAACATGACACTATACACAAAATCTTATTCCTTTCCTTCTTGAATCCATGCTCTGAAAGAATTAAAGAGCATTGGAATTACCTCTTTAACAGTGCTAAAATGAATGGATAAAGAAGATGTGGTTTATATATACAATGGAATACTACTTGGCAGTGAGAAAGAATGAAATCATGCCATTTGCATCAACATGGATGGAACTGGAGGGTATTATGCTAAGTGAAATAAGTCAGTCAGAGAAAGACAGACACCATATGTTTTCACTCATGTGGATCTTGAGAAACTTAACAGTAGACCATGGAAGAAGGGAAGAGGGAAAAAAAGTTACAATCAGAGAGGGAGGCAAACCATAAGAGACTCTTAAATACAGAGAACAAGTTGAGGGTTAATTGGGGGATAAGGGAGAGGGGAAAGTGGGATGTTTGGGCACTGGGTGTTGTATGAAAGCTATTTTGACAGTTAATTATATATTTTTTTAAAGTGCTAAAATCACCTATGGAATAGTTTGGAACTTATTCTTGGAGTTTGTGTGTGTGGGGGGGGGGAAGAGAATGTAGTTGTATTTTTTAACTGTCTTAATTTGTTCTATAGTAATATCACCTTAGACATTAATATCTCTTTAGGAACATAAAATATTAATTTATGTTTCTTGAGAAATCATCATTTTCATCCAGGTTTGCAAATTCAGAAGCACAAATTAAAACAATTGCAAGCTTTTATTTTCTTATATTTGTGGTTTTTAGCTTTTCTTATATTTGTGTTTAAAAAATTGCTTCTCATTTTATGTGTGTATATACATTCTCCCCCCCTGTTTTTTTGACTAGGTTCACTAATGGTTCTAGCTTATGTTTTATTAGATTTTGTAGAGTTTATTTATTTATTTTTGAGAGATACAGAGACAGTGCAAGCAGGGGAGGGACTGGGAGAGAGGGGGAGAGGGAGAATCCCAAGCTGATAGCTGAGAGCCCGACATAGGGCTCAAACTCACAAACCCTGAGATCATCACTCCAGCCGAAACCAAGAGTCAGACGCTCAACTGACTGAGCCACCCAGGCGGCCCTGTATTATTAGATGTTTAAGGATTTGTATGATTGAACTAATGCTTGTATTTATAAACCGATGTGTTAAAATTCTCATCATAATCTAACTGGAGAAAGAAATGTCAGTTCCTCAGGATAAAAGTCTTCAGTAAATCGGTGCTCAGTCGGTATTTGGTCTGTTAAAGCATCACACAGCTGCCTTATGAGAAAACACACGCACATTCTATCATGAGACCTCTATTTTTCCCCTTTATTGTCCATGTATACTGAAATGAAAGTCTACTTGAATATCCCATACAGGGTACATGTGACTCTGTTATATCATTTGCTTGGTAGACCGTCTAATAACATAGCATTATCTATGACTATGGGAAGGAAGAATTTTTCTAAAGGGACTCCTGAGTTATATTTGGAGCTTACTGTAATAATGTCACTATGAAACCAGCCTTTTCTCACACCCCACCAAAAAATGGAAGGGACAGAGAAAGAGAAGTGACAAATGTAAAGTAAAACCAAACCAAACCAAACAAAACCAATAAGGGAGAGGAGAATGGGCTATCTTGGCAATGAGGTCCTTGAAGTTACTGAGATAAAGAAAATGGATGAATAACAAGAATTAGAGAATTTATAAATGGTTAGAAAATGTCTACACTTGCCAACATCTGCCCTGACTTCAACAAATGTGTTTACTGTCAACAGTTAGATGTTTATGTTGAGCCAAACGAACATAACACAGTAGCTGACACCGTAGTGAGGAAATAAAATGATTGCAACCATGTCCATAAAATATTAGCAGATCATATTTTACCTGGTATAATTTTATGGTATTAGCAGGTTTGTGTAGAACCTAAGACTAATCTAAAGTCCATCGTTGGGAGGCAAATAATGACATGATCTTTCTTTTTTTAAATATTTTTAAATGTTTGTTTATTTTTGAGAAAGAGAGAGACAGAGTGCAAGTGGGGCAGTGGCAGAGAGAGGGAGACCCAGAATCCGAGGCAGGTTCCAGTCTCCGGGCTATCAGCACAGAGCCCGACGTGGGGCTCGAATCCACGAATCGTGAAATCATGACCTGAGCTGAAGTCGCATGCTTAACCGACTGAGCCACCCAGATGCCCCAACATGATCTTTCTTTTTAATTGAAGCATATATTGAGATATAACATTGTAGAAGTCTAAGGTGTACGATATATTGATTTGACACATTTATATAGGATTGCCATTGTGGCATTAGCTAATGCCTCTATAACATATAATTCTCTATGTATGTGGTAGAGATAATTAACATCTAATCTCTTAGCAAATTTAATGTACATAATTGTGATCTATAATCACCATACTGTGCCTTACATCTCGAAGAGTTATTTATCTACTATTTTCAAGTTTGTGCCCTTAAACAACATCTCTCCTTTCCCCACCCACTCAGCCCTTGGTAACCACCAGCTTACTCCCTGTTTTTAGGAGTTCAGCTTTTTTTAGATACCACATGTAAGTGAGATCATACAGAATATGTCCTTTTTCTCTCTGACTTATTTCCATTACTTTAATGTTCTCCAGGTTCATAGACGTTGCTGAAAATGGTAGGATTTCCTTCTCCTGGCTGAACAACATCCCGTTGTGTATACACACCACAACATTTTTATGCATTCATCTGTTGACAGGCACTTAGGTGGTTTCCACGTATTGGCTGTTGTGAATAATACTGCAGTGATCGTGGGCGTGCAGATAACTCTTTAGTATCCTGTTTTTATTTTGTGTAACTACCCAGAAATGAGAATGCTGGATCATATGGTAGTTCAATTTTTTTTTTTTTTGAAGATGCTCTGTACTGTTTTCCCTAGGGGCCAATTTACATGGCCACCAAGAATACATAGGGATTCCTTTTCTCTGCATCCTCACCAACCCTTGTTATTTCTTGTCTTCTTGATGACAGTCATTGAAACAGGCATGAGGTGATCAGTGACCCTCCATTCAGTCTCTATCACTCCTATAACTTGAAATTATTCAATTATAGACTACCTGTAACTTGAAAGTATTACAGACTGATGGATATTTGTCACAGAAATGGCATCAAGGCATCAAAGCCATCTTCGTTAATTACCTGAAGATGGAGAAAAATCCAAGATTTTGAGGGATCTTGTTTATCTTCGAAAAGGATGCAAGGTTGTATGAAGTTGAGAGCACAGCTTCTCAACTTGAAAACCCAGCAGAATCAGAAATTAAGCTGCATAGAATGTATGAAGTATGTCTTTTCTTTTTTCACTTTGGGTGATATTAATTTGAATAAATTCTAATTCAAATTAATTTGAATAAATTCCCAAATGTGGTTGTGGTGATATCTCATGGTGGTTTCAGTATGCATTTCCCTGATGGGTAATATTGAGCAACTTTTTATGTGTCCAGTTGTCATTTGTATGTCTTCTTTGGGAAAATGTCACTCAGGTCCTGTGCCCATTGTTGAAATGGATCATTTGTGGGGTTTTTTTGGTGTTGAGTTGTATATATTTGGTGTTGAGTTGTATATATTTTTTGGTGTTGAGTTGTATATATTTGAGTTGTTATATATTTTGGATATCAACCCATTATTTGTTATATAATTTCCAAATACCTTCTCCCATTTGGGAGGTTACCCTTTTTGTTTTGTTGATGGTTTTGTTTGCTGTGCAAAACCTTCTTACTTTGATAAAGTCCCATGGGATATCAGCTTACACTGTCAGAAGGGCTACAATCAAAAAGACAAGAAATAACAAATGTTGGCGAGGATGGGGAGATAAAGCAAACTTTGTACACTGTTTGTGGGAATGCAAAGTGGTGCAGCCACTGTGGAAAATAGTATAGAGTTTCCTAGAAAACTTAAAAATAGAAATACCATATGATTCAGTAAATTCCACTTCTATTTCACAACAACAACAAAAAACTCCACAAAGCCACCAATTCAAAAAAGATACATGCACACTTCTGTTTATCGCAGCATTATATACAATAGGAAAAATGTGGCAGCAGCCCAAGTATCCACGGACAGACGAACGGATAAGGAAGATATGATCTATATCTATATAGTGGATTATTATTCAGTCATAAAAAGAATAAGATCTTACCATTTGTGACAACATGGATGGACCCAGAGGATATTATTTTAAGTGAAATAAGCCACATGGGGAAAGGCAAATACTATTTAATATCACTTATATGTGGAATCTAAGAAAGAAACATGAGCAAAACCCAGCAGCAACAGACACATAAATACAGAGAGCAAACTTATAGTTGCCAGAGGGGAGAGAGGTGGGGGATGGACAAAATAGGGGCAAGGAAGATACAGGCTTCCAGTTATGAAAGACTAAGTCACAAGGATGGGGGTACAGGATGGGGAATATAGTTAAAGGTGTTACAATCACTTGGCATGGTGACAGACGACATCTACACTTGTTGTGAGCAGACCATAAAGTATAGATTTATAGAATCACTGTATTGTCCACCTGAGGCTAATGTAATGTTGTCTGTCAACTATATTTAAATGTAAAAATTATAAATAAATAAATAAATAAATAAGGAGTAATTACATCTTCTCCTTTGGGATTCTAAATATATAAGCTCCTAATATATAATAGGAAGTAAGTGATTCAATATTAGACAATTGTTCAACTCAAAATATCACCCTAACAACACTATTAGTAAACAATGCAATAACAGGGAAAAGAAAACACCACCGGAGGAAAATGTGACCCATTATACTCAATTAGCTATTTTTGCTGGAGAACCTGATCAAATGTGACAGTCTTCCAGGCTATAAATAAACACCAGGTTTTGTCTAATTAACACCACCTCCCAACTGTGTAGCACTTTAAATTTTCTTCCTAGAGTTTATGTAAGTTCAAACCAAAATAAAAAAAAAAAAATCCTGTACTCAAGCAGCAGTCTGCAGACTCCAAAACAACCTGTTTTTCTGGTTACCAATAGTGAGTCTCTTTGTTGATGAATATTTCAATCCCTTTTCACACCTTTGTTCAGATGTAATGGATGTGCCATAAATTCACATATTTAATGTGTCCAGTTGTATCAGTTTTGGGATATGTATATACCCTTGATATCATTACCACAATTAAGACAGCAAACACATCCATCAACGTACTTTCCTCAACCTTTTTGGTAATTCATCTTCCCCCCCTCCTTTATCCCCAGTCACTGACTTATTTTCTGTCACTTTATTTTTTTTTTTTTACATTTATTTATTTATTCTGAGACAGAGAGAGAGCGTGTGCATGAGCAGGAGATGGGCAGAGAGAGAAAGAGGGAAAGAGAGAATCCAAAGTAGGCTCCATGCTGTCAGTGCAGAGCCTGATGTGGGGATTGATCTCACAAATGGTGGGATCCTGACCTGAACTGAAATCAAGAGTCAGAGGCTCAACCGACTGAACCACCCAGGTGCCCCTCTGTCACTTTAAATTAGCTGACATTCCCTGTAATTTTTATAAATGAAACCATCTAATTACACTCATTTTTGTATGCTTCTTTCACTAAAAAAACATTATTTTGAGAATTGATTCACATGTGTATTGTGTGTTCGTTCTATTGCTGAGTTTGATTCCATTCTGTGGTATCCCACAGTCAGTGCACCCATTGACTTGTTGAAAGACGTTCAGGTTCTTTCTAGTATTCGAGTCCTACAAATAAAGCTGCTGTGTGCATGAATGTAGAACTCATCACGTGTCCAGGTCATTGCATGGACATGTTCTCTCATTTCCTTTGGCTACTTACCAAAGCGTGGAGTAGCTGAATAATACTCCATGAGTGCTGAATATTCTAAGCAACTGTAAAACTATTTTTCAAAGTAGTCATAAAATTTTATGTTCCCACTAGCATTGTATCAGAGATTGAATTCATGCACAGGTTTCCAAACGCTTGTGGTAGCTAGTTTATTTATTTAAATTTTAGCCATTCTACTTGATGAATATTTTTTCTTTGCCCAATTGTCTTTTCAATGTTGTCAAACACCAATTGTCCATATACATTTGCTTCACTCTCTGGATTCTCTGTGCTGTCTCATTTACCTTTTATGCTTCGTTATGCCAACGCCACACTGTCATAGTTACTGAGGATTTTAAATAAGTTCTGAAATCAGATAGAGTTATTATTCCATGTTTTATTATTTTTCAAATATACTTTGGATATTTTTGGTTTTTAGAATTTCTATAAGAATTTTAGAATAATGTCATTTTTTGCAAAATTTTCAGTTTTTTTCATTTCTACACAAAAATTGATTAGGACTGAATTGAATGTATACATAAATTTGTGGAGAATTGACATATTAACACTATTGTTTCCAACCTATGGAAATGGTATATCTCTCCATTTATTTAGATCTATATTAATTACTCTCACTAATGGTTTATAATTTCAGTGTACTGATCATACATGTCTTTAGTCAGAATTTGTGTCAGACAAAACCTGAGGGGATGTCCACGTCCTGGTATTCTTATTTTTTTATGTAAACTTCTTCCACTGAGTATGGTTGGGACCTGTAACTGGCTTCTAACCAATAAAATATAGTTATTTATTTTTTCCATTGTTTTTCTCTTTTCTATTTCTTACACTACACTCTCATCTTTCTTGTTTCCTTTTTTGAAACTTAGTTCAATTTTCTTTGTAATTCCTAGTTTCTTTAAAAGTGTTTATTTATTTATTTTGAGGAGGAGGGTAGACGGAGGAAGAGAAAGTGTGAACATACTTGTGTGCAAGCAGAGGAAGAGCAGAGAGAGAGGGAGAGAAAGGATCCCAAGCAGACTCCACACCGTCAGCACAGAGCCCCACCTGGGTCTCCACCTCATGAACCTTGAGATCATGACCTGAACCAAAATCAAGAGTCGGACACTTACCTGACAGCCACCCAGGTGCCCCTTAATTCCTAGTTTCTTAAAGCTCTGTGTCGTAGACTGTTTGGGCTGCTATAACAAATTATCATAACCTGAGTAGTTTATAAACAACAACAATTTATTTCTCACAGTCTGGAGGGTGGGAAATCCAAGATCCAGGTGCCAATGTAGTCATGTTCTGTCAGAGCCCTCTTCTTCGTTGACAGCCCCTACCCTCTCACTGTGTCTTTATTTGGCAAAAGGAGCCAGTGGTCTCTCTTTCATAAGGCACTGATCCCATTCATAAGAGCTTCACCCTCATGACTTAAGCACCTCCCAAAGGCCATCACCTTAAGTGAACTTTGAGGGGAAACAAACATTCGGATCAGAGCCCTCTCTTCTTTAGGGTTACTTTTTCTTCTGGATGTCTTAATCTCTTTTACATTATTAAACAATCTTCTTTATTCCTAGTAATATTGCTTTTTCCTGAAAACTACTTTCTCTTTAATATAGTCACTCCAATTTTTATGAAAATTCATATTCTCATGGTATTTTTTACATCCTTTTACTCTTAAACTATTTTTTTTTCTAAATTAAGTTTATGGTAGGCAAAATATAGTTGGGTCCTGCTTGCTTTTTTTTTTTTTTTTAACGTTTATTTATTTTTGAGACAGAGAGCGAGCGAGCATGAATGGGGGAGGGTCAGAGAGAGGGAGACACAGAATCTGAAACAGGCTCCAGGCTCTGAGCTGTCAGCACAGAACCCGACGCGGGGCTCGAACTCACGGACCGCGAGATCATGACCTGAGCCGAAGTCGGACGCTTAACCGACTGAGCCACACAGGCGCCCCAGTTGGGTCCTGCTTTTATCTCCCCTTTCTGCAATCTGGTAGTCTCTGTCTTCTAATTATGGTATTTAGACCACTTACATTTAATGAGATTATTGATATGGTTCGATTTAGTCTGTCATTATACTATTTGTTTTTTACTGGTCTCTTTTCTTTCTTTCCCTTTTCCTCCTTTTCTGCCTTCTTGGAGATCATTTGCTCATCTAAAAAAAATCACCTCTTTTGTTGGATTATTAGGCATATACTGTTGTATTTTAGTGGATTTTAGGAGTTTATGGAATTTACCTTTTTTTGTTGTTGGAATTTACCTTTTTAATATCTCAGGCTACCTTCAGGTGATGTTATGCCACATCAGTTTCGAATAAAAACTTCATAACAATATAATTCCACTTTTCCTGATATTTGTGCTCCTGTGGTCAAATAATTTATGTTTACAATTCTTATAAATCCCACATTTTAGGGTCACTCTTTTGTTAAACAGTTAATTCTCTTAAAATAATACCAAACATCTTACATATTTAATCACCAAGTCATCCTTTCATGTTGCTTATTTCTTTGAGTAGATCCAGATTTCCATGCGGCATCACTTTCTTGTGCTTATAGTATATTCTTTAACATGTTTACTAGTGGAGCTTTGATGGTGAATTTTTCAAGCTTTCCTGTGTCTAAGAAGTCTTTATTTTTGCTTTCACGTGAAAGTTATTTTTAGTGGAACAGAACTCTAAACTGATAGACGATGTGAGTTTTACTTTAAGTGGTGTCAGATGTTTTTTTATTCCTATAACTACTCTTGAGCTTTGTTGTGGAATGATGTTATGTTACTTGCAAATTGTTTAATCCTTTTAGGCATTGCTTTTAAGTTTTGTCGGGCAGTGATTTGTCTAAAACTAATTATGTCTTATTACTGAGGCAAAATCTTCTGAGTACTCTTCTCAATGTATAATGTTGAAGTTGTCTAATATGGCTAGTGGGAACAGTCACTACTTATGACCCAATCTGAGTACTAGGCAATGTTACCTGTAGTCATTTTGGGCATTTCTTTCCCCAGCCCCATCAGGTTCCCTACTCAAATGCACTGATCAGTACTCACCAAATACTTTAGGGGACCCCTCTGCATATGTCTGTGGTTCCCTCTCTGTACAGCTTCCTCCTCACTGGAATTCTGTCCAGAGGCTTTGAGCTGCATTGGACTACCTTGGCTCAGGGAGTCAGCATGGCACCTCCTAGGTATCCCTTCCCTAAGATGTGGACTGGAAACTCTCAAAACAGTAAACTGGAGCAAGCTTAGGGTTTACCTACTCTTTTTCTTCTCCTCCCAGGGATTATGGTCCTTTGTTGCCTGAGTGATGGGTTGTGGCATGTGAAAATTATCATTCCATATACTTCGTCTGTTTTTTGGTAATTTCAGGTAGGATGTTATAAAATATGTCTCAGTGCAGATTAACAGTAGCTACACTTATAGTTAGTAAGATAAAGCTAATCCATGAGAATTTCTATTAACAAGAGATGAGTATATTCAAATCTCTCCCTATATTTTAGCAGTGTTGTAAGGCAAAATTAGAAGGTCATTTGTTGATCATTGAATCAGAAGAAATAAAACCAGACTTGAACAATCAACCTAGTGCCATGGTGTCAAGAGAGCCTGATGCACCCATTCCCCATGAGAAGTCTCTACAACCCATCAGCAGGTGCAGAGTCCAAGAGCAAACCCCTCTACTCGCCTCCAGTCAGTGTTTGGGTGGACACTAATAACTTTTCTTTATGA
Source organism: Panthera uncia (assembly GCF_023721935.1). Taxonomy (NCBI): domain Eukaryota; kingdom Metazoa; phylum Chordata; class Mammalia; order Carnivora; family Felidae; genus Panthera; species Panthera uncia. The sequence goes on from NC_064811.1 coordinate 195,737,918, forward strand.
AACTCTCCTTTATGCTTCTATGGCTAACCAAGATACCTGATAAACACTTGTTTTCAAGTTGTTTTCGTATTTAGATGCTTCCACATCCTTTTTCAAGTTGCCTTCAGGTTCTGATGGCCCGGAGCTCCTTAAATAATTCACATATTCTTTAAATTTTCTGTGTCAATCTCATTTTAACATATGGAAACAGCTTGATTTACTTAATTTTCAGATTTCTCAAGTGCTGGCCATAGTTCTTAAACTTGTTCATATATCCACAATTTTCCACTAAAGTTATTTTACTGTATATCCACTTAGGTACACAGATATATTTCTCTCTCCTGTTTTCAATGTGCATCTATTCACCATTGTATACACAGCCCCAAGCTAGTACTTGAAGATTATGAAATAAATGTGTAAATGTTTTTCCTTCTTTTACATACTAATCTGTAGGCCCACATTTCAGAATCTCACTTATCTCCAAAATCAAAATCCTTTATTCTTTTGACAGTGTTCTTTATAATTATAGTTTGGTCACTTTTCCTTAGAATCATTACTAATTGTTTCAGAATACTTTATACTAACTGTATGTGAATATGTTAGCTGAATACTGTGTTTTATCCTTTTCACGCTTTTTATATGGAAAAGTTCTTTCTTGCCCTGAAACTAAAATGCCTTTAACTCTACTTTGTATAAATCGATCTCTCTGATATTTACTTAATACTAGTTATTTCCTGCTGCCTCTAAAAATAATTTAAATCTTCCTGTTAATTCAATTCCATTGTATGTTTATAAGCCTTCCTTGAATAATACACAATATAGTTTCTTTATTTAGGATCTTATTGTTTGTGCCACCTTCCGTCCACTTTGAATGGATTATGTCCTCAGAATTTCAGTTTTTTTTTTTTTTTGCCAGACTGAAAAAGATATAATTTGAAGCTTCCCCATCCATTGCTTTTGTCTCCTGTTTTCTAATATAAGAAATAATAGCACGCTGAGAGTGACTTTATTCACCATATCTGAACTGTACTGTTGAATAGTCTTAAGTTTTCATTGTTTCCTCATTGAACACTGACAAAATGACCCATTTCAGGGAGGGAGGATTCCCTTGGGAGAATCTGAAGGATTTGTCTGCAGAACAGACGTGACCTGCTCCTATAATATCCAAACTTTACCCCACACACACACCGAAGCATGTATTTACTTGCACTGTTAATTCCCAACATTTTGGTGTTTTCCTCCTTTATAAAAACATGTCGAACTCTTTTTTCCATTGCGCATCTAGAGTACTGTCTACTCAAACTCTGTGTCTATTCATCCTTGCATTGTTCCTTAGTGGAACACGGCCTTCATTCCCGGTGGTCATATGTCCTATTGCAGGGCACGGTTTTAACCTCCTTTGCTACTAAGGGTGGCCAGCGAGGTATAATTTAAGGGGATGAATGGAATGTGGGGCAAAGTTCTTTGAGATAGCAAACTAACTGACGTGAATCCATTTGGTCTTCCAGTTCTCCTCCTCTCCTCCGCCTTCCTGTCTAGAAAATATACTTGATGGCTGCTGAAGGACAGACATTAGACAGTAAAAATGGCAGAACAAAGTTGGACTTTACATCTCTAAGGACTTTAAAGAACGTCATCCCAGTCCTGGACTGTGCATGTTATACTAGTAGAAAAGCAAATAAACAATGTGTTTAGGCTACTGAGGCTGGTCTCTGATAATGATAGTCAAACAGAGTCCTTAGGCAAACGTGTTCCCATGGCCGTGGCTTTCTATTATGCTTGCTGTAACTTCTGTTTCTCACATGAAACTTGTGTTGAGTAATCCATGTTTTTTGTCAGAAGTGCTTCGCATAGTTCTGACAAACTATTCTGTACTATGTAGGGTGGTGAGTTGAGTTTCCTAATGTCTCTGAGATGATGCACTCATAATTCAAACTTAGGTCTGACTCAGAAACCCAGACTTCAAGTTCTACTCAAATACTTCACATATTCACTGCATTTTATTACATTCTATTATATTCTATTTCGTGTGATTTAACCATGTGGCTTAAAATAACATAGCACAAACAGCTTCACGCTGGCCTCACCTATATTTAATGTGCTTACCTTTATCAATGAGTCCAGAGATGCTCAAATAAACTGGGCAGAACGTTCTGGAAAGGCGATCTTAACTACACGTGGTCCCCACCCTGCACAACCACGAATAGATTGTTTTCCTTCTCCCACCTGGTCACAATGCTATGACCTAACCCTATGAGCAGGTCAATGTATTTTACCCACCATTCATCGGGAATGACTTTTAAAATGATAATCACAATATAGCCAGTGAATTTTTTTTCTTTATTCTAAAAATCGATTGTTCTTATTTATAAATGGCATATAAATATATCATTTTCTGGCACCATCAGGTAGAATGTTATATATTGTAACTGAAACTCCCCCACTTACTACATGTCTAGTAATAATACACATCCATGCATACAATTACCCATATTTTACCAAACTTTACTTATAGCGATTCCTAGCAGCATTAGCTAAATCAGCACCATCATCCCTCACCATATTATTTTATTTTATTCTTATAGTACTTTCTACATCTTCCATAGTAAGCCTTTGTCAGTCTGTCTCTCCTATGAGATTTTAAGTTCTAAGAAAACACTGACTTTGTCATATCCATTTCTATATGTTCAGCATGTAGGACAGTGACGGGCACATAATAAGTGACTATTGCCGATATGCTCATGAAATGAATCATTGCAAACATCTGGAAGACTGTATTTAACAAGTATCTTTTGGTGTAAATACAGTGAGCTCCATTTTATCAGTAACAAAAGTAAGGTGGAGAAAATTGCAGACTCTTGCCCCATTTCAAATAAGAGATAAGCGGAAGTTTAGAATTTGAGCCCAAATCTCTGTCTGAAAAATCTCTGTTCTTTGAATTGTATTGGGAGCAGAACTATCCGGAGAGCCTCGCTGTTAGTGTTCAAAGAGCCCTTTCCTTTCTCAGCTGTTTATCATGCTATTCACACTCCTTTAGTTGTGACATCTGGCGTTACACAACTTTTATCTCTTGCTTGATATTTCATCATTAGTGCCTCTTTCCACCCTCTTTCCTCTCAACCCTGAAAGGGTTATCAAAGGTGCCTCCCTGCAGGCCCAGCTGGCCCCCCACATGCACCGCTGTGAGCTTCCCCTTCTTTTCTTGACAAATGAACTAAATTTGTGAGGTTTGGACTTAAGCCTTACTTTAGCTTGGCATTCTCTCCTTTCTTTGACTATCTATAGGAGCTAGGTTTTTTCTTGTTTTGTTTTGTATTTTTCTTCTGGTCCTCATTCCCCTTCATCTGATCTATGTATGGTCTATATTGCTTGATTCTGTAGATGATACCAGACACTTAGCTTTTTGAGATGGATGGATTTATTCTCTATCTTCGGAGTTATTTTCCATGGCCATTTTATGAAACCAAACTCCTCCACACAATCAGAGCATTGGTAATGCAAAGAACGTCTCCGTTTCCGCTCTGTGGCCTGGAGATAACCGCCGTTAGCTGTCTTAACTTTTATGGCAATTGTTCTGCCATTTTGATGCATGTGTGCCTCCCTTGGCATCTTGTGGGTAGGGCTGCCTCCACTTGTTTTGGTGGTCTCTCTCGTATTGTAGATGTGTTCTTAAACTGCGGTTGGTTCCCTAGATTTTTTTAAAAAACATTAAGCTTCCCATCTGAAGAGTGTATTCTTAGCTGTAGTCTGCTTTTCTGATCACAGAGTGGCCTTCTAGGGTTTGCTAGTCTGTCTTAGTCCATCTGCTTTCAAATTAAACAACGTCCCCTGAAACTGTGACCTTGTGAGTAATTACCAAGAACAGGCTTCATAGCCATCATCTTAGTCACTTAAACAAAAAATCCTCCACCTCTGAAGGAAAGAAAAATACCCTCTAAGTAGCACCTATTCTCTCAGAAAGGCACGCAGCATTTGGATTAAGGTGTCTTCTTTCTTAGAAGGTGAATATATATCACTTCAACCTAATTCTTCACCTAAAACTGTTCCATAATCATGCATCCATTTTCTCCTTGAAGAATGTGATTCCTACACATCTGTTTATGCCTAAAATGAAAAGCCCACCATCTGGAGTCACTCGAGTCCCCTAAATCTTGCCGAACATCAATGCGCTCTCTCTGCCCCGTTGGTTCGTTTTCATGCTGGACCTTATGGTCCCCTCCTCCTCTCTTCAGCCATAGCTCTCTCCTCCCAGGGGTGCCCCATCCCAGCTCTTATGTGGCTCCCACCACTGAAAAGCCGCCTGTCCCTCCTCCCCAGCATTCATGCTAATAGTGTATTTAGTTCCTCTGTGCATCTTTTTTTTTTTTGAACTTAAAGGATTTCATAATTTATTAGTACATTCATCACATTTTAATTCTCATTGTTGAGTGACTGAAATATCACAATGTAAACTTATTTAGACACAGTTATTTAACACCCAGAAAGGAAAGTATATGTCCATATATCTAGATAGATAGATAGATAGATAGATATATTGATGACATATAGATATATGGACAGATACACACACATATGTATATACACACACACATTATATATATATATGGAATATATATATGAAAATTATATATATATATATGGAAATTAGAATGTGTATTTATAAATCATCCCTAAATATCTAGGGGAAAATATAAATCATTTTTATCATTTTTAAATCTGAAATATATTGAGGGTTATATGAAAAAATGTTTTGATCTACAAAATGGATAAGTAACAACATTTTAGGCTATTCTTCATATAGGTGATTAATGTAAGTTATTTGTGCAAGGAAAAAATGTATGTACCAACTGAAGTATATAGGTCAGGGTGGATTGTGGGAGAAGTATAAACCAGAAACCTTTCCTTTAAAGATGTTTTAAAATTTAAATTTGAGTTTTTTAACATGCAGTATTTTTTAATTACTGCACCCAGTGAAAGGCTAGAACTTACAAACTTGAGATCAAGAGTTACATGCTCTATTGACTGAGCCACCCAGGCACCCCTAAACCAAAAATATTTTTGGCAGTGATTGAGCTGATATACGCAAGGGCATGTGCCTCCGTGCATCTTCTACTCCTCAGCTATTTCCCCTCTGACCATGAGGTGGTTGCAGAAGTCACTGCTTCCTCATGGTCCCCTGGTGGTGCTGCCAGATCTTTTCCGGCGAAGCCTCCCTTTCTCTAGCTTGGCTGAAGAGCAAGGTTAATCGCCAGTCTCTCTCTTACTTTGGCTCTCTTGTCTCTACTCCTCTTTTTTTTTTCTTTATCCCTCTTCAGCTTGCCCTGATTTTTCCTCTTGTTCAGGGCCCCCACTTTGCAGCAAGAGCCAAAGCTCGGGAGAAAATGCTTGACTTTATCCAGTCAAAGCCCTCCACAATTTCCATCCTCACCTTTGCAAGCTCCTCTTTCCGGCTCGCTCTCAACACTGGGCTCCAAACCTCACAGTCTTCTGGCCATTCCCCCCTAATTCCGGCCCCAGCATGTTCTGTTCAGTTTTCAGGCCCTCCCACCCACCTTTTAAGCTCAGTGGATCTGGGTCTATTGGCCATTTTAAAGAAGTGGAACGTGGGGGACAGCCTTTTTTTAATATTTTGTTCCATGATCTGCAGGATCACAATCTAAAAACTAAACAAACCTTCCAACAATGGCAACCGTAAGAAAGCATTTTATTTGCAATTTGTTAGAATACAGATCTCAGGGTGGTACAGATTTCTTCCTTCTTTAAATCAATGTAATGGAATTGGTAAATGAGCAGACTTAGTAGTAAATTCTACAGCCCTTGACAAACTTCTGTTTAATCCCTACAGCTATGGCATCAATTGGGTCAAGGAGTAATACTTCCAAATTTGCATTTCATTTAAAAGAGAGAGCACATGCCAGAATTTTCTCCCACATCTGCTTTCCCAGCCCGATCAGTTCTGCAGCCTAGGATTACAATAAGGCCCGATCATATAAGAAAAACTCAGGGAAGCTGTTCACTCTTACTAAGCTGTAACTTTTAGAAATTAGTCTTTAGGTACAAGATAAAAAGGACAAGAAAAAAATAATTTTATTTTACATATCATGCCACACTTCCCCCTAATAATCATGTTATTTTCAATCCTTTATGGTTATTCAAACAGGCTTTTGAAGATAAAATAGACGTACAATCAATTAAACAAAATTTCTGAAATCTCCTTGTAATTACTGTATTCTCACCTCTTTTATATTGTTTCTTCTGCCCTTTTGATGTGTTGAAGACTCCTCTTCCAATTTTAATTGCTAGTTCTAAGTTCATTGTCACTATTGGGTAACTGCTACATTGAATCCGCTGTCTCCCCAGGAGAGAGAGGTAATTCAGATTATCTCTGCTATTTAAGGAAATACTTACCAGGAAGCGAATTCTACTATCATGTCTTTTAAAACATGATGCTTTCATGTTTGTAAAATTTTAAACGTTAAAGTTCTGTTTATTATGATTATCACCCCAAAATAATCCCTTTGGGAAAGCAGTTGATAAATTCTCCTGAAACTGTGTGCTATCATTAGTAACAATGGGATTTCTCCACGATCCCCCTTTCTTGTAGCAAGTATGTATCACCTTCCACATTTTATAAAAACCACATATAAGTTACATGACGCAACAGGTGGATATTTCCTCTATTTAAAAGTTGTAACAAATTTTAGGACAGGTGGGTATTTCCCCATAATTTATTTAAAAATTTCAAAGTCTCTCTTGTCGCAGCATGCAGACTGTCCCTGATCTCTTGAATAAAGTGGTGATTAATTTCTGAACAACGTACAGGATCTGACTTCAGCCCAAAGAAACGGGCGATTATTGATGTGTCCAGCTGCGCCATCATGCTTTCTAATGATCTTGAGTCTATCAGTTGATTTCCAGATGCAAAATTAGGCTCTCCAAACAAATGTGTGGCCACATTGAATGTGGAAGGTCTGTATTGGGGATGAGGCTTTTCTCTGTTTTACACCCACGTGTCCTGTGAACCACCTTTCCCTTTCTCTGTCCGCTCTGACCGCACGCTCCATGAGGAGTTCATTTTCCCCAAAGAGTGCCTTAGATGACAGTCATTAGAAAGATGTGAGACTTCTTCCAGCTCTGCCAGCTTTGAGGCTTGGTTTCAATCGCTGTTAATGAAGGTATGATTTAGTGGGTGGACAAATGAGTATCAGGAAGAAGGATTAGACTTTACATGAGTTTCCTAACCAACCTCCATAGAAGCTTGTTATGCATCTCAGCTGATCCGTTTGATTCCATGTTTGGAAATTATCCCTGAGAATAAAGGGATATTGAAAGTCCTCGATCCTAAGACATACTCAGGCATTTTAAAAATAAGAGCTATACAATTTCAGCATTATTTTCCCTCAATTCCAAAGTTATGTTAGTCTACCATTATGGTAAAAAATAACTATTCTTTTAATGCCAGTGAGGGAATAGTATTAATATTTAATGAAGTAGAGGTTTCTGGGTAATGATAAACTGTATGTTTTCTAGTAACCCCTCAAGACTTTTAGAAAAGCCATAAGAGAAGCAGAACTTTCAAGTAGAGGGCACCCACTGCAGATATGGAAGGATGGATTGCAGACCAAATAAATAACCCTGCTTCCATAACAGTGTAGGAGAAAGACCTTCCTCCCCTCCATCCTCGGTGTCCTGCAAACCCCACTCTGACTTACTGATTTCATGAGTGGTAAGAGGTGTCTAAAAACACCATCATAGTGAGAGTTGAGGAATGATAATAAACTCAGTTTTAATGCCCGATAACTCAGCAAACAACAGCAAAAAACTTAGTAATAACCATAAACTATAAAGAGCCACTGTTGGCCTAATAGCCCCCTGCTATTAGAATTACCTTCAGAATGATCTTTCCATGGGGGAAAGAAGGCTCGCATGCTTCTGAGCCTGTGAAGTCGGGGCACTCACTCACCTCAAGTAGAGTCACTGTGAGCCAGTGTTTCTGTTCTGCTGGACAAGAACTGGTAACCAAGTGTTTGCTAGAACTCTAATTTTCCTGGTATGGGTCTGGTTGAAATGAAAGAAAGACTAGATTTCTGTAGGCTTGGAAATGGACTAAATTTGTACAGGGAATTCTTCATTAAGGAAATGCATCGTTCCTTTGGGGTCCGGGGGAAGCTTTGCACACACCCGGGAACTTTAGTATGTGTATGTTTGAACACACAGCTGCAAGAAGTATGTGTTTGAACACGAGAAACAATTCTAGGTTTGTTCTTTCTAGAACCAGAAGTCAACATTGGATATACCACTGTTACAAACGAGATATTTGTTGGAAGGATCTGAAAATAGGGATAAGCTTCTCACTCTCCAGCTTCAGGAAGGAGAGTACAGTGCCTTAGTACAGAGGACACCAAGGATGGAGACAGTGGTCCAGGTGTTTTGGGGAGGAGACATGGTCAAGCATGGAGCAAGCTCTTATTTTCAAGAGAGTTCTCAAAGCAGATTATTTTGTGGGTATTTCTGAAGCCTACAGTCAGGACGCAAAGTGTGAATACTCTTTCTGTCAAGATTTATTTCCTTCTAGAGATTGGATCTTGTTGGGAAAAATTGTTAACTAAAGACTATTGTTTGTCTAGATGTGGTCAATGGATAAAGGACCTATTGAGGTTTGTCAGGAAGCATCAGTACGAGAGAGATACTATATCGAGTTACAGCTGCCTAGATCAGAATAAGGCTTAGTATTTTATTTCAGAAAATGGCTAGTTGAATTTCTGAATTGGTTTTTTGGTATGTGTTAGCCTTAAGGAAATGTGCAACAGTCCATACAGGTTTAATTGGACATACAAACTGAGCTCCAGTGAAAAGCTCACAGATGATTACATTTCTACACACAGGAATTAATCGTCTTGTGGTTCTAGTTGACATCGGGGGAAAATTGTATTATACTTTGTCTCCCTTCCTAGGTTTCTAAGTTGTGAAAATGTAGACTCTTATTTCATTCTTTTACTGGTGATCTAGTTGTCTGGAATACAAAATTGAGAATGCAGACATGGCTATTGAATGTATGCAAAATAAACGTATGTACATCACACACACACACACACACACACACACACACACGGATACATATCTGTGCCCGTTTTTATGTAAAAATCTCTGCAGCAATAATGTGATTAGGGAATTTCTTCTAATAGTATTTCAACAGGAGGAAGGAGATACAAATCTGAATGTAAAATTTTAATCACATATAACCCATAGGGTAAGACATACGAACCTAGAGATTATGTCTTTATTTTTTTGTGACCTGATCCCTGAACTTTAAGTATGCTTGTAAGTTTTTCATGGTACAATTTAATTTATCTGTGTGGCACAGTCTTGTGTGGAAACGTTCTGTGGCATCTTTACTTCCTGATAATATTTGTGTGTGTGTGATTTCAGTGGGCTTAAATTGAAGTAATAAATATCAACCCAAGCATCTCTGAGAAGTCATTCAAAATTCAGAGTTTTGTAATGGGTCGTGCAATTTCTAAAATGGTTTCTGATACTGGATTTTGGTCATACTAGAAGCCAGTTGTTGGGGTAAAGCTTCACGGTGTCATGCTTCTCTGATCTATATGTATGCACCTTGAAAATCCAAGGGAGTGTGTGTGTGATGTGTGTGTGTGTGTGTGTGAGAGAGAGAATGTGTGTATTCAGTCAAAGGATGGCTCAGAGGCCTCAGGAATGGAACAGTTGCTTACTCCCGCCCCAGCGCAAAGGGGTGGCCTGTGGTGTGAAACTGCCACTTGGCTGAAGAATATGAATACGGACAGGGTGGACGTTTCTAGGAGAGAGAGAAAAGATCAGAAGAGAAATTGCACGCAGTAAGCAAGTGCACAACCACACTACTCAGTGACAACATGCAGGAGGAGAACATAGGCTCAGATCGTGGTTCACTTTGAAGAGAGTTGTGCATTCTCTCTGCCTGAGCTCTTCTCCCCTTGCAGACCTTCCTGTCTGAAGTTCTTGCCTGGGTCTGTGCTCTCATGTTCTTTCCCCATGTCTGGCCCATTTCCATCTGTCAGCTCTCCCCAGGAAGCTATTCTCTGAAAGCTGAATCTACCTTGATCCCCTCTAACCTTCTTCCCAAACACACATCCAGTTACCCCATCAATTAGACCACTGGATCCCTTCTTGTCACTGTCATTCTTGTCTAGAGCCAAGGCAGCTTCTTAGCTACCAGTGACTCCTGAATCCATTCCTCCAGCCTAAACATCTCTGGTGAACTCCAGAATCAGGCATCCAAACTGCCCACTGGACATCTCTGCTTGGATGTATAGTAAGCATCTCAAATTCAACATGCTAAAATGAGCGATTCCTGCCACTCTGTTTTCCAACCTTTTCCTTACTTAGTCTTGTTGCCCAAAGTTTTTGAAACCAAAAAGTCTCAGGTCATCCTTGGCTTCCCTCCCCTTCTCTCCTCCCGTATCCTGTCCACTGGGTAGTTCTTTGTTGAAAACAAGGATGGCTGGTCTTAGCCCCCATTGAGATTCTAAGTATGATGTATAGATTTTAGATCTCTTTTTAATGGAAATTTGACAAGTCCTATCATTTGCAACTCAGTTCTCCAAAACTGTTTAATGTGATAAAATTTGAGGACCAGCCTGTTACTGGTTAGCACGTGAGTTAGACATTGTTTTTAGCGTTTAAAATATTCCACATGGCAGGCTTATGTTGAATTAGGTTTTAAACACTCAGAGGGAATTACGTACTTTAGATCTCTATATATTTTGACAATATGTATGATTTTAAAATGATATAGCCTTCAGAAATTGTGAGGGCAAACACTGTTACTATATGAATGAAATTACCCAGGATATGTAAAGTGAGTATGTAGTATGCGTTATAGATGCTATAATCTCTCCATTGCAATGACGTCTTGCTTTGACATTATTTCTGTTAGAGCCAAATTGAGAATTGGAATTTCTATCATGTATCTTTTTCAAAGTTTTGGGTTACTAAAATATTCCATGATTCTATTTTCCATCCCTAAAACAGTAATAAGACAAGTGGTCATTTGGGAAGATATTTGTCTAAAAAGATATAACTAACAGAACTGTGGAATTTGTCTGGATACTACATTCACTTGTTTAAGGTAAAATGTACATCCTTTTCCAATGGCAGTGTAAGTCTGTCTTTCTTTAATAAATCTATATGCAGACATTAACCACTTGTTAATATAATTTATACCTTTAAAGGGTAGCACTCACTTGCAGCTCTGTGAGTGTTCTTTGTTGGTAGTTTAAGGAATTACTATGGATGATGCTCATAAAACACCCCAAATGAGGCCAAGGCCTTAGTTTCCCTATAAAGTGTGAGTTTGTTTCACGTGGAAACGGATTAGCGATGTACGACAGTTGTCCTTGAACCCAGGATTTCAAAGTGTCCTCACCTTTTCCATGGTTCTACTGCGGGAGGGTAAGGAACAACCAACCCCAAGATTAAAGTGCCTTCACTGGGGCTCCTATCTGCTTACCCTCTTGGGTATTATAGATAGTTTAGGAACTGGTTCCTTATTTCAAGGGAAGACTGAATAGTAACACTAACACCAATAACAAATATGTACAGTGTAGTCTTCCAAAGGCTTATATACATGTACATATACATCTAAAGCCTTCTTCTAAAGGTTTTTGACCCATGAACCCATTTAATCTTTGCATCAACACTTTGAGGTAGGCAATATCATTTTTACCCACTCTACAGATGAAGAAACTGAGTCCAAAGAAGTTTGTGACACCTCACAGATCCACTCATTTACCAACAGACAGATCTGGGTTTCCAAGGCAAATTGACTGGTTTTTACCATTTTCCCAAGTTTCCGTTGGGCAAGGTAAGTTCTGGAGAAATATGACGTTAGTTCACAATGCTGTCTTGTATGCTTAAAATTTGCTAAGACAAGTGTGGTTTTCTGATTATTTAACTTGATAGAAGGATATAGTTAGAAATTCTAGAGAAATGCATATTCCTCAAGCAACTGTTTTGAAACCTAATCATTTTGTTGTCTAACGGATACGCAGTGACTCATTGTTGAGTTTAAGTCACAATTTGATAGCAGACAATTTGAGATTAAAGTTGCTACCAAGTTGCCCTTAGAAAAGTGACTCCCATGAGAAATTTATGGTTTAGATTTCAGTCCTGTAAAAAATTGGATTTCTACCTGTTTTTAGAATAACTGACATGGCCAGTATTCATCAGCTGCCTGTAGAACCATACACATCTGAGCTCAGGTCAACCTGGGCCTGGGGAAATCACTCCAGACTCTTGAGAAATATTTTTGTTTGTGGGTTCCTTTCATTCACATTTGATTCACAGAACATACATGTTTTCTTCTTCCTGAGGGAGGTAAACTATTTATCCCCTCTCAGGGAAAAATAGTGGCTGAGAAATCTTAATTCATCAAATATTTGCATCCTTAACAAATGCAAGCATGGAAAGGCTTGCAAATAGCAACTGGCCAGAAATAATACACAGTCTTCACACTTGAGAACTTAGTCTAGAGATTCTTTGTTGTAAAGGCATTTATAGATGCACAATGAGGATTTTATTTACCCTGTATGAACCTTGGAAATTATTTAGGCAATGTTATATGTTCACTTTTGTCAGAAAACATCTTCCCTCTACAGATCGATCAATCGATCTAATTATATATAAATATATATAATTATATGAGATCGATCGATCTAATTATATATAAATATATATAATTATATGTCATACTGTGTGTGATACATAGTATATTTTATATAATATCCAGAGTTCTCTTATAGAAATATTTCTACAATTCCTTTTTTCCCTTTCTTGGCTAAAAAAGATTTTAAATGCTTTTAAAAATAGACAACCTACCAATATTTTTAAAGAGATTTAAACATCACAGACTGGAATAATATGATATTGCCCACGGAGCAGTTTAAGGTGCTTGATTTATAAAGAAATAAGTATTGAAAAGGCACCAAGCCAGAGACTTTCCAGAGCAGACCGTCCCCCACTCCTGCTTCTTTTGTAAAGAGGGAGAAAATGAGGTCGATTGGTACCTTTTGATAAATTGCCTACAGTGAATCATGGTGAGGGATAAAGTGTTTCCGTTTTTGTTTTTCCTTGAAAGAGGTGGCATTTTAACTAATAGGCGTAACTTCAAAGCATTTAAATATAAATAAAAGTGAATTACACATAGAAAGAGAGAAGAAAGGAAGAAGACACAAGCACCAAGGGAGTTTTTACATTAAAAAGAAAAATTCGCCTGGGTAAAATGATGGAAGACTGAAGTGTGGCTACAGTTCCTTAATGGGAAAAGCAGGTTTGAAGGAAAGTGGAAACAGGAGTCCAGAAATGGTCTCATCAGTGAAGTGAGGTGATCGCTGCTGAGAAATGAATCGGCAGGTGGATTTTAGCACTAAGGGGAAAACTTCCCATAAGCAGAAAATAAAACAAATTTGCCAGAAGTAAGCTTTTTAGAAATGTTTACCAAATGTACATTTAATAATACAAGCTGCATTGATTTTATTTTGTTCATTTGTATGGAAGAAAGGCTTTCACAGTGTGTTTGCTAATACAGAGCAATAACATAAAAGCTGATACGCTTTTAAACATGATCAGACTTGGGGGACCTGGGGGGGGGTGAGCCAGTTGAACTTCAGACTCTTGATTTAGGCTCAGGTCATGATCCCAGGGTCATGAGATCCAGCCCCATGTTGGGCTCTGCGCTAAGCATGGATCCTTTGAGATTCTCTCTTTCTGTCTCTCTGTCTCTCTCTCCTTCTCCCTCCCTACATCCCTCCCTCTGCCCCTCTCCCCAGCTCATGCATGGTCTCTCTTTCTCTCTAAAAATAAATAAATAAAAATAAATATAATCAAACTTGCTCTCCTCAAAGACTATATGCTCAAATCTATGGCAGATCATGGACCTTCAGTATACAGATATTAAATTATTGTTTTTGGCAAAATAAGAGGAAAACAAGTTTCAGAAGATAATCATATGACAAAACATAATTTGGCCACTTGTAAATAAGCAGATCCTTATGTAATTTGAAGTATGAAATTAATTCCCATCCTAGACATGATAGCAATATCCTTTTCAGTGGCTATGTCTTATTTTATTTAAAAAAAAAACTATATATATATATATATATATATATATATATATATATATATTCTACCTTAGGAATCTTTGTCTCTCTTACCCTGGTCTGTTCTCAGTTGTGTTGGGGAAAATGAGTTAATTGGACCCCGTTACCCAAAAATCCACTGAAAAGGTTTTCTGAAGATGAAAGAGATACACTTTTTTTCTTCTGTAAATAAATATAAATATATAGAAATCCTCAACATTTCTGGAATGGTCCTTGAGAGTACAAAAGACTGAGCAAGACTTTGGTGAAAACATTCCTGAATGTTAAATACTGAGGAGCTGGTGTACCAGTAGTCAGTTACCAAGTCGAATACTTTGCATTGACCCATGTCATAGGCATTTCACTTCTGTCCCTTCAGAACCTCAGAGAGGCAGCAGGTACACAGTTTATCCTCTTCCAAGTATTATTCCCAGGACTCTGGCCCCAGGGAGAGTGAGTTAAATGAGGTCCTGCCCTGGTGAGGCCAGCATTCCCTCAGGATAAAGAGACCACAAGCAATACAATGAATCCAAGACACCTAAAATACATGTCAAAGTGATTTAATATTTAAATTAAAGATTAGGATAATTTTAAGGAATTTTGTTCCATTCCTATTTTAAATAATACAAACCATGTTGTTGTCAACTCCCTCCCCACAAAAAAACAAAACAAAACAAAAAAACCCAAAACAGGAGGTAACAAATCAAGGTGTTTGTAGTGTTTATAATGACTCCCTTGAATATCAATCAATCTTCTTTAAATTGATGAAAATCACATCACACTCCTACTTGGTTCAAACCATGAAGAATCGATAGGAGTGCCATGTTTTTGTAATTTATGTTCATATCTAATATTCTATCCTTAAGGAAAGAAATAACCTTTCCTAGCATTCTCTGCTTAAATCTTAAAATAAAACTTCCAATGGAATTAGCACAATTTGCACCCTGTAAGTTGGACACTTGCTAAGACTCAAGAAGCGGGACCAATTAGTTTAAATATCCCTGGTGCTAGTTTAACTTCCTCAAACTGAATGCAGGACCTGACAGGAGATTGAGACAATTGGTGAATAAAAACTGGCTAAAATAGTACTATTGGAAAAAAAAAAAATCTTGTAAGAAAAATTGAAGATAAATGATACCTTTGTTTTTATTTTTCTATTTTAGAAAGAGGGTTGAGAATGAGCAGGGGAAGGGCAGAGGGATAGAAAGAGAATCTTAAGCAGGGGCCACACTCTGCATGGAGCAGACGGGGCTCAAATTCACAAACCGTGAGATGGTGACCTGAGCTGAGGTCAAGAGTTGGACACTTAACCAACTGAGCCCCCCAGGCGCCCCATTTTCTTTTAATTTTTAAAAAGTGTTTATTTAAATTCCTGTTAGTTAACATACAGTATAATATTAGTTTCAGGCGTACAATACATGATTTGTTTTTAATGTTTATTTTTCAGAGAGAGAGAGTAAGCAGGGTACAGGCACAGAGAGAAGGGACAGAGGGTCCCAATCAGGCTCTGTGCTGACAATATGGAGCCTAATATGGGGCTCAAACTCACAAACCTTGAGCTCCTGACCTGAGCTGAAATCGAGAGCCCGATGCTTAACACACTGGGCCACCCAAGCGTCCCTGAATGGTACTTTTTTTAAATCGAGAGAAACGTAGGCTCCACTCAACTACAGACTTTTTCTATTGTTATTCCTTAAGATTAATTCCTCCTAATAGTAAGATTTCAAAAGCTGATGAAATTAACAAAGATTTAAAGTCCAAGTGTGTGGATTAAAAGCTCCAGGACCAATTTCCGTTCTAGCCCATGATTGAACTCCGTTCATTATGAACACCTATCTTCACTACTCTTAATAGGGAACATGAGTTCTCTTCCCTTTGATGGCTTTTTTTTTTTTTAAACTTTTATAGCAAGCCTGAAAGCTTGGATATAAAGCTCTGAAAAGGTTGGATATAATACTTGATGGATTTTTGGGACACTATGCTCTGTCTCAGTTTTTACTGAGAATTAAATCAGGCCAGAAATAGTTGTCTTTCATATTTTTCAGATGGCAAGAAAGCAGGATCTAAATAACGTGTGTGGGTGATTTTTCTCAGCATATTCAACGTCCGTGTATTGTGAAATATCTGTCCTATGCAATTTTAATTATCTTGCAACTAATTATATATATGAAATAATTTCTATTTAAAGCACAGTGCCTTACCAGGTCCTGTTAAACAGAGCGTAGGTCTCTTTCTTGCCTCCTTATGATACACATAATACTCAAGCCACAACTTCACCTCATGACACAATTTTGTAACCAGTTAATGCCTGTGGAGATCACTTATCTACCCCTTCATTTATGGTTTTCAGGAGTGAAACCTGGAGAACATAAATGTCTGTCTTTGTTACTCTTCTATTATTACCTGTCTTGTGAACCCTGCGAAGATCCTTCAAGTGTTCATCGTTACCAAGCTCTTGCCCAGGTCTTTGAAGGGCAGTATTTGGTGACAAGGGCCCGTCGGGGATCATGGATGGCAGGGGAGTAATGAAAATGTTCATGTTTTCATTCGGGTTCATAATGTATGTTTGGAAAGTGAGAAATGAAATTGTTTCCATACAAAATAACAATATTAACATCTTCTTGGTAGGTTGAGATACTGGCAAGATAGGCTTTAAGGGCTGCAAATCAATGATTTCCAGCTAGGGGTGCCGGGGTGGCTCAGTCAGTTGAGCATCTGACATCAGCTCAGGTCATGATCTCTTGATCCGTGGGTTTGAGCCCCACCTTGGGCTCCGTGCTGACAGCTCAGAGCCTGCAGCCTGCTTCCGATTCTGTGTCTCCCTCTCTCTCTGCCCCTCCCCTGCTCATGCTCTCTCTCTCTCCCAAAAACAAATAAACATAAATATTTTTAAAAATTATTTCCAGCTGGGAGGGGGAAAATATTTGATTTTTGTATTACCTGAAGGTGGTCTGGGTTACAAATAGCAGAGAAACGCTGATCTGGATGGTCTGTGCTTGGATATCATGATAAGGACTCTTCAATATTATGTTCAAATGAAGAAAAATGATTTACTCCAGAACTTTTTAATTTCTACTAGTGATACCATATATCATATTTTTTTTTGCTTTGTTTTTCCTTCCATGGTAAATTTTCCTGAATATCTCCTGGTCCATTTTAAAAGCATGAATGTTCTCATTCTGTTTGCTCATATTCTTCCCCTTCCTCCTCCTCCCCATCCTCCTCCTCCTTCTTTTTCTTCCTCTTCTTCTACTAATGGAAGGGGTGTGTTTGGGATTAAGTAATGAATTCTTCTCTAATTTACCAAATGTATTTAATGTTTTAAATTGCACGTCTGTGTTTAATTCTGAGATATGATACAGAGAACAATTATATGTTGTTTCTGCCCTATAAGGGCTTTAATAATGTGGTGGGGTGACAGACAAGTAGTCACAGTAAAGGATGTGTAGTTTCGAGCTGAGTTCCGGTTCTCCGAGAGCGTAACGCAAACCCCACCCAGCCCTTGACCATGAGGCGCTGGGTGGTGGGGCGCTGCCTGGGATATCCCCTCTGAAAAGCCTTTCCTCTACCTGTGACATTTGACCTGGAAGCGGAAAATAGCCAAACCTCTTAGCACAGAAACTTTGTTTGTAAATATAATGTGTAACTAAAGTATATATTCTTTCATTTCTAAACCAGAAATCATCACCAACTTACCATAGATACTCAGGTTTTGAAGTTTCAATTTAAATGAAGAGCCTGGAAATAATGCCCTAATTTCAGAACGGCAACAAGTGTAAACATTTGGAAATATCTAGACAGTAATATGAAAATACTTTTGATGTCAACGAGGAGTACCAAGTTATCGCTTCTTTGGTTTGCTGTCTACCTAACTGAAAGGAATACTGAATTTTAGGTAAAGCTTAGTGAAAATAAGTGCGTAATAATCCCCCCCCTTCAAGTTCACATGCCTCTTGAATTCTATCCACAGGCCTCTTCAGGTAAACAATCTGACACAGAAAACTTAATGATTCCTTTTAGCTGAGTTTACTTGCCTGTGGGACTTCCACAATTTCGATTCAGTATCTAGACGGTTACCTTGTATGCAGCACTGGGATATTCTGAATAGTTTTATTCATCTTTATGTTTGTACTTGGAAGACTGATATCCAATATAGAGGTCCAATACCCATGCCATTAAAATTCCTACACAAAATATTTTTGTCCTGGGTGCCTGGATGGCTCAGTCAGTTAAGCATCTGACTCTTGATTTCGGCTCAGGCCATGATCTCACAGTTCCTGGTTTCAAGCCCTGTGTCAGGCTCTACACTGACAGTGCGGAGCCTGCTTGGGATTGTCTCTCTCCCCCCCTCTCTCTGTACCACCCCGTTGTGCTCTCTCTCGCTCACTCACTCACTCTTTCTCAAAAGAAATACGTAGACTTAAAAAAAAACGTTTCCCCTAGACAGATTACAGAAACTTACTTGCCACGATGATCAAATTGTAGGGGAGACATCCAGACTATATTTTATTGTAAACTTGGTGTAGTCAATTGAAAAATAACCTCATTTCAAGAGTATTATAAGACATCAGGTCCTCTGATAAAGAGAAGTCCTGTTTTATTACTGAAGACAATTCTTAGGTTATTTTAACCGTGTGACATGTCAACATAACAAGTTAAAAGTATTCATTATTAGAACCGCATTTATTGAGATTCTGTAAAGCACCGAGTGCTACGTTAGATATTTTAAACCTCACAGAATGCCAGGCCAAGATGAAGGAGCTATTTTACAAAGGTGGACACTGAGGCTCGCAGTTTTCTGGCTCCCATGGTTATTCTGACTCTTGGTGTGAAGGCATTTAGTAGAAACCATGCACTGAAATTAATTCTGTTCAGGGGCACCTGGGTGGCTCAGTCAGTTAAGTGTCCGACTCTTGATTTCGGCTCAGGTCATGATCTCACAGTTTGTGGGATCAAGCCCCATGTCAAGCTGTGTGCTGCCTGCTTGGGATTCTCTGTCTCCTTCTGTCTCTCCTGCTTCCCTCTCTTGCTCATGCTCTTCCCACCCCCCTTCTCTCTCTCTCTCTCTCTCTCTCTCTCTCTCTCTCTCAACAAAAAAGAAAAGAACATAAGCTGTAAAACAGCACTTGACAAGGTACAAAGCTCCTTCTCCCCTTTCTCCCTGTACTTTGGACACAAAGGCCTCCGGGTGGAGAAGATCCTTATGATGGTAGAGTCTTTCTTCAAGCACCTGGGGGATGTGCTGGTTCCATTTCAAGTTCCCTATAGTTAATGTCAACATTTTGTGAGTACTTGAAAGAACAACTTTCAGAGAGAACTTTGTTGATTTACATTTATGTAAATTTAGTTGATGGACTTTGTGGTTGAGACCCTCCTCTGAATTGCCACTCTCTGTCTTCTCTCCTACATGAGAAGGCTGGATGTGGGGGACTAAGAATGGTGGCGGGAGGGTGGCTTCTCCCCCTCAGTCTGCCTTTCTCAGCCCCGCAGTACTCAAGCCCTCACGATAGACAGTTCTTTCTCTTTCCCTCTTTATTCATCCTGCCTGGTAGGATATCCCGTCAATTCTCTGGGATAAACATCAGTTAGAACCTTGCCTGTGGGCCCCAAGTTGACATATGTTACTCCATAATTAACTTTTGCTCTTTTGGATGATACTTTCTTTAACCAAACATATTAACCCCCACCTCCAACTGTTCTTTGTTTGAGTAAATGTACCTATCAGTCTAGTTACAAAAATCATATAGTAGGAATCCTTTAATTTTTTTTTTTTTTTATTGCTCTTTCCCCTCCAAATATCCATCCACAATCCTGGAAGTTCTGCCACCGAAAGATTTCTCAACACGTGAATTCTGTCCATCTCAGCTACCAGCAACGTACTCACTTCTCCTCAAATGCATGGATTTGAAGACATGTTAATACAACACCTACCCAATAGACCAGATATTGTTCTAGCCCCAAGAAATTCAACACTGAACAAAAGCGATGCCAACTCTCATGGGGTTTACAATAAACGTTTATCGATGACCTTCTATTTGTATCATGCATAACAATAATTCTATTGGAGGGAAAAACACTGCAGTGGTGTTTTGTTCTCAGTATCAAGTTCTGGTATTAATTATTCTCATTTCTTTGAATGTGAGAAGGTGGAACCAAAGTACTTTTCAGTTATCTCGCTGACTCTCACTGACTAGGTTTCAGGTAGGCTGTGATGAATTATTAGCACATGAAACAACCATGGTACAGACACTCACAGCTTTTGAACTATTCTTTAAGGAATTATAGCTCTTGACTTGATAATATTAGTGTTCTCTCTGCCCTGATTTCTTGCATTATGTGTCATTTATGATAACCATCTTTGTAATATTCCTTTCTCTGTCGATTACAACGTGATTATTTTAAAACAACTTGTATTGTTGCATATTCTCAAACTGTGATGTTAACAAAAAGGTTTTAGGTTTTCAAATGTCAGTCAACCTAGAAAATAGGCCAGATTTCACTGCTTGAGATCAGAAAAATGAGACAAAAAAGTAAGATAAAGTTTTCAAAAGTTGTCTAAGAAACTTAGACAAATATTTTACCAGAGTTTTTTGTTTTTTTTTCTTTTTTTCTGGCAACTAGGTAATTTAACAACCATTAGGATTTTGACGAACGTGTTTTGGGTTTTTTTTGGACAAATTTCTGAAGCTAGTAAATTGGTAAGGTAAAAACTGTTATCATTCAAGACTATATATGCTCTAATATTTTGTTTTTTACTGAGTTTCAAAATACTTTGGTTAGTTCTGGAAATGATGGAGCAAGCAACAGATTAATTCTTAATAGATGATCAAGGAGAGTTCCAAAGCTTAATGTAATTGATATTGTTGAAATGAGGAAAATACCAGAAATTCAATTTTTTAGCTGTATATCACTATGTGAAGTATAATTTTAATCATCAACCTTCTCTTTGCACAGTCCTGATGAAGATTGTATTTTCCAAAATGCACAGGACCTTGACATGTATAGGATCATTAAAAGTTCTTCATATAGCAAGCATTTTTCATTTTTATTTGAACACGTATTTTCATAATCTCTCGTGTTACTATTTTCATTGATCAACTTCTTCATCTCACAGGGTTATCTTTTGGGGGTGATTTGCTACTTTAACAAAAAGTGTATCTGTTCTAACTGCATCAATTTACATGAAAATACCACTTTTCTAATTTGTAAAAGAGAAAAACGTGGTAGAACTTCAGCAACCCGTGTCCTAGGATGTCAATATCAAAACGTGAAGCAGAACTCCTCTCCCTCCCTCAATTCCTAAGTATTATTTGTATTGTTATTCATCATCCATTGCTCTTAGATGCCTTCACCCAGTGCCTGGTGAGTATTGACAGCGTCATAATTATCTATCAAATGAGTGAAAACATCAGGCACTGACGTTATTTACACTTCCAAAGAACTTGCATTTACTTTGCCAAATGCACAGGACAAGATTGTAAGAGGGGGGTTGCGTATTATTTCATGACTTTTAAACCAAATCGCTAAAGCACAATGCTGTCAGCGATGTAAGTCACTTGATGGGACACGATATTTTCGCCTTTGTTTAGTCTTCTTGCTACAGTCCTCGCGTGGTGCTCAACAAATTCAGGAGGCCCAAATAGGAACAGTTTTCTTTCTGATCAGTATTCATTTCTGCTCACGTTCTGTTTTTTGTTTTTTGTTTTTTTTTTTATTCTCTTTACGAATTGTGTGTGTGTGTGTGTGTGTGTTGTTGTTGTAATTTTAACCAACAGGAATTATGGTGTTAAGTTCTTGAGAGCTTTCTCTCCAGCAGCTACTTTATGGCCCTCCCTAATTTGGAGGACGCCACCCTGCTAGAAATGGTGAAAAGAAAGCTCTTTGGTGCTTCCTCCCCCTGCTGGCTGAGTTCCATATTACAGTCTGAGGTCTTTGTATTGTAAATTCATCTGACACAGAAAGCTTCTAGGACCCAAGGGTACTCCCAATTTTCTCTTGGTATTTGTTTACTTTCAAGTTCTTCCTTCGTAAAAACAAAACAAAACAAAACAAAACGGGTTTAGTGCTATGGTCGCCTTGTTTGCCTCTCGATTCAAACAAACCTATGGTAAAATAGCATAATAATAGAAGTCTTAAAAAATGTGACGATGGAACGAGCAACAAGGGATTGTTAATTTTATTAACTTAATAATTACATTCTGATCATGTCAGAAAATGTCCACATTTTAGACATGTATGTTTCTGTGTGCAGGAGTGGAACAGGATGCCTGGTGGCTGGTATTTGCTTCAAAATACCTTATCAAAGAACAGAGAAAAGAAAAAATTGATACTTGGATCAAAGGTACTATCACCAAATTTTGAAAAAAAAATTGATTCAGAGTAATCGGTATATGGGATTTCTTATACCAGTCACTCTAACTTTTTGCCTACCTGAGTTTATCTTTCAAATTAGAGTATAAAACATGTACTTCAGTGTGATTATTAGGAAACATCAACAGCTCTTCCCAAGTAGACATAAAATTCGTGTGCGTCTGGGACTAGAGAAGTAATTTAATTCTTCCCAAAGCTGGGAATATAAAACATACAAATAGCAGAGATATGGTCTTGGGTTTGAGGGTAATTTGGACATTTTGCTAGATTTAAAATGCCCCAGGCACCAGCCATTCCCTCAAAGTCGGTTCGCAGCTACATTGTGAAGCCAGATCAGAGTGAAAGGAGCCTCTCTTAGGAGCGAAACAGGAAAGTGGGAACAGAACGCAGGGCACCAGGCCTGCAGAGGACAGGGAAGGGGGTGCAGAGTGGCTACAACACCCGGGGAGCTCACATCAGACCCCAGGTCACAGCCAGGGGGCCCTGCTTCCTATTCACCTCACTCGTGTACAAATTTATAATTTGTTTCCATGTTACACATTATGGGGTTTAAATATACATTTCATCCCAAGACGTTCATTTAAACAAATCCAGAGCAATGCAGTCCCTCTTAGAGTGACTTGCAAAGGCTCCTTGCAAAGGATTAGAAGTAGCATTTGCTTTCAAAGACGTGGAGGCTGGGATGCCTGGGTGGCTCAGTCAGTTAAGCATCAGACTGTGGCTCATGGCTCAGGTCATGATCTCATGGTTTCTGAGTTCGAGCCCCACATCTGGCTTTGTGCTGATAGTGTGGAGCCTGCTTGGGATTCTCTCTCTCTCTCTCTCTCTCTCTCTCTCTCTGTCTTCCCCTGCTCTGCTCATGCTCTCTCCCTTTCTCTCTCACAATAAATAAAAAAAAGAGAGAGTTTGAGAGAGAGAGGGGAGGGGCAGAGAGAGTGGGAGAGAAAGAATCCCAAGCAGGCTCCGCACTATCTAGCAGGGAGCCCGGCTCAGGGCTCCATCCCACGAACTGTGAGATCATGACCTGAGCAAAATCAAGAGTCAGACACTTAACTGACTGAGCCACCCAGGAGCCCCTCCATCATATTTTTGTCCGCATTACATATATGTCTTAAGCATTGCCCTCAACTATTCTGCCTTGAATGGAGTCAAGCTCACAAAACACCTTTCTCAAGCCGCAGAGGCCTCTCTGTTAGATTTACTTAGACAAAGCCAGGTGTAAGCAGCCTCTTGTCGTCAGTAATAAGTACACTGATATAGAAACTGCTTTTCAGAGTAAATGCTGCACTTTTGTGAAGTGTCTTGTATATCTAAAAGCCTTGGATGTCTATAACTTGCAGAAGCTTAATTAGAGTTCTATTTGGAAGAACTGGAGGACATATTTTAATTAGATAGCTTTAAAAATATTTCTTATTCCAATCTTGCACTCACACAGGATTCCTCAGGTGCTGTGTTTCTAACTTGCATCTAAGTCAGAAAACAGGAGTGAATTCGAGAGCACTGACGTGACGGGTAATATGAAATGATAAATTCTGCTTCTTTGGGTGGTTACCATCAGCAGCAGCTGAAGAAAGAGAACGCAGGTACCTTCCTGTGAGTTAATAATGATTTCAAAATAAAGGAGTTTCAAAATCTTCTTTTTCAAAAAAAAATGTAATGTTTTATCTAATTTTGAGAGAGAGAGTGAGAGAAATAGAGTACGAGTGGGGGAGGGGCAGAGAGAGAGGGAGACACAGAATCGGAAGCAGGCTCCAGGCTCCGAGCTGTCAGTACAGAGCCTGACACGGGGCTTGAACTCATGGACTGTGAGATCATGACCTGAGCTGAAGTCACATGTTTAACCTACTGAGCCACCCAGGTGCCCCTCTGCTTCTTTTTTAAAAACATATAAATGTAAAGGTCAAGAGATTCAGGTCAGGAAAATTGAGTTAATCCTTCAATTTTGCATAACTGAAAAGTTGCTGGGAAAATAAAACAGTAAATAACAGAAAATAAAATAAATAACTGAAAATAAGAACACTTTTTAAAAACTGAGGGAAAAAGTGACATTGCTAAACAAGCTTAAGTTAGAAGTCAGCATTATTCATTTTTTAATTAACAGAAGAAATGACTCAAAGAAATTTCTGAGCTGACAAATACACACGTGAAAATTTTGTGGTAAATTATTTTCATATGATGTCGGTAAGTCTTTCATGATGAAAGCAAGAGGGATTATTTCTAGGTGTTTGAAAATACAGTGTTCAAAACCTGTTCTGTGCATGTGGGTTGTGTGTATACATTTGGGTCAGAGCAGCGACTGATAACATCACTGGGGCTGAATGCCAGAGCAAAATATTCAGTATTTTGAATTTGAGGCAATTACTCCAGAAAGGAGATAAAACCAGAACTCCCTCATGATGGCAACTTTATTTCTGAGGCACAGATTAGTTTAATCCTCTTCTCTATTTTAAAAATATTCGAGGGGCAACTGGCTGGCTCAGTCGGTTAATGCTCAGGTCATGATCTCACAGTTCGTGAGTTCGAGCCCCGCGTCGGGCTCTGTGCTGACAGCTGGAAGCCTGGAGCCTGCTTCAGATTTTGTGTCTCCCTCTCTCTGTGTCCCTCCCCATCTTGCACTCTGTCTGTCTCTCTCTCTCAAATATAAATAAACATTTTTAAATTTTTTTTTAAATTTAAAAAATTTTAAAAATTAGAAAAAACTAATGAAGAAAACTCTTTGTTTATTGCAAGAGGTATTTTTTTCTTTAAAAAAGAATAAAACAGACTTGCTAACTACAATCAGCCTGGTGTTAAGAGGATGATAGTCTTGAGAAACTTTTTCCTTTGGTGTTCTCCAATTAAACGCTGATACCTGCTTAATCATTTAATGTCGAGGAGGTCAAGATTTGTCTGACCAACACAGGAAGGCGACTTTGAGGGTAGAGAGCTTCTAATGTTAAATCACAAAATCACAATCCTTTGAGGACGGAAATGGCTCCTAAGTAAGTAATGGGAATCTTTTTGTGAAAACTACAACATTGAAGGAGTAGCCTACGTTTTTATTTAAAGGTCTCCTTGTTAATGGATCCACTAAGAAAAGCTTTTCAATTATAAGCAAGTCATGGAGGGGCGCTTGGGTAGCTCAGTCGGTTAAGCAACAGACTTTGGCTCAGGTCATGATCTCATGGTTCCTGAGTTCGAGCCCCGCATCCGGCTCTGTGCTGACCGCTCGGAGGCTGGAGCTGCTTCAGATTCTGTGTCTCCCTTGCTCTCTGCCCCTCCCCCACTCATGCTTTGTCTCTCTCTCTCTCTCTCTCAAAAATAAATCTCTCAAAAATAAATAAACATTAAAAAAATTAAAAAAAAATAAGCAAGTCATGAAATATGCACATAAAAACACTACCAGGAAAAAATACCCATCGAATTATGTGTTAGAGTTTGGGAGTCTGGGGTCTGGAGGGGATTCTTGGTTAAATTTCTATCCGTCCACCTCAGTGGCTGTTTCCGCTGGCAGATCATTTCACTTCTCCGTGCCTGGGTGCCCTGCGCTGTAATATGAGGATACGGGTGGTGGGATACTCCCCGGGGTGTTGTGAGTATTAACTAAGTTAATATATGTGAAGTACTTAAAGATCTGGCACATAGTAAGTCCTCAGTAGCTGTGAAACCCACTTTTTAATGATGCGTTCCTGTACCAAGGGATATTTGTACCAAGGGTACCAAGTTACTTGTAATTTGTACCAGGTACCAAGTTATTTGATGTTGAGTTATGCCTGCGTTGAGAGATGTTGGCCCTTTTATACTGTAAATACAACTCTTCAGTTGCCTGTTGCCCTGACTGTCCACTTAGGGCAAGATTCTTCTCCCTTTTTGGCATTAGGCTTTTGTGGAAAGTGAGGAGTAGACCAGCCCCACCCCATCTGCAGGTGAAACCCTTGTTACACCATTTCTTGCCTTTTAGTTTTTCTCTGTATGATTCATCTAATGCTCGGTAGATTTTATTTAACTCTCAGGCACTTCACCTCAGAAATTGGTGTCCATTCGGTTTCTGTATCTCCAGGACCTCAGCCAACACTTGGGGAATGCATGTTTTTGTATGAATCACACAGGTTTTGTGAATGAGTAGAAGGCAATAAGAGATCTAAGGTATTAAAAGTCCCCAAAAGTTGGGGCCCCTGGGTGGCTCCGTATGTTAAGCATCTGACTATTGGTTTGAGCTCAGGCATGATATCTGTTGGTGAGTTCAAGCCCCGTGTCTGACCCTACGCTGATAGCTTTGGAGCCTGTTTGGAATTCTCTGTCTCCCTCTTTCTCTGCCCCTCTCCCCCCCACTCACCAAAATAAATAAATAAACATTTAAAACTGTTTGCCAGGGGTGCCTGGGTGGCACCGACTAGTCAGTTAAGCGTCTGACTTCAGCTCAGGTCATGATCTCACAGTTCATGTGTTCAAGCCCTGCATCCGGCTCTGTGCTGACAGCTCAGAGCCTGGAGCCTGCTTCGGATTCTGTGTCTCCCTCGCTCTCTGCCCCTCCCGTACTCACACTCTGTGTCTCTCTCCTTCAAAAATAAATAAACATTCAAAATTGTTTTAAAAATTTAAAAAAAAATTGAAGTGCCCAAAAGTCAAGAAATCTCAAGAACTGAAGACTGTGCTGTCATTTTCCTCTATTAATTCAAGTTCTAGTAAATGTTTACTTATTTGTATGCTGATCACTGGACGAAGGGGTTGCAGACGTTTCGTTATCTGACCAGTGTTTATGACCACATGTGATGCTATGGAATCTATTACTAGTTTAATCTTTTCCTGAGCTGAGTATGAATTGATTTCTGTGAAAGTTTTCTTTCTTTTTAATATGTTCTGCACGTTGCGGGCAATAGTGTCGCAAAGCCAAAATCCTACCTCTTTGCCTCCTCAACTGGAGCGGGGAGTCGTGGCACCTCAGTGAGAACAGGGGAACAGAGGAGGGACCCCACCCAGCTCTGCAGGGAGAATGTCATCTTCAACAGGGAGCTGGGATACAGCCCATAGAGTCGCGTTGGGAAAAGCATAGGGATCAGAATGCTAGTGCTCGGGGTTGCATGGTCAGTGTGTCTAAACCACTTAATCTGTTTCTCCATTTCCCCATCCATGGTGCCCCTGGAAATGGTGTAAGGAACAGAGAGTTAATAGATTTCATAAAAATCTATGAACTCAGTGGCCATACAAAGATAATTATTACCTTTATAAACATATTCTCATTCTCCATTTCTGCTGAGTCTCCTTTATTGCTTTTTTAAGGTCTATAGATTTATTTTGAGAGAGAGGGAGTGAGGGCCAGAGAGAGAGAGGGAAAGAGAGAATCCCAAGCAGGCTCTGCACTGTCAGCACAGAGCCTGATATGGGGCTCAATGTCACAAACCGTGAGATCTTGACCTGAGCTGAATTCAGGAGTCAGTTGCTTAACTGACTGAGCCCCGCAGGTGCCCCTGCTGAGTCTCCTTTACCATATGAGCTTAGATCACGAATCTTGGTCTGCTGTTAAATTTGGCAAGCCTGGCCTTGTCTATATATGGACTCACCTGTGTGAAAATATGAAAGGGTCAGCTGAATTGAATTTCAGGAGAAAAAGAAACTTTCCCTGGATGGCAAGATCATCCCATCTGCTTGTGATGCCTTTTATTTGTTAACATGAGGCCAAAGGTGCCTCTTGTTGTTTTTGTTTTTTTTTCTCTTTCCATAATGGAAGCTACAGCTAAAACCACAGATGTTTCTGGGGAAAGGTAACCCCGTATCTCAAGTTCTCCAAAAAGATACAGAAGTCTCAGCTCTTCTGAAGACAGCCAGCTGGGGAAGACCAAAACTGAAGACATCATGAGGATACGTATGGGAAGGAAAGAGTAATGAGCAACAGGAAATGGGGGGAGGGGGTAAAGGTGGGCCATCTAAAGGTGTTGCCTTATCAGGAAAAGTACCATGTGAGCCAACTCTTGGGGAGGCCACTGTCACGATTTTTGACCTCCTACAAAGGAGTTAATTCCCCCTCCTTCCCTGTGTTCTGCCCCTTTCCTGTGCGGCGCCCCACACACCGCCTGCCCCAACGTTCAGTAGAGGACACCCTTATATCAAAACCCTCATGTGCGTTCATGCGTTCCTTCAGACGGGATTTGAATGTCTGTGAAGTATCGGGTGCTGGGCTAGGTGCTAGGGACCCCGAGACAAATTACACGGACAGGATTCCTGACCTCTTGGAGTTTCAAATCTGGCAGCAGAAACAGATGTTAGCATTCTTGGCCAACACCTCACGTGCTCGGACGCGGGTCCAAGCACTTGGTCTGCATGGACTCATTCTGTCTTCACAGGAGCCTTACGGAGCAAGTCACGTTCTTCTTATCATCACCCCCGCTTTACAGATGAGGAAAATGGGCCACAAAGGGTTTGTACAGCTCGTTCAGATTTATATTGCCAGTAAGCAGAGGGACCCAGGCAGGTTGTGCTCTTAAGCTGTTCTGTGGGGCCTCAGATTTCAAGAAATAATCAATATAGCAGCCTCACAAATAGATATAATGTGGCATGTTTTCTGTTGTGGAAACAGGTGTCAGTAGCTCACTGTGGGTGAACAGTTACATTTTGATTTGAATATTTTATTTATTTTTAAATGTTTATATTTGAGAGAAAGAGAGAAAGTGCATGAGCAGGGTGGGGCAGAGAGAGAGGGAGACACAGAATCCAAAGCAGGCTCCAGGCTCTGAGGTGTCAGCACAGAGCCAGATGTGGGGCTCGAACTCACAAACCGTGAGATCATGACCTAAGCCAAAGTCCAAGGATTAAGTGACTGAGCCACCCAGGCTCCCTGATTGGAGTATTTTAAGACGCAGAGTAATTTTATGTTCTATATCATCAGATCTTTGCAAGCACCTTGTGGTATAGAAAAGGCAGATTTGTGAATTACAACACAGCTGGTAAAGCTAGAAATGCTGTTTCCTGACTCTAAATCTACTATCCTTCCTCTGGTGATTTTATTTTGTCTTGCCTTTAATTTCCAAACAGTACGCGCATTATGCCAGTACCAAATGAATTAAGTACAAAAGAAGTCTTGGGGATACCTAAGGATTAATCTTTATGAGAAACGCGACCGCAAGGCAGAGAAAGAATATGCATCAAACCTCAAAAAAGACTAGCTAAATATGTTAGCACTTAATACATTTGCGGATCTTGTCACGAGTGTCCTTTCTGAATATAAAAATAACAACCTATAAGATACCTTTAATGACTACTTTATAAAGGTAGATCATTGATACTCATGAAAAGAGAAAAAAAAAATGAAAAGAAAAGAAAATCATCCTGCCCAGACTCCGATTGTTGACCTTACAACCAAAGCATACTAAACACTTCATTTCAAAAGCATATAAATCAGGTGGAGTGACAAGAAATTCTATAAAACTACCTGCTTTGCATAAACACCCAGGAACCACTCTGGTAGCTGTCCTGCTTTGTCAAATACAGAAAGCCCTTTCATTTCCCTCCCCCCGCCATGTATTTATTAAAGTAGACATTGAATTTTAGTTTTTCAAGTCTTTCAGAATTCTCCTGTTAGATACAGGTTGATAGCCCTCCGGAATTACTTCTTTTTTTTTTTTTTTCCACTGATTAAACGAATGCCAAAAAGTACTCCCGAGTAATATAGATCAGCAAAAACAATGAGCAAATTCTTTATGCCAGACCCTAAGGGTAAGAAGAAAAATACCACCCTTACCCACCAGGAGTTCACACCTAGGAAGAGACATAAATAAGCAAACATAATTTTGCTGCACTATGATGAGCGCTGGAGGCGGAAAGAACCAGGGTTTTAGGGGCACCTTGTTTGTCAGAGTCGAGTGGTCACGGGAGATAAAGGTGGCAGGAGAAAATGGCACGGACGACCTACAAGGGAGGTCGGGCTGACATGGGAGGATGAGTTCATATGATCAGCCAGGGGAGGACAAGGGTGGCTGAGGGTGTTGGGGGTTGAGATGGTCCAGGGTTTTACGCGATGGCAAGTTCAACGCCAGGGCAAATAGCATGGTTTTCACGGGGAGATCTGTAGGTGTGCACGTCCGGAACAGACGACACGCGTCACACTAAAAATTCTTAGTCGTCTTCTCACAGGAAGTCGGGTGGAGGATAATTTGAAACATGAAAGTGAAATAGCAAGATGTTTATTTTTAAAGGATCACTCTGAAAGCATGGAAGATAAAGGCTGAGAGGAAGGACGACGAACTTGGAAAAGAAACACGCATCCATGAGGAGGCCTCTAGGTGCGCTCTCCTGAAACCTTGGCTCACATCAGAGTCAACAAAAAGGAAATACTTCTATCAGCCGGCAGTGCGCCGGGCACCCGTGCCCCAGAGTTAGTTCTCTCGGCTCTACCTCCTCACTGCACCGGTTTGTCTTTAGACCAGCTTCCCGTCTTGTTGCAACCAGGTTGAGGGGCGTTGCCTTGACACTGAGAACCATGTGGAGTCGGATGCTCTGGGCTGACATCTTGTGCTTGTGCCCAAGCCAACTGTGGTAGAAGGAATGGCATTGCCACCCCTGGCTGCGACCAACTGGGATGTGCCTCTGCACCCAAGGATGAGGACAATTCTGTAGCGACGTGGCTTCAACGGACACTAGAAGCAAATTAAGATTGGGGCCAAGGGGTGGCTCAGTCGGTTAAGCGTCTGACCCTTGGTTTCAGCTCCGGTTGTGATCTCACGGTTGGTGAGTTCCAGCCCCGCATCAGGTTCTGACTGTGTGGAGCCTGCTTGGGGTTCTCTCTCCCTCTCCCTTTCCCTCTGCCCCAACCCTGCTTGCTCTGTCTTTCTCTCTCAAAATATATAAATTAACTTAAAATTTTTAAAAATTGCACAAAAGCAAAGTAGGATTCTGTCAAAAAAGAGGGAAACGGGTGATGAATAGGAAATGGAGAATACCCCATGAAGTCTCTAAATTCGTTTGTGTATATATGTATGCATATATGTAAATACATATGTACATAAATGCAGTCTGAAATTCTTAATTAACTAATACATATACATATATGTATATGTATATACGTATATGCACAGATCTTCCTCTACTTACGAAGGGGTTATGTCCTAATAAATTCGTCATAAGTTGAAAATACCGTAAGTCAAGACACATTTTAATAAACCTGACCTTCTAGGCATCATAGCTTAGCCTCGCCCACCCTCAACCTGAATGTGCTCAGAACACTTAAACATTAGCCTACAGGTGTGCCAAACCATCTAACGCAAAGCCTAATTTATGATAATTTTCTATAATACATGCAATGTATTGGATACTGTACTGAAAATGAAAAACAGAATGGTTGTTTGGGTGCAGAACGGTTGTCAGTGTGTTGGTTGTTGACCTTTAGCGACTGTGTCCTTGCCGGGGATCCACGGCCATCCCCGCCCAGCTTCACAGGAGAAGATCTACCTACCCATATTGCAAACCACCTGCCCAGGAACAGATCCGAATTCAGAATTCCAAGTACGCTTTCTACTGAAGGCATAACTTTCATACCATCACAAAGTCAAAAAACTGTAAGTTGAACCATTGTCAATTAGGAACTGTCTGTATCTGCAGGCATGTGTGTATGTGTGTGTATGCTACACACATATGTATATATGCAGTTCACAGTTATTAGGACGACGCGTATAGTCCTGTCCTTATATACACTCTATAGAGTCATACATATGCTACATATAGTCATATTGTATATGTGTGTGCACATATACACATACTGAGTTTACACAGTTAGTTATGGTTTATATATAGTAACCAATCACTACAGTGATAGAGGGGAAGACCAGAGCCATTCAAACAATTTTCTTTTCTTGTCTTCTCTTCTCTTTTCTTTTCTTTTCTCTTTTTCTTTCTTTCTTCTTTCTTTCTTTCTTTCTTTCTTTCTTTCTTTCTTTCTTTCGCAGCAAAACTCATCTGGTACAAAAGCAAACTCACTCCCCTCCGTCAAATCTGTCACGTTCACTCCACCTTGGTTACCCTTCAGTAGTTACCCCTCGAGGTTACAGTAACATTAATTCAAGTGCATCTCCCCGTCAGTACTGATTGTCATGAGCTCTAAGTAAGTACGTAAATAAGTAAATAACAAATAAATAAGTAAATAAATAAAACCTACGACGAGAGAAGGAGAATATATGAGATTTCTTTAGGCAAGTTTACCAGCTGGTCTTCCTAATTCTTACTGTGGGATTTCAGCCAAGCTATGAGACTTTAGACTGTTCATTTTTATTATTGAAATGAAGACGTTTGATAATGTTGTGCTGGGTTTTCTCACTCAGGAGATCTTAGGAGTCTGGTCCACGTAGGGCTAACATTAGAAAAAGTTTCCATTATAACAAGCGAGTTTGGGAAGGAGTGGGAGAGGATGGAAAGTCAGGGTGGGAGAATGACTGGGGTTTGGGGAAGGGACAGAAGCCAGAGGCTCAGCAGGCTTACAAGTGACGTGGGGACCCAGGGGGAGAACGCTTCACTGTGGTCCTGGCTAAGGGTGTGAGCACAGCTAATTCCTGGTGCCCGGATGCCTGGAATGTTTGCTGTACCTTTTTCTCTTCCTGGAAGTGATGTGTTTCCCGATCCCTTGGCTAAAATAAATCTACTTTGCTCTTTGCCAGTGTATTCACAAAAGGCCACAGAGGGTCGTTTCTACAGATTTCAATATCTACATAATGAGATGAGCACAAAGAGATGAGGCCGAATCTGACCATAAATTGCGAAATGAACCACTGGGGTTAAGCAGCGAAATTAGCCGATGCAAAGGAAAAGCCGATGCCAAGCCAGTGTTATCTCCCCAGGGCCACAAGATGGCTTGTCAGTGTTACATTTGTACCCTGTAAACACAATGAACATATTTCCTGATTTATTTTAGTGGAGAATGGGTTCATGGGGAGAAAAGAAAAAAAAAGCCAAATATCTTTCTTGTGATATCCACAGAATCAGTGAACACGCTTTTTGAGTCTGATGAGGAAGATAGCATTGTCATTCACCTCAAGATAAATCTATTATATTTAAGACTGGAAAAAAAGAAAAAAAAAGCTGCCAACTTGAACGTGTTAAGATTTGGAATTTTATAAATTCTTTAAGAAATATGAAATTTATCTTGGCTGTGGATATGTATATTCGGAAACCTTGAAGTAGTGTGTCTAGAAAATTCATTTAGACATAAAGATTTCTCTTACTGAGCAGAGGCACCCCCGTGGAGAATAATGGAGTGGATCCACTCACATGTAACACTTTGAACCCTACTGAGAAGGAAAAGTACTTACTGACAATTTTATCTTGTAAATTAGCAGTTAACCATATGTATAGATTATAATTAAAAAATAATAGAATTTAAGACTCTGGAAACGTTGGGTTCATTTAATCTATGCCTCTGCCTTTAGGTCAGAGCATGTATGGTTTGGCCAAAGCAAAGATCTCCAAGGACATTCCTTGAGGATAATTAGTTATAACCTGAAGTAATTTACTTCTATGCTAAATCTAAATCACAGCATGTCTATACGAAACAAAAAATCCCTGATGTAGGAGCATAAGACCCTTGTCCCTTTACTATTAGGATCTGTCTCTACTCACAGAACACTTCATCCATCTGTTTTTGTTTATTTGCTTGTTTTGGTTTGTTTTTGCTCAACATAACTCCCAACATCAAATGTGTGGTTTTTTCCCTACTTCAGGGAACAATTCTCCAAATCTCCAGACAGCAGCAGGATGTCCTATCATTTAATTCAAGTCAGACACTTAACTACCTGGAGTTAGCATCAGATCCCACAAGGGCTCAATCCCACAAGGTTGCCCCCACATGAGATGCCAATTGAACATCTGGGCCACCTACTGACTGACCAGCTAGAAGTCTGGGATTCCTGTGACCTCCTTGGGTCTGATAATTTGCAAGAATGGGTCACAGAACTCAGGGAAACGCTTTATTCATATTTACTGGTTTATTATAAAAGATCTAAATAAAAGCCAGATGAAGAGCCACATAGGCGAGGTCCAGAAGGGTTTCAAGTTCTTCTTGTCCCGGTGGAATTGGGGTGTGCCACACCACACCTTGTGGGCCCTTGACATGTCCACCAACCAGAAAGCTCTCTGACCTCATCGTTTAGAGTTTTTATGGAGGTCCCATTACATGGACATGATTGATCAAACCATTGGCCTTTGGTGATTGACTCAGCCTCCAGGCCCTCTCCTCCCTCTAGAGATTGGATGTTCTAGCTGAAGGTTCCAACCTTCTAATCACATGGGTGACTCCTCTGGCCACCAACTCCTGTTTCGAAGGTCTATAGGGGTCTGTCCATGGAAGGTCACCTCTTCAGCATAAACTCAGGTATGGTTGACCGGCCACATGAATAACAAAAGACACTCCTCTCCCTGTAATTACTCAGGAAATTCCACAGGTTTTAGAAGCTTTGTTCCAGGAATCACATGCTCTGTATGTAGATTTCAATTTCTCCACATCTTCACCACCGATTTTTATTTATTTTTATTATTACAGTCATCCTACTGAGACAGTATCTCTTCGGGGTTTTATTTGCATTTTACTAATGACATGATGTTGGGCATCTTTTCTTTTTTTCTTTTTTTAAACTTTTTAAAAGTTTATTTATTTTTGGGGCACCTGGGTGGCTCAGTCGGTTAAGCGCCCGACTTCGGCTCAGGTCACGATCTCGTGGTCAGTGAGTTCAAGCCCCGCATTGGGCTCTGTGCTGACAGCTCAGAGCCTGGAGCCTGTTTCAGATTCTGTGTCTCCCTCTCTCTGACCCTCCCCCGTTCATGCTCTGTCTCTCTCTGTCTCAAAAATAAATAAACGTTAAAAAAAATTTTTTTTTAAAAGTTTATTTATTTTTGAGAAGGGGAAGGAGGGGCAAAGAGAGAGAGGGAGACACACAATCTGAAGCAGGCTCTAGGCTCTCAGCTATCAGCACAGAGCCCAAGATTGGGCTTGAACTCCAGGACGGGGAAATCATAACCTAACCCAAAATGGGATGCTTAACTGACTGAGCCACCCAGATGCCCCAGGCATCTTTTCATGTTTATTGGCCATTCTGTATATCTTATCTAGAGAAATATAGAGTCACATTGCTCATTTTTCAGTTTAGTTCTTTGTCTTTTTATTCCAAGGTATATTAATATGTTCTGGATACAAGTACCTTATCAGATATATGATTACAAATATATTCTCCAAATTTGTTATTGTGTGTTCACATCTTGATAGTGCCTTTTAAAACAACATTTATTGATAATGATGAAGTCTTTTTTTCTTTTTTACTCTTCCTATGTTTTCATAAATATTACCTAACACAATGTTAAGAAAATTGCCTCCTATGTTCTCTTCCCTAAGATTAAAAAAAAATTCATCTCTTGCATTTAGATTTTTATTTATTCATTTTTATTTTTTTTAATGTTTATTTAGTTTTGAGAGAGAGAGAGAAAGAGAGAGAGAGAGCAAGTGTGAGTGGGGGAGGGACAGAGAGAGAAGGAGACACAGAATCTGAAGCAGGCGCCAGGCTCTGAGCTGTCAGCACAGAGCCTGACGTGGGGCTCAATCACGAACTGCGAGATCAGGACCTGAGCCAAAGTCGGATGCTTAAAAGACTGAGCCACCCAGGCGTCCCTAGATATTTTCTTTATTTTGAGTTATTTTTGTGTGCAGTAGAAGGTAGAGGTCCAACATCTTTTTTTTTTTTTTTTTTTTTCTGTAGCCAACTAGCCCAGCATCATATGTGGAAAAAAATCTATTCTTTTTCTACTGAAATATCATGGTAACCCTAATGAAAATAAATGACTGTGAATATCTTATTTCTGATTTCTTTTTTCTATTCCTTTGACCTCATGTCTGTCTTCTGCCAGTACTAAGCCATTTTGATTACTACGATTTTGTAGTCATTTTTATAATAAGGAAGTAGTTTTCTTCCAACTTTGTTCTTTATTTACAAGCCTGGCTCTTCTAGGTTTCTTGCATTTCCAACTGTAGGATTAAGCTTGTCAACTTCTGCAAAAATTGAAACTGGGATTTTATAGACATTGAATTAAATCTTCACATAACTGTGGGGTATATTGCCATTTTAACAATATTAAGTATTTTGTGTCATGAACATTGGATTTTTCCATTTATTTAGGTGTCTAATTTACTTCCACAATGTGTTATAGGTTTAAATGCACAAGTTTTGACCTTTCTTTTAAGT
The DNA here is from genome assembly GCF_023721935.1 of Panthera uncia. NCBI lineage: Eukaryota > Metazoa > Chordata > Mammalia > Carnivora > Felidae > Panthera > Panthera uncia. The sequence goes on from NC_064811.1 coordinate 195,774,585, forward strand.
TTATTTCTAAGCATTTTAATCTTTTTGATGCTATTATAAATGGGATTGTTCCTTAATTTCATTTTCAGGTTGATAATTGCTAGTGTATAGAAATATAAGTAATAACATTAGGACATATTAGGACAGATCCTCTGTCCTACAACTTTCTTAAACATGTTTGTTGTATCTAATAGGACTTTGTAATTTTAAGGACATTCTATATCCAAGATTTTCAGTTCCCAATAGAGATAGTATAATTCCTTCTTTTCCAGTCTAGATGCCTTTTATTTCTTTTTCATGCCTAATTGCCCTGACTAGAAACCCGGGTAAAATGTTGAACAGAAGTGACAAGAACAGAGATCTTTGTCTTTTTTTCTGATCTTAGGGGAAAAGCCTTCAGTCTTTCTCCATTTAGAATGAAGTTACCTATGAGTGTTTTATAAATGCCCTTTATCAAGTAGAGAAACTTTCCTTCTAATCCTATTCTGTTAAGTGATTTTATCATGGAAGGGTGTTGGATTTTGTCAATTTTTTTTGGAGCTTTGTAAGATTGCATTAATTTTCATGTTAACCAACATTGCACCCTTGCATAAAACTCACTAGTTGTGGTATATAATCCTTGATAGATACTGTTGGATTCAGTTTGCTAGTATTTGTTGAATATATATTTATAGGAAATATTAGTCTGTAAGTTTTCTTGTCATCCTTGGCCTGTTTTTTTTTTTTTTTAAGTTTATCTATTTGTTTGAGAGAGAGAGTGAGCAGGGAAGGGGCAGAGAGAGAGGGAGAGAGGGACAGAATGCCAAGCAGGCTTCAGCCGTCCGCACAGAGTTCTATAGGGGCTCCAACTCATGGAACCATGAGATCATGACCTGAGCTGAAATCAACAGTCATATGCTCAACCTACTGAACCATCCAGGCACCCCATGTTCCACCAATTGTCTAAAGAGGAATCCACGCAAATTCTTCACAAACTTCTTCATAAAATAGGATGAAAAACTTCCCAATTTGTTCTATGAGGACAGAATTACCCCAGTTAAAAAACAAACAAACAAACAAACAAACAAAACAGGAGTGCCTAGGGAGCTCAGTTGATTGAGCATCTGACTTCGGCTCGGGGCATGATCTCACTGTTTGTGAGTTTGAGCCCTGCAACACGTTTGCTGCTATCAGCATGGAGCCCACTTCAGATCTTGGATCCCCCTCTCTCTCTGCCCCTCCCCTGCTTTCACTCTCTCTCTCAAAAATAAATAAAACCTTAAAGAAACTGGAGGAATTTACTAGCAAAGCTATCTGGGCCTGAGGTTTTTCTTTGTGCTAAGTTTTTTGGTGAAAAATTGAATCATATTATTTGTTGAAGGTCTATTCAGATTTATGTCTGTCTGCCTTCCTTCCTTCCTTCTTTCCTTCCTTCCTTCCTTCCTTCCTTTCTTTTTTAGTTTCAAAAGCATCTTACTCTGCTCAGGAGGCAATAACAAATTACCATAGACTGGAGAGAGTTGACAAGAAACATTTACTTCTCATATTTTTGGAGGCTGGGCAGTCCAAGATCAAGTCACCAGCAGATCCAGTGTCTGGTGTGGACCTGCTTTCTGGCCTGTTGACGACTGTCTTCTTCTTTTTTTTTTTTTTAACGTTTATTTCTTTTTGAGACAGAGAGAGACAGAGCATGAAGAGGGGAGGGTCAGAGAGTGAGGGAGACACAGAATCTGAAACAGGCTCCAGGCTTTGAGCTGTCAGCACAGAGCCTGACGCGGGGCTCGAACTCACAGACCGCGTGATCATGACCTGAGCTGAAGTCAGATGCTTAACCGGCTGAGCCACCCAGGCGTCCCACGACTGTCTTCTTATTGTATCTGCACTTGGCAGAGAGTAGAGAGAGAGGTGGCCAGCTCTCTTTTATCCTTTATAAGGACACTAATCCCATTCATGACGATTCCATCTTCATGACTTAATTATCTTCAAAAGACCCAGCTCTCAATATATCACACTGGGGGTTGAGAATTCCAACATACGAATTTTGGGAGGACATAAACATTCAGTCAAGTAGTGTGTGTCTTTTTAGAAATCTGATCATTTAAGGACGCCTGTGTGGCTTAGTCAATTAAGCATTGGGCTTCGGCTCAGGTCATGATTTCGAGGTCCATGGGTTCAAGTATCCTGTTGGGCTCTGTGCTCACAGCTCAGAGGCTGGAGCCCGCTTTGTATTCTGTGTCTCCCTCTTTCTCTGCACCTCTGCTGTTTTAACTCAGTCTTTCTATCTCTCAAAAATAAATAAACATTAAAAAACAAAAATTTAAACAATAAGAAATCTTATAATTTAATCTGGAGTATCATATATGTTGGCATAGAGTTATTTATTTATTTATTTATTTATTTTCTGAAAGTCTGGTAATCATATCTCCTCTTTCACTCCTGGATTTTGTAATATGAGTCTTTATTCTTTATTTTCTTGGTCAGGATAGGTAAAGATTTGTTGGTTTTGTTAATCCTTTGAGAAATCCAATTCTTGGTGTTTTTTATTTTCTCTATTCTTACTCTATGCCCTAGTTCATCCATTTATACTCTAATCTTTATTATTTCCTTTTTTCTTTTTTCTTTTGGTTTAATGTCCTTTCCTTCTAGTTTCTTAAAGTGTAATGTGTTGTTGATTTATTTTAGATCTTTCTTTTAATACAGGAATTTGCAGCTATAAATTTCCTTCTAAGCATGTTTATCTTTATTCACTGATTTTTTTTTTTTTTTTGAGTGAGCAAGACCAAGTGTGGGAGAGGGGCAGAGGGGGAGAGAGAGAGAAACTTAAGCAGACTTCATGCCCAGCCCAGAGTCCAATGCAGTGTTCCATCTCACAACTGACTGTGAGATCATGACCTGAGCCGAAATCACGAGTCAGATGCTTAACATCCTGAGCCACCCAGGTGCTCCCTAGAATGTTGTTCAAGTTTTCTATTTCCTAGTGGATTTTCCCCCTGGATTTTTTATCTATTATTGAAATTGTGAAATTGAAGCCTAAAAATTTTTGCAAAATTATCCATTTCTCATTTAAGTTCTGTTTTGGCTGTATGTATTTTTCACCTCTGTTGTCAGGTATATATATGTTTACCATTGTTATGTCTCCCTGGTGTAATGAAAAATTTATGATTATTAAATATATTTCTTTTATTATTTTTATTTTACAAACAATTTTTTAATAATGTTACTACACCTACTCCTCTGGTTACTATTTGCAAGGCACATTTTTTTCCATAGTTTTACTTTTAACCTATTTGTGCCCTTGAATGTAAAATGTATCTCTTTTAGATAGTTTAGAGTTGTTTTTTGTCCATTGTATCAATTTTTATCTTTTGATTAGTCCATTTAATTTATTTATGCTTAATGTATTTCCTGATAAAGTAGGATTTATATTTTCTGTTTTCTTTGCCTTCAATGTGTCTTATGTATTTTGTTCCTCTATTCCTCCATAATAGATATATTCTTGTGTGCTGTTTTAATTTTCTAGTTGTTAATTTTAGGACACATTTTTAATTAACTTTCTTGTCCTCATCCAGAGGATTACAATTTGCATTTTTAAATAATCTTATTTATAATAATAGCAACTGTATTTAAGCAATATGCAAAAAATGTATCACCTGTGAAGAGCTAACCTTCCTATTTGACATTCCTGTGTCATATTTTTTGTTGTTGAAAAACAGACATTTTAAATAATGTAATGTGGCAACACTGTGCACTAAATCTGCCTATATTTAAATTATCGTCGCTGCTCTTTGATTATTTGGTGACTTTCCTGGTCTCGTTCTGTAAAGTCTAATTTTTTCATATGATGTCTCTTAAGTCTCTGTTTTGTTAGCTTAATGGGAAGTGGATGATTGGACAGCTACATCAAAATTATGAATTGAAAATATTGAAGGGCACCTGGGTGGCTCAGTCGGTTAAGTGTCCGTCTTCAGCTCAGGTCACGATCTCATGGTTTGTAGGTTCGAGCCCCATGTCGGGTTCTGTGCTGACAGCTCGGAGCCTGGAGCCTGCTTCCGATTATGTGTCTCCCTCTCACTCTGCCCCTCCCCCACTTGTGCTCTGTCTCTGTCTCTCTCTCAAAAATAAATAAACATTAAAATTTTTTTTTTTAAAAAAGAAAACAATGAAAATAAATCTGGGCTTTGGTATCTTTAAAATTATAAATATATTTGAAACCTTACTTAAAGATTAAAGTTTTGTTATTTCTTTTTTATTCATCTAATGGAAGTGTTTACAACTCTGCTTTAGCTTTCATTTTCAGCTTGTACAGAGACTCTTGGTCAGCCAGATATGAGACAATATGTTCTTAGGTCCTTCCTGGGCATACACAAGCCCTCTACATGCACGTTATCTCTTTGATTCCCAGGAATACACCATAACTTTTCAAACCCCTCAACGATCATCTGATTTCCAAAATAAAAATTTTTATTTTATTGCAAGCATTTTGTTCGCCATTTCGTGCAACTTTACTGTTAAGCAATCACCCCTGATTCCTTGTTCAACAGTTACCCTGGGCAGACGGTTTCTCAGTGAGCAAACACTCAGTCAAATCAAATAAATACAAGCTCTATGAATGAGAATTTTCCTGGAAACTGCAAGGAAGGTCAAATAGTGAAAAAAATCTGGGATTGGGGCCTTTAAGGGAGATCCAAGCTCATTTTACCCCCTTTAGTGACTTACTCACTACTGGGTTTCTCAATTACTTTGGAACTAGAGAGAGGGATATAGAAATAGAGAAAATTAAAATGACACAAAGCCCATTGCTTTTACCAATATCTAGACATTTTTATTTAATAAATAATCTTCTAGTTTTTGCTGCCTTTGGTTGACTTCCAGAATTCTGAATAGTTGAATGTGACCATTTAGCCTGTGTTGTCATCGCTTTTATGAAGGAGTGGGATTTCAGAGGCTCTTACTCTGCCATTTCAGAAGGGCTCCCTATTATATTTTATTTATAGCTTTTATGTTGTTCAGCTGGGAACAGGTGTGAATGAGGTCAGACCCTGGGAAACAGTAGTCATCTATTGACTGTATCCTGACTATAAATTGGAATCCCCTGTAAGTCCTAAAAAAAGTACTGATTCTCTGGTCACATGTATTTGCCTTAGAGGGAGGCTCAGACTGTAAGGAAAACTTTTCAGGTAAATCTAATGTGCAACTAGGACTGAGAAAAATAGTTTCAGGTAAAGAGAACGAGGTTTGTAACATCTTAGACAATGGTTCCCCCCCCCCCCCCCCCCCCGCTGCCCCCGGAAGGAGTAGAAGCCACTCTAGGGAAGTTCCTTCCATGGAGGGACCAAAAAGAGGAACTTACAATAAAAAGATATGTGGTTTAAAAGACTTAACTAGTCAAAGGGATATGATTTAGGTCCTGGGCCTAAATAGTTATAAACATAGGTTTTAAAACAGGAGATGATTTTAATTCTCTAGTTCTCTGAGTACTGTTTGGGATCCACATAGCTCTAAGGGAGGAAAGGAGAAAAAAAATTAATAAAACCAACTGTAATGATCACCCCCAAGGGAGCCCAGATCCCTTTTAAACCTTAACATACCTAAGTAAAACTAGAGCAGTACTCCACAATGAGGACAAAGGGCTCTAGCCCCCGATGGCCGGGAGCTTCTCAAAATGGTCATGAAAGTGTGAAGATATTTGGGACAAGACCAGGAAGATAAACACAGAATGTTCAAAACATCAGTAAGCTACATGATACCATTGCCGCTGTAGGAGATGGGGTATGGTGTGTGTTGAGGGATTTGAGGCATGTAATTCTAAAGGCATATACAGTAAGATGACATTTATATGATTTGGTGACTGACTGAAGGAAGGAGGTGACAAAAGTAAGGACTAGAGGGAAAAGTAAAACAAAAAGTTTAAGACTAGCTCAGAACCATGTAAAGATGTCTCTTCTGAAAAAGGAAATTCTTCCAGGCATTTGGGCAGGAGGAACAATTCAAAAAATTTTGAAAGGAAATTCAGGTTAGATTCAGACTTCAGGTAACAATTAATAGGAGAAGACAATGGAACAGTATATAGAAAGAAAAAATAAAGGAACAGAAAAAGAAAGTGTGAACAAAGAGTCCTCTCAAAATGCTCGGGTAGGCAGAAAAGATCAGCAAAAATGTGATTGTATTAACTCTTAATATTTCTTGGAATGAAATGATATTGTGCTAGTTTGAATATCAAGGGAAGAAAGTCTACACATAGCATTTTATTTATTTTTTTTTAATTTTTTTTTAACGTTTTATTTATTTTTGAGACAGGGAGAGATGGAGCATGAACAGGGGAGGGTCAGAGAGAGGGAGACACAGAATCTGAAACAGGCTCCAGGCTCTGAGCTGTCAGCACAGAGCCGGACGCGGGGCTCGAACTCACGGACCTCGAGATCATGACCTGAGCCGAAGTCAGCCGCTTAACCGACTGAGCCACCCAGGTGCCCCTACACATAGCATTTTAAATAATGAAAGCAACCGGGGCTCCTGGGTGGCTCAGTCGGTTAAGTGTCCGACTTCGGTTCACGTCATGATCTCGCAGTGCGTGAGTTTGAGCCCCGCGTCGGGCTCTGTGCTGACAGCTCAGAGCCTGGAGCCTGTTTCAGATTCTGTGTCTCCCTCTCTCTGAACCTCCCCCGTTCATGCTCTGTCTCTCTCTGTCTCAAAAATAAATGTTAAAAAAAAATTAATAATGAAAGCAACCTGTGGGATAACTAAAAATAAGTGTAATTTCTAAACAAATCAGAGATGGGAAGGAAGAGGCCCTTCTAGGAAGTGTTAGTAACAAAATGCTCTCCTCTTTGACCATGTGAAATCATACCCGTTTTCTAAAGTGCTAAGATGTTGGGTGAAATACACGCACTGCGGCTCATTCTTGTTAAAATTAGACTATAAACTTTCCAAATTGCCAGTAGGAAAATGTGTGCCCCTCAACACATGCATGGAAACAAAGAACAGAAATTACAATCTTTATAGGAGAAGTGACAAAATCAGGGAACATTAAAATCATATAAAGTGGCAAAATTAAATCAAGCACATCACCTTTGTAAAGAAATATAAATGGGGGCACCTTGGATGGCTCAGTCAGTTAAGTGTCAGACTTCCGCTCAGGTCGTGATCTCACGGATTGTGAGTTCAAACCCCATGTCGGGCTCGGTGCTGACACCTCGGAGCCTGGAGCCTGCTTCAGATTCTGAGTCTCCCTCTCTTTCTGCCCCTTCCCAGCTTGGACTCTGTCTCTCTCTCATTCACAAATATCAATAAAAATGTCCCCCCAAAAAAAGAAATATAAATGGAAATATATACATGAATATAGATATTTGGATATTAGAAGGAAAAAGGGGGCGCTTGCATGGCTCAATCAGTTGAGCCTCTGACTCTTGGTTTCAGCCAAGTCATGATCCCAGGTTCACGGATCGAGCCCTGCGGCAGGGCCTGGAGCCTACTTGGGATTCTCTCTCTCCCGCTGCTCCTTTCCCCCACTCATGCTCTCTCTCTCTCTCCCTAAAATAAGTTTGTTTTAAAAAAGGAAAAATGGACCTGAAGTCATGTAAAATGTAAAGTCCAAAGATAAACAGCTTAGACAAAGTAACTTAAATGATTAAAAGGACAGGCAAAATAGTAGTGAATGAGAAACCCGTGATGCTGTTATCAGTCAGGACTAAGCTTAATTTAAAGGATACTTAGAAGACAAAGGGTATCGCCCTAAGTGTCAGGTCCTGACAAGAATAGGTGGCCTGTTCAAACTGAAGTAAGTCGAAAGGTGCTTGATGAGGGAAATAGGTGTTAAAATGTGGGCAGAGGGGCATCCAAGGACCAGTGTGTGTGTTACCTCAGTGCTAGCCGCAGCAGAGCCCAATGCCCTCAGGTGTAAAATTTGAGAAGGGGGGCAGTTAGATCTATGGGGAGAGACCAGACGTGCAGCAGGCCCACCCACAGATACCTTGAACTTCCAGACTCACCACCATCCGGAGCGACAGAGCCACGGAGGATGTACGAAGAGCAGAGCCAAGCAGTGGTTGTTCAGCACCACAGTAAAATAGAGTGCACCGCGCAGGGAGGTTACAGCCGTCGTCAACGTTTATGCCCACGTCATGCTGACATTTGAGAAGGCAAAAGTAAGAAAGCTCAAGGATGGCAAAATCACGGTTGTATGAGAGAGACTTCCGATTCATCTGTAACACATCAAATAGATGAAGAACTAAGATAGGATATAGACAACTGAAATTGAATTATATTCATTATTATACCCTGTTGACAGCATATTCCTTATTTCAAGCATCTGTAACATGTTTTACAACACAGAGAGGAAAATCATCTCTGTTGAATAGAGGCCAACCCTGCTTGGCTGCTGGTGGCATGGCTGTAAGCAACGGGTCACATGAAAATGGGCTTCCCAGAAGAAAAAGATGGGGGAAAATCCGTACGACCCACCACCTGGAACATGGGGGATTCTCACAAACGAACAGCTGTAGGTGAGTCAGTGAAAATCCGCAAGCATCTAGAGAGAAATACAGTCCTCTATGTTTGGAAATCCAATATCAAAATTGTGCCAAGCCCATGATGGCTCTACCAATTTACACAATTACTGAGGAGAAGCACCGAGGCAGATGTCGATACTTGGGGAAATCGTTCACACCTGAGAAATGAACATCTCTAATGTTTTTCTACATTAATTCAGATTACTTTATATATTAGCTCACCAGCTTGTGGGATGAAAGCTCAATGAGACGCACATCGAAAGAGTGATGATAAATGATACCAAATTAAAGCAAGACTTCGAAACGTTGGCTCTGTGGCTGATTTGCATGTGATGATATACACAAGCGTGTTAATTTGTTTTGATCCTGCAGCACCCGAGCATGTTTTCCGCCCGCAATATTCACATAAAACGCATGAAATGGAAGAAAAGCACTTCAGGTTCTTTTTTTTTTTTAGTTCAGTAAATTCTGACAGCTACGAGTCCACTGTAATTACTTAAAAGATCTTTAATGAGTTTACAAAAGCATATTGAACAGGACTCCAGAATACTGTGGTTATTTTATAAACCTTTCAGCAGGTCTAACTTTATGAAAGGTTAGCACAGTGATTACCTTTAGCACTTTGCAATTTGCCATCCAATTTCACTGATATTATGTTGTCTCTGATGATCCCCACACAACCCAAGTTATTGTGATGTTACTGTCCTTATTGTACCTGAGGAAGCCGGGCTTGGCCAAATTAGGGACCTAGCCGGAGGGAAACAGCAGATAGGCAACTGGACATCAAGGCCCTCTTTTTTTTATTTTTAAGGCTCCTTTTTTAATTTCAAATACCCACCCTCTCCTACTAGGCGTAATTAACCAAACACGAGGACACCAGCTGTGGACAAAACATTGACATACAACAATAACAATGAAAAAACAACAACAACAACAAAAAAACACCTTACATCCCTAGAACACTATATAGTTTACTAAATGCACAGGCATACGTGCAGCATTTTATATTCATATCAATAACGTGGGAAAGAAGAAGCTGGTGTTCTTGTGTAGACAGTTTTACAGGCTGGCGGGGGAGATAGCACCTTAACCTGACCTGGATGTAATCCACTCTGATTCTTCTTGTACCCTCAGTCTCACTCCTGCTGTCTCTTCATCCGTGTCTTTCCTCTTGATTGAGCATGATGAGGGACCATAAGGTGAGCTGAGGGGACAAGCACAAGCTCACACCCCACACCTCGCCCAGGGTGGGACATGTGTGCTACTCCTCAGGTGCTCCTGGCCGCCCAAGAACAAAGGAGAGGAAAGGATAGAAATGGCTAACTGACAGAGACCACAGCCCTGCAGGACACGAGTCTCCATCAGTTTACAAATGTCTTAGTAAATTACAAGAGAAAGACCATCTTATCAGTAGCCTCACCTCCATGAAACCTACAGACTCCGTTTCCTGGAGCCCCAACATCACCCCTCCGTAGCGATATGGGGGGCAAAGGCAAGAAGGAAATGGCAGGTAAAATTAAATCTCCTCCTAACCTGCATCCCAACGACAAATACTTCTGGCAAATACAGAAAGAATATAACATTTTTCTGGGAACGCCCTACTGTCTTAATGTTAATGATTTGCCAGAGGGAAAAGCAACATTAGCTTGACAATAGCTAGGCTTCCAGTAATCTGTGATCTTTAGCATATGAAAGTCTCTTTGGAAACTTCCCTTTTGACTTTACTGCCCCCAAGTCCACAGTGTGTAACCAGCCATTCTGCACAACCCCAGTGCAGCCCTTTCTGCCCAAGGTCCCATCCCGTGCTTTAATAAAATCACCTTTTTGTACCAAAGACGTCTTCAAGAATTCATTCTTGGCCGTCAGCTCCGGACCCCACGAACACCCCATCACCCCAAAACCTCATGAGAGCTGACACTTTCTTTTGCACTGACTTCCTCTGCCACATTTTTGAGACTCAGATGAGGAGAGGGGACACGGATGCGTCATTGAACATTGACACCGTCCCCAGGCCTGGTAAACCATAATTTCATTTATTTCATGAAATTTCCATATGTCACACATCTTGAGCGACTTGTGGTGGTGGTGGAGCGTTTAACTGAAGGAGTCAATTGCCCAGCATTTCCTGTATATTCTGGATTGTGCTTGGTGCCATGGGTGTGGCCGAAAAGTCATTGCTATCCTTCAGGGCAATACTACCATATTAGTCTCCCCCGTGCTTCGCTGGTTATTTCCTGCAGATAAAATTTGCTTTATTAACAGGACCAAATTTAGTAAATTATTGACATGTTAAGAAAGATTAGGTGACACTGAAGTCTTTCCTAATTTTGGTTATGTAAAGAGTTAAGTATCAAAAAAGAGGTACCCACCCCAAACACAATGTCTATGCTAATAAGAATCATTCTTGATGGCTTTTAACGACTGCTAGCTCAATCCTTTGCTAATAGTCCATTGATAACTCTTTTGCAACTTGAGATGCTTTTTGTAAAATAAATTCCACTGGGCTAAATTGCTGTTTCATTTTTGAGCCCAATCTCAAAATATCTCCTTAGATCTGATAGGCTTTATGGGAGAGCACGGCATTTTTTATGCATTTACAATGAAAAATAGTTTGGATTAAATTTACATTAACTTTGCCCTTTTCAGCATTGCATAAATGTGCAAAATGCATTTAAAAGATAGTACCTAAAACTTGGGAGTTTGGAACCTTATTTTTAAATGTAAATATTTTGGCTCATTTTAGTCCCAATTGTTCTGACTTAGCTCGAGGTTTTTTTGTTTTTGTTTTTGTTTTTGTTTTGTTTTGTTTTGTTTTCTTCAGGTCCCTGAAGTGAGGTCCGCAGTTCCCTAGTTCACTTGATTTGCAGACATTTAAACAGAGAAAGCTATCTGACTAAGCACGTAAAGTGTATTTTCCTCTCTGGCTCACATAGTGTAAGAAATGAAAATGATTTGCCTCTAGTTCTCTCTCCTGGCCCATTTCCCATTTCCTCCCCTGCCCCTTCCCCATCAGAAATAATTTGGAGAGGTTAGAAAGTAGGTTTAAAAAGTGGGAATTCAAAACAGGTTACTTCAGGAGGTACACACACTTGCGATTGTAGCCTAAAGCTCTCTTTGCTGGTACATCTCAGAACATAGCCTTTCTGTCCCCCTCATCGCTTGGAGTGCTGGGGGAGGCAGGCTAATGCTGCACATTTACGCATGGGGGGCTATTGCACAGGTAAGAAACACCCTTCCCTGGACACCCCCTTTCCAACGCTGAGCTATGAACCCCAATCCCTCCTGGTGGCTTTCCAGGCTCTTTTTCAGTCTTGCAGTGTCAGGACCCTTGGGTCAGCCCTGTCCGTTTCCACTGACACTCCATGCCCCTGAACCCTTCCTCCCCCTCTTCCCTTATCCAGCTGCAATTCCTATCCCCTCCCATGAACCCTCGCTGACCCTTCCTGTGTAGCCACGGTCCTGGTTCCCACACTGTCATCTCTCTGCACCTAATCAGCAGGGCCCATATCCAGTTTTGCCCCCAACCATAGCCCCAGGCTCCCGCCCTCACACCCCATTCTAAAGTTGACCTTGGCTCACCTGCCCACATGTGTCCACCTGTCTCCACCAGCACCTGCAGGACAGACTCGAAGCCTTGGAGACGACACCTGTGCTGTGGGTCATGACCCCTCCCGAGAGTCCAGCCTCATTCTTACCATGTCCCATGCCCTTCCATGCTTTCTCTCTAAAATGCGTTTCCCAATGAAGATGCTGCTTCCCCAGGGAGGTGTCTGATTTTTCTCCCTTCCCACACTTCTTATGCCCCTGATCTCAGAGACCCCGTAAGTTTTGCCCCTAATCCTCACTCCTGCTTGCAGATGGACCACCATCCCCACTCTTGCCAGCAAACACTTTCCCTCTGAAGTGCAACTACTCCTGTATTCCATGGTCACCCCCTGCTTCGCCTATTGAGAATCTGGCTTCTGGCTCTGAGTATGGCCGGGATGTTGTCACTCTTGATGAATTCAGCAGCCACACACTGTCTCACACGGGCTTTCCATTCGCTGATGGATGGTCTCCCCAGACACGCTGGTGGTCCTTTCCCACCGGTCCTCTGAACAATACTGTCAGAGCTCCGCAACTGTCCTTCCCCCGACTGAGAGGATGACCTTCTCTGACCACAACCTCCTACCTCTGATATCCCTTCTTCAAAGATGCCACTTTGAGCAAATATTTACTGTCACCAAGGCTTCTGATCCATTGGGCGATCAAGCTCTCTCTACCCCCTACCCAGCTCAACACTCACTCCCCCCAGATCCAGCTTTGATACCCTGGTCTCTCATTCATATGGTTCCTCCCTGTTTACACACTTCCAACTTCTTTGTCTTCAGTCCATAATCCCTAAACTAAATCTGTTTTTGCCAATTCTGGTGCCATCAAAATACCTGGAAACTGTTGGAGAAAAAATACACAACGGTATTGGTTGCTTTCGTTTTATATTCATGACTACACAGTTCACATGGTCCCTTGTTGTCTGTCAGTCCTGCCATGTGTTTCTAGTCAAATTCTTTGCCATAAATGTTTCATGCATCGCCTGTCTTCTAACTACCACACCTCCCTTTCTCCCCTGTCTGATGGCCTTACTTCTTATTTAACTGACAAAACAGAAGAACATTGTTAAGAGTCCCTGTCATACTTTTCCCTACCTTCTCCTCCAAAGTCAGCTTTTTCAAGGTCACTGGTGAATTACATGTTGCCAAGTTCAATGGAATTTGTGTCTCTATTTTACTCTGCCTTTCACCATTTGACACAGGTAACGACATGCTTTTTCTTTGAAACACATTTTTAAGTTGGCTCCTGGGACCATACACACTTGTGGTTTTCCTCCCACCTCACTGCCCACTCCTTAACATCCTTGATTACACCCCACATCTCTTCTTGTTCCCTAAACCCTGAATTGCCCTAGGGCTCATTTCTTGGTGCTCTTTTCTCTTCTCCTTCTGTCCTCCTGCACCTTTGAGCCCATAGTGGTTCTTAGGCTTTACATAACATCTTCATATGGAACACTCCTGAATGTTACATCTCAAATCCCCATCCCTTTGCCCACCAGACATCTCCACTTGTACAGCTCATGGGCATCTGACTTGTCGAAAGCCAAGACATATGGGTTGGGTAGAGTGAACCACCTCCCCACCAGTGATGTGGGTGGGATTCAAGGCCTCTCCCGGACCTCTTTAACTGAACCAGAGCCCACGAAGCAACCAAATCTGGGCTTTGGCAACTCTTCAGCTCATCTGTCCAGTCTCTGTCTCTGTACTCCCCATCTTAACATAACACTTCCCTCCATAATTGCCTTTTTTATACCATTTGACACCCCTCTGAGAGAGCGAGGTCATTTCCATTGTGTAGATGAGGAAACTGAGATCCAAAGGACTTCACTTATTTGCCTGATGCCATGCAGCTCATTAGTGAGAGGGAAGAAGGAGGATGTGGCCCAGATCTGACTGCCTGCAGGCCCGGGGTTCATCCCACCCCATTGCCCTAGGGTGCTTTGGGGAGGAAGAATAGCGTCCGTGGTGTAGACTTTGTCTCAGGGACACACAGTGCTAGATGAGAAGGTGGACACACCGACCCCAGGGATACCTTCCCTGGCTCTTTCCACACAACAGCCAAATGCTCTCATCCTCACCCTTAGTAATGAAGACTCCTGCCCCAGGCAGAGGACCCCCTCAGGTAGACCTGTGGATCTTGTGGAATGGCAGCTTGACCTTGGGAAAGAGATCGTCTCTTTGGGCTTCAGTGCACCCAATGGCAAAAGGATTGGGTGGATGTGTGAGGGTTCTCTCTGCACTTCTCAGCCCTTTTGCTAACCTCAGAGTCCTGAGGCTGTTCTTGCGCGCATGCTGATGAATGTATGCACTGTCTGTCCTTAGGAAGCCCCAGAAGGTCCTGCAGAATCCTGCCCCCGACACTCTCTCTGACCTCATCTCCTGCCACTCTGGCCCTTGCCTCAGCTTTCCAGCCAAGAGAGCTTCCTTGCTATTCCTCACATCTTTCACGGTGCTCCCAGCTAGGCCTGCCTGTTGGACTATCTCCACTCTCTGCCTGAAATGCTCTCCTTGGATATTAATATCCCTCAGCTCTTCAATATATTTTTGTTCCTGTTCAAATACCATCTTTCTTGATAAATCTGTGAAAATGCTCTCTGAAAAAGCACTCCTATCATTTTGTTTAAAAATTTGTCTTCCTAGCATTTATTGCTACTGTAACTTATATATCTATTTGTTTACTTTTTATTGTCTGTCTCTATTTCTCTATTGCTCCATAAACATAAAGAGTTTTTATTTTTATTCTTAGCTATTTTGGGAAGTAATTTCAATAGCTTCTCAATAAATATTTGTTGAATGGATGAATAAATGTTATAGCCCCCACTGACCTTTACACTATGTGATATTAATGAAAATTAAATTGGCAGTTTGTATAGTCCAAACCAGAAGGGAGTAAAGAATTTTAGCACGGGGTCCAGTTAGAGAGCCATTGCAGTAACTCACCTGTAGGTCGATTGCGACCAAAATAATGACGGTAGAAGTAATGTCATAGGGCCTTTTTTAAAAATGGAAGACACACATTTTTATTTTGTTTTATTTGTGTTTTTATTCATTCTCCATTTTCCACATTGAGAAGAACCAAATAAGAAAAGAGAAAAAAAAGACATTATCTCCAGTGATGAAATGGAATAGTTCTGACTTCCAATCAACTACGATATATATATATCTCCTAATATTGTAAATGTGAGTCAAAATAAAAGAGAGAACTTGAGACTTCGTAGCTAAATCGTCAAACCTCAGGTGGAATAAAATATATTTACTTAAAAATAAGGACCAGTGTCCTAAAGGTGATCTTTAGTCAAGAGTTATCTTTAGGATATGGATGGACCATGAAAGAAATTTGTGCTGATCATCTCGAATTTCCTCGTAACACTTCTGGAGAGTGAGAATTGCCTGACATACAGTTTTTACACCATGGCCTTCAAGCTTAGGGAAGTTTCTATGGGCCCAGGAATGTGAAGGGAAGATATGTAAAAATTGAAGACATCAGTCTCTTACTCAGGGGTTTTGCTATAAACCTTACCAATTTCTTGAATACCAAATACTGAGGGAGATACTCTTTTGTGTCAATGACTAGTAGATAATTCGTGAAGAATTGTTTGTAAAAATCCTCAGTTGCCGTTATGAACTGTGTACCAATTGTTTGCCCTCCGTCAAACTGAAGCACAATCTTACAGTTACGGAAATGAAAACTGCATTAGAAAAACAGAAAAAATGGAGTGGATATACAACAGAAAACTACACTAATTCCATGGAACATAGGTGACTGTTCGTGGGTAATAATGGGTTTTAAAGCAGTGATATCTTTGGAGGACAAAAGAGGTCTAATTCTTAATGTTCTCAAAAACAGGATAGAACAATGAAACAGGGGGACAAAAAGGTTGGAGATAAAAAAAAAAAAAGCATTCCTGAAATAGTTTGTATCTGTAAATGGAAAGAACACTAAACATCCAATTTCCTATGGAGGTGGGGTACAGAATCATGGTAAGGAGTGAGGGAAGAGAGGAGAGCCTAAGTACTAATTTCCTCACTGTTCGTAGCAAGGAGAAAATCATATGGTCTAATGGTGAAATGTTCACTTCAAAAACCGTAGTGATTACAACCTTAATATTTTTTCATAATTTTTGAAATCAGAGGTACCATATCATAGTTTCTCTTATTTTTAACAAATTTTGTCTGACACTTACAATTCATTCTTTTTACTACATCCCTATCCCTAATATAAATTCAATAAAAATTTTAAATTTTTAAATATTTAATTTTTTTTTCATTAAAGATAAAACTTTTATTATTTTATTTACATATGCTACATTTTTATATGAAATTTATTGTCAAATTGGTTTTCATACAACACCCAGTGCTCATCCCAACAGGTGCCCTCCTCAATGCCCATCACCCACCCCCATCAACCCTTAGTTTATTCTCAGTTTTTGTTTTTTAATTTTTTTTTAACGTTTATTTACTTTTGAGACAGAGAGAGACAGAGCATGAATGGGGGAGGGTCAGAGATAGAGGGAGACACAGAATCTGAAACAGGCCTCAGGTTCTGAGCTGTCAGCACAGAGCCTGACGCGGGGCTCGAACTCACGGACCGCGAGATCATGACCTGAGCCGAAGTCGACCGCTTAACCGACTGAGCCACCCAGGCGCCCCTATTCTCAGTTTTTAAGAGTCTCTTATGGTTTGGCTCCCTCCCTCTCTAACTTTTTTTTTTTTTGTCCTTCCCCTCCCCCATGGTCTTCTTTTAAGTTTCTCAGGATCCACATAAGAGTGAAAACATATGGTATCTGAACTGGAGGGTGTTATGCTAAGTGAAATAAGTCATACAGAGAAAGACAGATACAATATTTGATATTTTAAAATCTTATTTTTTGTCTATTCATTAGTCTATCAAGATATATGGATCAATATGTAAAATGATGTTTAACACATTTTAATGACAAGTGCTTCTGCACAGTGAGTTTTATGGTGATTTTTTTTCTCTTTCCCTTTTTTTCCATCTGATTTTACAAAATAAAACAAAAAAGTTGTTGAATAGGATGGAACTAGAGAACTATCAGGAAGTCCTAGGAATGATTTAAGATCAGTCAGCAAAGCAAGATCGGTCTTGATTATTAACCCAGGGAATCTGGAGAGGCTCTATCCTGTTCCCTTGATCAATTTTCCTACTTAGTGCACCAACACCACACTTTCTTACTTATTCTGACTGTAGAGTAACTCTTGAAACATTGCCAGTCCCCTGACTTTGTTCTTCTTCCTCCCTATTGTGTTGACTATTAAGCCTTTGCCCTTCCATAAATAAATAAATAAATAAGAATTAGTTTATTGATATCCACAAAACAACTATTGGGATTTTGTTTCGGACTGCATTCTATCTATGGATGAACGTGGGAAAAACTGACATCTTGACCATATTGACTCTTCCTACACATTATTATGTACTATCTCTCCATTTATTAATATGTTTATTGCATGAGAGTTTTACAATTTTCATTGCCTTAATTTGGGGCAATTTTTTAAAGATTTTTTTTTTTTAGATTTTGTACTAAATTATTTCATTTATTTTGTGCTATATAAGTGGTATTGTGTTTTTAATTTCAAATTGCAATTGCTCCTTACTGGTATATAAACATTAATTGACTAATCCAGTATCCTGTAACCTTGCATTAACCATTTATTTGTTCCAAGAAGGTTTTATTTACTTTTTTTTTGAGATTTTCTACATAGACCACCATATCTACATAGACCACCATATATATATAGTCTAAAATAATAAAAGAAAAGAAAATTTACTTCTTTTTCTTGTGTAATTAAATTCTACGGGAATTACAGTATGATGTTTCCAATCTTAGGGGGAAAGCCTCTAGCTTCTTACCATTAAGGAAAATATTATCTGTAGGTGTTTCATAGCTGTTTTCTGTCAACTGGAGAAGATACTCCTCTACTGCTAATTTTCTGGGATTTCTTTTTTTTTTATCGTGAGTATTGAATTTTGCAAAATGCTTTTTCTGCATTGGCTAAAATGGTCATATGATTTTTCTATTTCAGCCTGTTGATGGCATGGGACAGGCCATCATTTCGGAATGTTGGTCTAGCCCTGCACACCTGGTGTCAGTCTCACTCAGTTGTGATTTATAATTCTTTTTACACATAGATTTTGATTTGCTAATATTTCACTGAGAGTCTGCATCTCTCTTCAGGACAGATTTTGGTCTCTCATTTTTCTTTCTTATAATATCTTGTCCAGTTTTAGTATTATGGTAATGCTGACTTTACAGAATGAGTTAGGACTTATTTCTTCTGCTTCTGTTTTCTGGAAGAGATTGTAGAGAATTGGTATCATTTCTTCCCTAAATGCTTGATGGAATTCACACTGAAAGCTTCTGGCCTGTGCTTTCTGTTTTGGAAGGTCATTCACTCTCTCTTCCCTTTCTGTAACAGAAATATGCCTTTTCAAATTGTCTATTTTTTAAAAAAATTTTTTTAACCTTTATTTATTTTTGAGACAGAGAGAGACAGAGCATGAACAGGGGAGGGGCAGAGAGAGGGAGCCACAGAATCTGAAGCAGGCTCCAGGCTCCGAGCTGTCAGCATAGAGCCCAAAGTGGGGCTCGAACTCATGAACCATGAGATCATGATCTGAGCTGAAGTCAGATGCTCAACCAACTGAGCCACCCAGGTGCCCCTCTAATGCTTCTTATGTAAATTTCAGTTTCTTTCGAGGAACGGGTCCACTGTTTCTAAGTTCTCAAATTTCTGGACATAGAGTTATTCATATTTTCCTTTATTATCCTTTTAACATTCATGGGATCGGTAGTGGTGGGCCCTCTTTCGTGTCTGATATTATTAATTTACATCTTTGCTGTTTTGTTTCTTCATTAGCTTGACTAGATGTCTATCAATATCATTGATCTTTTTAAGGAAAAATCTTTTGGGTCTGTTGATCTTTACTGATAGCCTGTCTTCAATTTTATTGATTTCTGTTATACTGTATCCTTTCTTTTCTCGTGTTTATTTTGGGTTTAGCATGCTCTTTATTTTCTAGTTTCCTAATGTGGAAACTTAGATTATTGATTTTTGATCTTTATTCTTTTCTACTATGCACATTCAATGCTATACATTTCCCTCTTGGCATGGGTTTGCAATATACATTTATAAGTATTTCACATCTACTGTCAGATAAAACTATACCACCTCAGAGGTGCTGTGGGTGTATCAGGTGTTCCTAATTCCTGCCTCTGTCCCTTATAACATGGCTGTCATCCTTTTCAGCAATCCGTAAGCTAGAATTACTAAATACATCGTCGCTTTTGTTATGGCAAATTATCTGTTGTATCAATTAAGAATCAAATCAATAAAAGATTACTTTCCCTTCATTTATGCTTTCTCTCATACTCTTTCTTTCTTTATGTACTTCTATATAGCTAAGATTTGAGTTTCTGACCTATGTCATTATCCTTCTTTCCAAAGAAATTCTTTTAAAATAATTTGCAAGTCGGTCCTACTGGCAACAAATTATCTCATTTTGGGTTTGCCTGAGGAAGTCTTTATTTCTGTTTGACTTTTGAAAGACAATTTCCCTGGATACAGTCTTAATTCTAGGCTAGTGGTTTTGTTTTTTGTTTTTCTTTTTACACTTTCTTCCTGCTTATTGGTTTCTGAAGAAAAGTCCCTGATAATTCATATGCTTGTTACTCTACCGGTAAGGGGTTTCTTTGTCTTCCTTCAAGATTTTCAACCTAAATTTCATTTTCTGCAGAATTGTTAGGCCTCAATGTGGCATTTTGGCATTTATCCTGGTAGTTTTCTTAGATTTCTGGATCTGGGATTCGGTGTCTGTCATTAATCACTTGAAATATTTCTTCTGTTCCTTTCTCCATTTCTTTTCCTTTTTGTCTTCCCACATGCATTTGTTAGCTCTTGGGTGATTTCACGGTTCTTAAATATCCTGTTCCGTTCATAACTATTCTTTTCATTTCCTCCATTCTTTTTTCTCTCCGCTTTTCAGCTTGAGAAGCATCATATTCATACGTTGAAGCCCTAACTCCCAGGACCTCAGAATGGGACCGGATTTGGGATGGGGCCTCTAAAGAGACAATTAAAGGTGAATGAGGTCATTGGGGTCAAGCATAGGGGTTGGTCTAACATAGAGGTTTGTTAGAGCTGTAGCTGGCTAAGGCTAGATGTCCTCTGGGGTGATGTCATTCTGTAGTCCTGCCTCGAGTTCCCCCCCCCCCCCCCTTCTCTGGGCCCCCGTCTCCAGACGGAGACCTTCACAGGCGCTTCTCAGCTTTCCACCCAGTCAGGGAGGGCAGGCCACAGGGAGATGCCCAGCTGCAGGGGAGGGGCTGCTTCCCTGCCCCCCGGCCCCGAAGGCTCCCTCAAACAGGTGTGCCCAATAGCCTCCTTTGAGGGCAAGGGCTTTGTTGAAACAGCTCTCTGGGCTTATTTCAGAAAGATTACTTTCCCCTCCCCCTGCTGGAGGCGCGAGGGGTGATTCTCTGATCTGAGCACTTGATGGGGCTCCTGGCAGAAAATCCAGGCAAGGCTTGGGGTGGGGAGCGGCTTCAGGGGGCCGGGGCAGAGTCCTGATCCCCCAATCCAGCCCAGGTTCAGGCTCCAGCAAGCACCCCCCACCCCTTCAGTGTTCCCAACGAGCCCCAGCAGCAGCTTCCTCTCCAGCTAGGCCTGCATCTACCAGCTCGCCTGTGCCTCCTGTTTGCCTGGTGGTGGTTTGTCCCGTGACCTTGTGTCTTTGGGCGAGTCCAGGAAGGACTGTAGATGCTCAGTGCGTGCGGCTGTTTTCTTCTTGCGAGGGTGACCCTGGGGATTTGCAAGCCCCTCATCTTTCAGACCAGAGGCCGGAAGTCCACGGCGCTGCCTTTCCAGGTAAGTCTGACCAATACTTGGTTTTGATTTCCTGCTGTTACCAAACCGGAAAAGGTGGCTGAGTGTCTGAGTGTAAAAGGTAAAAGGCTGATTCACACTGCAAGGTGTTTACGACATGAGGGAGAATCGGTAGCATGGAGGTTTGCCTGCTCAAAGGGGGGACAGGCTCCCCACCTCCAGCCCCTGGAATCGGCAGCGGGACACAGTGAGTCAGAGGCACTAAGGGTCCCTGTGCTTGAGCTGTGGTGGCAAAGCTCTGAGTAGCCCCCAGATTCGCGAGATTCTAATGCAGGACTTCTCAACTTTGACCACAACTTAGAATTTCCTGGAGATATTATGCAAATTCAGGTGCCCATAGGACACTCGAATTCAATTGACAATTATATCAGATTGTCTGAGGGATCATGATGAGGTTTATCAGTATATTTTAAAGCTCCATAGATAATGTTTACTCTCCAGGGGAGAATGGCAATTACTGTTCTAAAATATTCCAGGAACAAATTGAAATTGTGGTGAGCATTAACCAAGTTTTAAGTTAGGGTTTTTTTTTTAATGTTTATTTATTTTTGAGAGAGAGAGAAATAGAGTGGGGAAGGACAGAGAGAGAGGTAGAGAGAGAGAGAGGATTCCAAGCAGGCTCTCTGCTGACACCAGAGAGCCCAATGCACGGCTTGAACTCACAAACCATGAGATCATGACCTGAGCCAAAGTTGAATGGTTCACCGACTGAGCCACCCAGGTGCCCCCTAGGTTTGATTTTCTTTTTTTAATTAAAAAAAATTGTAATGTTTACTTTTGAGAGAGAGAGAGATAGAGCATGAGCGGAGGAGGGGCAAAGAGACAGGGAGACAGAGTCCGATGAAGGCTCTAGGCTCTGAGCTGTCAGCACAGAGCCCAACACGGGGCTCGAATTCACGAATCGTGAGATCATGACCTGAGCCAAAGTTGGATGCTCAACCGACTGAGCCACCCAGGCACCCCTCCTAGGTTTGATCTTTTTTTATGTTCGAGGCAAAAATGTTTGTTTACCCCATCCCCAGTGACATGCACGTGTTCTTGAGTGGAAACACAACCACACACAAGCCCTTCTCCTTGATAGCAACTTACTGGTTTTTTGGTTTGTGGTGATTCACTTGGAGAGGTTACATCCCTCAACTCCAGAGTAAAGTGTCAATGGTGGGGCCAGCCTGTGAGTGGTGACCTGAAATGAGCAAATGCCATCAACATGATTCTTTTTTTTTTTCTTTTAATTTAATTTAATTTTTTTTTTTAATTTACATCCAAATTAGTTACCATATAGTGAAACAATGATTTCAGGAGTAGATTCCTTAATGCCCCTGACTCATTTAGCCCATCCCCCTTCCCACCACCCCTCCAGCAACCCTCAGTTTGTTCTCCATATTTATGAGTCTCTTCTGTTTTGTCCTCCTCTCTGTTTTTATATTTTTTTTTTGTTTCCCTTCCCTTATGTTCATCTGTTTTGTCTCTTCAAGTCCTCATATGAGGGAAGTCATATGATTTTTGTCTTCCTCTGACTGACTCCTTTCACTTAGCATAATACCCTCTAGTTCCATCCACGTAGTTGCAAATGGCAAGATTTCATTCTTTCCTATTGCCGAGTAATACTCCATTGTATATACAGACCATATCTTCTTTATCCATTCATCCATCAATGGACGTTTGGGCTGTTTCCATATTTTGGCTATTGTTTGACACATGACATGGTGGGATAGGTTAGGAACAGGCACTTATTCCCAAGACATCAATAAATGTGGCAGAAGGACTCCAGAGACCCTGGTGGCTGACAATAAAATTGGAGGTACATGATTTTATGAAGGGGACCTCATAGTCTCACACACACACACAAGCTGAACTGGTACCTAAAGAATGGGAATATGAAAAGGCACCAAATCGTCAGCTGTCCAGGGAACTCTGTGCCAACGTTAGCACAGGAAGAATGGCGTCTGCGGGATGTACTCGTGTGCAGAGGGCGTGAACATGAGCAAAATAAAGGGAATGGTGGCTGCTGTGGGTAACATTCTGATGCCAGGCTTTGTTAAACCTCTTGTACTTTGTGGGAACCATAGTGGCAGTATGGAAACATCACATGGGCAGGTTACAGAAAGAGCCGAGCGGGTGGCTTATCCTTAGTGTAAACCGTATGCGAACCCTCAATCTGACAATGCCTGGGGCAGTGGGAAGCTTGGGACTGGTTTTCTCTGGTTGCGACTGGACCTTAGTGGCAAGTCAGGGTGGAGGCTGGAGCCAGGAAGGAGCCGAGAGCACAGAACACATGTCTTCCAGCAGTCCTGTCCCCAAACATCCCTCCATCTGTGAACAAGATAGCAACTGTGGGCTTGACTTTGCTTTTTTTTCTTTTTAGTATCTTATCAACTAGCATTTCAATCTTGTCTTCTGGTTCTTCTTCTGAATCATAACCGTGATAGAAAATAGAATCCCCAGATTCTCGTGATGCCGGGTCAGACCGAAATACTCTCAGGGTTCTGCCCATATTATTTTAAAGGCAATTGTAAATGAGATATTTCCAAAATGCTTTCTTAAAATATTACAGTTTTTGTCGACTTTATACCCAGGGTCGTCTTTGTCAAAACGCATCATCCTCCCTAAGCGACGAATGCCATTTGTATTTTATTCTCTGCTCCATACGTAACATAGAAATCATGCCTCCATCCCGTCTGAAAATATTGCCCTGAACGTAATAATAAATACTAAGAAAAGAGGCATCTGGTTAGTGAATTTGGTGAATGCTGGCTTAAAGAAAGTTAAACAGGTTTTTCTTTTTTTTAGTATCAATTAATTTTATTTTTCTCAATATATGAAATTTATTGTCCAATTGGTTTCCATACAACACCCAGTGCTCATCCCAAAAGGTGCCCTCCTCAGTACCCATCACCCACCCCCATCAACCCTCAGTTCAACAGGTTTTTCCACCGAAAGCATGGAACACCCCAGCATGTGTTGTGAATCATGGAAAGAACACCTATTAACTAGAGCTAATCATGTTAACTATATAGTTGTATACATAACTATAATATATTGTAGAATATAAATTATATGTATTTCAATTATATTTTAATATATTATAAATACACTGATGAATATAAATTAAAATATATATAAATATATTTCACATATACAGAATATATCCCTGAAGTCGTTGGAATCAGAAACCTGTTTCGTAAATTTGACAAACAGGTGATTACGTTTGAGAAATCCATCCTTCACTTGTTTCTAGGCATGAATATTTCCTTTACAATATATTCAAGCTCTCCTAGCTATCGTACCTTTACAACGGGAACTTGCTTAAACACATGTGATCATCTCTTTTCTCTATGAAGATTTGCAGCCACTTAGAGGCCACAGATCCTGATCGTCACCACTGGGGTTCAAGCCACATGCTCGTCAGGGTTCTAGTCAGATGACCTCATGCTAGGGACTTCTGACTGTCAACACCCTTAATTCTCCGTGGAAGCAGCTGATAATCATGCTGCTTTAAGTGAGTTAGTAGCACCAGGGAAATGAGAAGAGTTGCGGAGGGAAAGAGTTTGAAGTTGTTCAGCGTTTCACCTTAAGCTGCTGCACAATGACGTTTTTAGGAAGTGCTTTAACCATAACTCTCTATTTCCTCCTAATTCCCAACCGCATTGATAGAGTGCATTGAAACAGCAGAGAATCAAAATCAAGGCTGAAGGAGAGGGGGTAGACATTTCATATGGTCTCAATCAATACTGAAGATACAGAGGGAAAGAAAAGCAGAGGCTGGTTACCCACGGACGGGGACGGTGGGGCACCGCACCCAGGGGAGGGTGCATGCCTCCAGAAGTCCCGGATCCCCTCACATACTCACCCCTCGCCAACTCACGATTCCTCAGTTCAAACTTCACGCCGGTGATATGCCTTCAGGGGCCAGTTTATTTGGGCAAACTGATCAATGGGCTGTAGAAATCTTACATGTGCCAAAGTTGTATTAGGAAACGAGTTAAGATACTCCCATATCAATGTAAAGTCCATCATTAATGACATAGGTACTGATTGCTCGTTATGTGCTCACAGTCGAAATTGATCTGTTTTAATGCACAATCTTACTAAAATATTAGTGCAATACGTGTGCATGTGTGTGTGTTTGATTTCCTAGAATTTATAGACTATATTCAAACCAAATTCCTCGTTAGGCATTTAGGAAGTTTATAACAGGCCTAAGGAGTTAGGGCAGTAATAAGTTCATTTAAATCCATTAGAGATCCTCTGTGTAAATACCTCCAACAAAATAGAGTAATACATCTTCTTCGTATATAAAAATGTAAATGATAAACAGTGCATTTTATAGTCTGTGGATTAAACTATTAGGTGTCATTAGACTCAGTAATTTAGTAAACGAAAATGAGCTCAGAGTAGGTATCGTTTCTGATAGCAGTATCTGGAGTGTCTGAAAATATTGTTGATTCAATGGGAAAGGAACTTATCCTTTGTGATTTCAATTGTATGTGTGCAAATTTAAGGAGACAGAGACGGACTGGAATATGAGGTGGGTTACATAGTTTCCTTTTCCCTTGGTGCAGACTTTCTCCTCTTCTCTCGGGGCCAGTAGGGGCTTGCCTGCATTCTACTGTCCGTCACTACGAACTAGCCTGGTCTCCAGATTTCACGTACATGGAATCATACAGGACTTGTCTTTTTGTACCCGTCTTCTTTCACTTAGCATAATGTTCTTAAAGTTCATCCGTGTGGTCGCAACTATCAGAACTTCATCCTTTCTTACGGCAGAAGAATAACCCATTCTCTGTATAGACCACACTCTGCTTATCTGTCCACCCATCAATGGACACTTGGCTTGCTTGGACCCTTTTGCTCTCATGAATGATGCTGCTAGGAATGTCGGTGTGCAAATATCTGCTAAAGTCCCTGCTTTCAGTCCGTTTGCCTCTGTATCTTTTAGTGAAATCTGAGTCCTATGGTAAGTCTGTTTCACTCTTTGAAACACGGTTTCCACGGCAATCTACATTTTACATTCCCACCCGCGAGCTATAAGGATTTTATTTTTTCTCCTCCCTCTTTCTCTTTTCTTTTCTATTATAGCCATCTTAATAGGTATGAAGAGGTATCTCATTGTGGCTTTGATTTACAAAGTCACTTCCCTAGTGATTAATCATGCTGAGCATCTTTACTGGGCGTATCTGACTGTTTACATATCTGACCGCTGCTTTTGCTGATGCGCAAAGTTTGTATTTCTGTTTTTACTCATCTTGAGGTATTTTCCCATTTCCCTTATGATTTATTGTTTGGCCCGTTGGTGGATTCTGTATCCCTTTAGTTTCCATATATTTATGGATCCCCCAGTTTTCCGTCTGTTGCTATTTTCCAGTTGTATTCCACAGTGGTTGGAAAGGGTACTTTGTATGATTTCAATTCATTTTTTTAAGTGGTTATGTAGTTGAGAGAGAGCGCGCGCACGTGCACATGCGTGGGGAAGGGCAGAGAGAGAGGGGAACAGAGGATCTGAAGCAGGATCCGTGCTGACAGCAGAGAGCCGGATGTGGGGTTTGAACTATGAGGTCATGACCTGAGGTGGTGGAAGTTGGATGCTTCAACGACAGAGCCACCCAGGAGCCCCTGTATGATTTCAAATAAAAAAAAGTATATTGACACTTGTTTTGCAGCCTAAGTGACATGTGGTCTGTTGTGGTGAGTGCTCTGTGTGCACTTAGAACATGGCGTGTTTTGCTGCTGCCTGTTGGATGTTTCCAGAAACCTGTACATCTAATTTGCATACAGTGTTGTTTACATTCTGTTTCCTCACTGACCTGCTTGTTCTGTATTGAAAGTGGGGTTCTGATGAGTCCAACTGTTGTAGAACTAACTCTCCCCCTCTCTCCCCCTCTCCCTCTCCCTCTCCCTCTCCCTCTCCCTCTCTCTCCCCCTCTCTCCCCCTCTCTCTTCCTCTCTCCCTGTCCCTCCTCTCTCTCTCTTGAATTTGGTCAGATTTTTTCCTTTGCCTATTTTGGGACTTTGTTGTTAGCCACATGCAATTGTTACATATTCTTAATGGATTGCAACTTGTAACAATAGATAATATACTTCTTTGTCTCTTGTGGCTTGTAAACTTATACTATTTATGTCTTTCCCTATGTCTGTATTCATCTTTTTTACTTAAAATCTGTTTTGTCTGCTAATATAATTCTTTGCTTTTGTGACCGTGTCCATAGAATATCTTTCTCCCTCCTTTTATTTTCAAATGTTTTGTCTTTGCATCCAAATACTCTCACACAGTCTATAGATAAGTGAGATTTTTTACTTACTCTGTCAATCTCTGCCTTATTTGGAGAGTTGAATCTATTTCATTTTAAAGTAATGTTGATAACAAATATTCACTTATACCATGTGGCTATTTCCTTATGTGTGTCTTAATTTTTTCCTTTTTTTTTTGTTCTATCTTCTATTATTCCCTTTCCTCATACGTAGTCGGTGTGTGTGTGTGTGTGTGTGTGTGTGCGCGTGCATGTATGTGAGATCGGTGGTTATCTTGGGGAAGCAGTCCACTTGGTCACCTTATATCAACCTAGTTCCAATGATACCAACTTAGTGTCAAAATTATGCATCACTCTGCTTCTGTACATATCTATCCCTCCCCCTTATATTGTTATTTTCACTGCTTACATCCTTCTGCATTGCATGCCCATTAATATCGATAGAAACAATACATTGGTTTGTGTGTTTGCCTTTTAAATCAGAGGACAGATGCTGGTGAGGATGTGGAGAAACAGGAACCCTCTTGCACTGTTGGTGGGAATGCACACTGGTGCAGCCACCCTGGAAAACAGTGTGGAGGTTCCTCAAAAACTTAAAAATAGATCTACCCTATGAGCCAGCAACAGCACTGCTAGGAATTTCCCCAAGGGATACAGGAGTGCTGATGCATAGGGGCACTTGTACCCCAATGTTTATAGCAGCAGTTTCAGCAACAGCGAAACTATGGAAAGAGCCTAAATGTCCATCAACTGATGAATGGATAAAGAAGATGTGGTTTATATACACAATGGAATACTACATGGCAATAAGAAAGAATGAAATATGGCCTTTTGTGGCAACGTGGATGGAACTGGAGAGTGTTAACGCTAAGTGAAATAAGTCAGTCAGAGAAGAGGACAGACACCATATGTTTTCACTCCTATGTGGATCCTGAGAAATTTAACAGAAGACCATGGGAGAGGGGAAGGAGAAAAAATAGTTTCAAACAGAGAGGCAGACCATAGGAGACACTTAAAAACAGAGTACAAACTGAGGGTTGATGGGGGTTGATGAGAGGGAAATGGGTGATGGACACTGAGGAGGGCACTTGTTGGGATCAGTACTGAGCGTTGTATGTAAGCGATGAATCACGGGAATCTACTCCCGAAGCCAAGAGCACGCTGTATACACTGTATGTCAGCTAACTTGACAATAAATTGTATTTTAAAAATATAAATAATATAAATAAAAAAAAACAAAAATAAATCAGAGGACAAATGAGGAGTTATAAACCCCAAATGCATAATATTAGTTTTTGTATTTACTTAGGTGGTTACCTTTGCCAGTGTTCTTTATTCATCCATTCTTCTTGTATTTAATTACTGTCTAGCATTCTTTCATTCCAACTTAAGGGGCTATATTAACATTTCTTGTATGGTTGGTCTAAAGGCAATAGAATCCCTTGGTTTTGCTTATTTGGGAATGTTATGATTTCTCCCTAATTTCTGAAGAGCAATTTTTATTTCAAATTCTTTGTTGAGGGGTTTCTTTTTCCCCTTTCCACACTTTAATTATGTCATCCCACTGTCTTTTGGCCTCATGGTATGTTAAGAGAAATAAGCTAGTAATAACACTGAGGATCCTTGTGATGAGTCACTTTTGTGGCATTCAAGATCCTCTCTCCTTGTTTTTAAGTTTTTATTTAAATTCTAGTTAACATACAGTGTGATATGAGTTCCAGGTGTATAATCAAGATCCTGTCTTTGTCATTGTCTATAACGTGTCTTGGTGGCTTTTGATTTAGCCTGTGTGGAGTTCATTTGAGCTCCTTGGATGTTTCATTCATTTCCTTCATCAAGTTCGGGAATTTTCATTCATTATTTTTTCAAATGGTTCCTCGACCTCTTTGTCTGACTCTTCTCACAGGTTGGTCTACTTAACGGTGACCCACAGAACCCTTGGGTTTCATTCCATTTCCTCCACTCTTTTGTCATTGTGCTCTTCAGACTCGATTATTTATCTTTGAGTTCACTGATCCTTTCTTCTATAGAATCAAATCAGTTGAAATTTGCTTATAAATTTGTCCAGTTGTTGTACTTTGTAATGCGAGAATTCCTTTTAGTTTCCTCTTTGTGATTTTTACCTCCTTATTGATATTCCCATTTTGTTCATCCATCATTTTTCTGGTTTACTTTATTTCTTGCCTATGGTTTTATTTAAATTTTTGAAAATATTTAAAACAGTTGATTTAAAGTCTTGGTCTAGTAACTCCAAGGTCTAGGGTTCTCCAAGGATGGTTTCTGTTCATTTCTTTTTCTTCTGCATGGGCTGTCTTTTCTTACTTCATCGTATGCTTTGTAATTTTGTGTTGTTATTGGTGTTGAAAACTGGACATTAGAATATTATTCTCTGGTAACTCTGTAAATCAAATTCTCTCCCCTCCTAGATGTTTCTCTTCTTGATGGCTAAAAGCTGACCCCTTTGTTCAACTAGTGTAATGTTAAGATAAAGACTTCCTTCAATCCAAGAGCAAAAAGCTAAGCAAAGCAAAACAAAACAAAAAAAACCCAGAAGACGAAAGTATTCTTCTATTCTTTGTGGCTTGACTTTGTCACTTGTGCGGAGGCTAGAGATCAGCTTAGGGTCTTCTCTGGTCTTTTGTGAGCATGCATCCTGCCCTGGGTATATCTGTGGTTTTCTAAACTCCCGCAGTACCCATGGGTGCTTTTGGATGTCCCAGTATCCCCAGAGAAATTTCCTCCAGGCCTCTGAGTCAACCGTATGTCTCGACCATTACCTTCTGCCCCACATAGCTGTGGGTCTTTCTTTGCCATCCAAGTGTTTTTGAGCAATGTCTGTCATTTTCTGCCCCCAGTGGGTTCTGTGTTCGGTGAAACAGAAATGGAAGGCTTGCATCAATCGTTCCGGTAGTTTCCAGACTGATTAGGATAGACAAGCAGAATGAGTTATGGCTCCCTCTGAAGCCAGAGACCAGGTTCCCACACAGGAGCCAGGGAGGGAGGTGGAGCAAGGGCAGCTAAGATGGCACAAAGCTTTCAACCATTTTCAAGTCATCTTATCCTTGATTCAGCATTTGTCTGATTGCTCTGAAGGTTTGGCTGTTTTCCAGAGTCCTGACCCTGTGGGTTCAGTTTCTGTGCACTTCTCCTCTTCTCTCTTGGGGGAGGGGAATTTGGAGCCATCCAGTCCTCCATTTTTCCAAAGTCACTCCCGTTGACTTCACTTTTTTTTTTTTTTATGTCACTTCACTTTCAAACCCCAAATATCACAGTTTCCATGAATTCCCTGGATTCCTTCCACTTTCCCATGTTTTTGTGTGTATACAGTCAGATTGATCTAATACTCTTAGTGACAGAAATTAACATGATGAACATTACTTCACAATAACAGAATATTTATTAAATTTTCGTGGGCTAAGCAACATCTATCTTCCTGGAAGATTGCAGGTAGTTTTGAAAAAACATCAGATATTTGGCAGTAAAATACATATTTGGGCTTGTCTTTATAAATCTGATACGATCTCCAGCATAGAAATAATCTGAATCATTTTTGTTTGCTTTTTTTTTTTTGAGATATAATTGATATATGCCATTATATTAGTTTTGGGTGTACAAATTCATATTTGTATATATTGTGAAATAACCATCACACTAAGTCTAGGTAACGTCTGTGTTAATATGCTTTTTTTAGCATTCAGGAAAAAGAAAATGGTCTCACTGTGTCTTTCTATTTCTTCCTGTCCCAGCTCTCTACTGGTTGAGTGTATGTACATACATCCATGAATAGATGTACACACACAGAGATACATGCTCCCCTACACATACATCCAAATATTTTATTGAATTGTTTTGTTTCATGAAGCATGCTTGTCTTTGTAACTTTTCTTGTACACAGTGTTTTAATTTTGCTTCTACTCCATATAGTACAATTTAAAGGCAACATGAAGGGTAAGAAAGAATATATGTTGACAAATCACTAAGCTGTGACATAATAATCTGATATCTAGGCTTCTGTCTGTCAGATGCAATCATAAATAAAAGATAGAAAGAAGCAAGGAATTGCTTTTTAAGGAAATTAAATTGTCTTGAGAATATTTCAAAAATGTGACTTGAAAGGGCATATACATGACATAAGTATTCTTCAGATTTCTATTCATTCCCGAATGATACCGGGTGAGATCAATTGTGATGTTCTTGTCTTGTGTCTAAACGCTCATCCAGGGAATAAACTCCTATAGAGCAAAGGGCCTTGCTCAAATCCCCAGAGCACCTGCTTGGCAGACTGTGACTCAAAGCTTTCTAAGGTGATTCAGCCCTTCACCGCACCCCCCCCCCCCCCCGGGCTCTCACACGCTAGATGTAAGGTTCCCTTTTGTGTTATAAGACTTTTCTGTGTGATAATTAAGACAGCGACTAGTACAACATTTTTAGGCATCTGCCCATACACATAGCTCCTGAAGTGATGACTGTGGATGTCTTGAGGTTTTGTACATTCTCTCAGTGGGCCAAATGTCAAGACGCGAAATATCAAAGTTCTGGATTCATTGGAACAAAGGGAGGAAAAGCCTGCCACATTTGGAACTGAGAAATGGAAATCCGGTACCGACAGATAAAAGATGCAGAGCTGTCGTGTTTGTGTAGGTGGCTTTAAAGGCATTTTGCCACAACTAGTTAATAAATTTGCATATGCTTCTTCCAAAGTCTCTGGATTTAAGTAATTAGACATTAAGATTCTTATCAAGTAGCATTTTGCATTTTGTTCTGTTTCATGCTGTTTATGCAGAAGCCAATGGATATTTAACCTCTGAGAAACCTGCATTAAATCAATATTACATTAGTGTTTTAATGGCATTAGCTCAATAGCCATATGCCCAGATATTGTCTCCATTCAGAAAGTTAGGAATCAGTAAATAAAAATGAGATAATTAACCATGAATACCTGCTACTCACATTTTATGTGTACAACATTATCTCTTTCCATTCAAAGCTTGACATTATTACCTATCATTCAAGAAATGTAAACCCACATTCCATATATTGCATAGCAATGGAGCTCTTGTGGTGACCTCACATATGTTTCCATGGTAGCATATTCATCTGAAAATAGCACAGCACTTTGATTTATAGATGGTCAAAGATGGACTCCTGAATGATGCTCATTGAAAAGCCTAATTTCAAAACAAATTCTTAGGTTGGAGATTTTGCAAGGCAATATTAGAAACTAACACGGTGTTTATATTTTTAATGATTATGCATTTCTACTTCTGAATTTGAAGTAATATTTTCACCATCCAAATGCCTTGCAATTCGAATATTTACCGGCAAGGTAGATATTAACACCAGAGTAAAGGAATAGAGTTTTGGCAACTTGCCATTCCCATTGGCTGCCTTGCCAACTGACCCCAAGGGTGTTAGTGTATTTGGGCTGTAGACTGGGCAGCTTAAATGATATAAAAAAGTTATTTTCTCATAGTTCTGGAAGCTGGAAGTCCCCAGATCATGGCCTGGTTTCCCCTGTTGGTGAGGACTCTTAGCTTGCGGACCTAGCCTTTCCTGTGAGCACCTGCAGGGAGAGAGAGAGAAAGCGTGAGCTAACAAGCAGGCTCTGGTTCCTTTTTAAAAGGACACTAATCCGGGGCGCCTGGGTGGCGCAGTCGGTTAAGCGTCCGACTTCAGCCAGGTCACGATCTCGCGGTCTGTGAGTTCGAGCCCCGCGTCGGGCTCTGGGCTGATGGCTCGGAGCCTGTTTCCGATTCTGTGTCTCCCTCTCTCTCTGCCCCTCCCCCGTTCATGCTCTGTCTCTCTCTGTCCCAAAAATAAATAAAAAAAAAAAACGTTGAAAAAAAATAAAAGGACACTAATCCTATGAGATCAGGGCCCACCCTTAGAACCTCATTTAACCTGAAGTAGCCCTAAGTACTTTCTTAGGGGCCGATCTCCAAACGTAGCTGTACTGGGTTTTGGGGCTTTAGCATATGAACTGGGGAGAGGGCCACAAACATTCAGTGCCCAACAGCAGGCCTCGTTACCCCCATCTTCTCAGGGTGCTGGTATCTGCATTGTCCATTCTAACAGTGGGATAGATTTGTACCACCTGAGATCAAGCGGCATGTCGGGATCACTGGGTGATTGGTGTCACCGTAGATCCTTCAGTTGCTCCAAAGTTAACTTTTAACTTCAGCAAAGCAGTAATAAACTAGAGATGAATATTGATAATATTCTGCGGTAATATACGAGTAAAGCAAAAAGCAAAACTCTTCTGCGGTAACAAACTCTTCTGCGGTAACATACGAGTAAAGGTAAGAGAGTAGATATTTTCCTGTGTTTTGTGGGAAGGCTTTCACGCGCCCAGGACTATGAAATTGGCTGGAAACTCCAAAACCTCAGCATTCGCTTTGACCCTTCCTGGCTCCTTCTCACCTGCTTTGCTCAGTGAATCGGGGCGATCACATTCACTGACCCCAGGCCTGACCTGTTTCTACAGGCAAAAGACGTGAGGAAAGGGATGCCCATTACATAACCTCACAATATCTCCGAAGGATCCATACTTTTAACTCAGAGTCTGGATTGTTGAAACGATTTAAAGTTATTGTTGTCAGCAGAGACCCTTGGAAATCGGAATAATGCTTACCTGCAGCAGCATAAAATAATGTAAAGTACTCCACATGTGTTCGAAAAACTCTGTATTCTGCAAAATCATGGGCTAGAACACAGGGTTTATGAGGAAAAAAAGGTCAGCAACAACTCTTTTAAGCCCTTGGGGACTCCACATCCAGAGCCCTAATTAAAGCAATAATGATACTCGGGTGAGTTCTAGCCCTTTCCATGGCCATCACCCCTCGGAGCCATCACCTGTGCATCTTTACAGGCCCTCAGAATTACGGGGCTTTGAAGACATTGACTTCTAGTAGAGACCATGTGATCAAAGTGAAAACTCCAGCTCAGGGGTGACCTTCTTCATCAGTTAGTATTTGAATACAGGGAGAAATTTCCTTGCACCTTCTCTGTCTATCCTTACAGCTTCCCAGGTAGTTTATGCTGGAGAACGAAGACTAAGTCACCGATTTCTTGTACTGGAGTAGGATGCTTCTAGCAGATTTTGCATGTTTTTTCCTTCAGGTCTTTATATATTGCTGATGTTTTTATCTTTAATCCTGATCTGACCTTGAACCATAATCCCTTCAAATTATTAACGTGCCAGGAGAAATTGTAGATGAACCGGCAGGATGTATACAAACTCACCTTATTTTCCTGTGTGTATAAGTTAATTTGAATCAAATAACAGGGGCACGTGGGTGGCCTAGTCGGTAAAGCGCCCGACTTCAGCTCACATCATGATCTCACGATTTGCGAGTTGGGCTTACAGTGTGGAGCCTGTTGGGATTCTCTCTCTCTCTCTGTGCCCCTAACCCGCTTGTGCCCTCTCTCTCTCTGAAATAATTAATAAATATCAAAGAAACAACATAGGCAGCAGAATAGACTGTATTTGGGTGTATGATCAAAAATTAAAAAAAAAAAAAAGAACAGAGACACCATGTAATGGATAGACCACCCATTACCTTATGAAGATGGTCTATGCTTCATACAGCCCACTGTCCCAGAAATTAACACACACACACACGCCTGCAATCCCTGTTTCTCTATTCAGTGACTCACTCTCAGCTTCTTCATATGTGAACACTCTTGCCTTCTATCCCCCTTCTTTAGATTTCATAACCCTCCAGGCTCTGCCCTTGTGCATGAACCATTTCTGTCCCACCAATTTGACCTCCTTCTACACCTTGAAAGAGGTCGTACCCCAGCTCTGCACAAGCTCCCCGCTAGAACAGAGCCTCTGACCACATGGCTGAGCTTCTGCTCTTTGGCAGGAGAAGAGGGTTGGTTTGCGATCAGAGCAGGGAGTTTAGGAAGCAAAAGGTGGGCACTCACATTTGAAGAAAGACATTGAATTCTGAGTTAAGGAGGTCTTGTATTCGAGTGACGAGACATACTTAAACCTTTTGAATTGCTGAGAAAAAAATTTCTGGAAAAAGCATTCATTCCTTTTAATTCCAGCCAAGCGAATATGTGAAGGAGCCAATGAGGGTGTCTGAGAATAGAGGGAGAGTAGGAAAGACCTAAAGTACAGGGTGCCCCAGGGATGTAATGAGAAGAGTGGAGCCTGCTTCTCACTTGGAATGCTACCTGAGCATCATGTACCACAGGCTGAAGGAGAGGGTGCTGTGGTCTGAATGTGGGTGCCCCCTCCAATTCATATCTTGAAATTCTAACCCCAGTGTGAATACTGGGAGGAGGGGCTTCAGGGAGGTTCTACCTCATGAGGGTGGGGTTCTCACGAATGGGATTAGTGCCCTCAGGGAAGAGACCCCAGATGGACCCCTTCCCTCTCCCACCATGAGAGGACATGTAAGTCTGCCATCTGGACCCAACCACGCTGGTGCCTTGATCCTGGACCTCTAGGCTCCAGAACAGTGAGACTCAGCTCTGTGTGCTTGAAAGGCCCCCCAGTTGGTGGCACTCGGCTGTGGCAGCCCCAGCAGACGGGGGCAGAGAGTGGCGTCACCTGCCCTGGCTTCTCTCTGTACAGGTCACAGAAGACAGTGCTCTGCTGATACTCCCAGCCCTTTCCTTCCAGCCAGCTTCTCAAAAGTGGTCCCGTGTGAAATTCCACACAGAAATGCCTCCCTAGTCCTCCTGACTCCTTACCTTCCATTCTGATTCCTGAAAAGTCAGCTAAGGTATCTGATCTTCCCATTCTTTTACTTCTTCTGCCATCACTTACAGGACTTTACTGTTTTCTTTTGTAAATAGGAATCTTAAATTGCGTGGGGTCCTGATTTTAGAATATAGGCCTGTGTTCAAGGTAGGGTTCAAGATCCCTTATCATTTCTTGTGATTCCATTCCAACTTGTAAATTCCATTGCTGGTTATTTTTTCCAAAACAAATTCTGTTTGTGGTGGAGAAGGGGGACACGTCTTCTGTAGGTTGTACCTGAACACACCTTATCTGTTCTCCTCTTTTTTCTCCACTGGAACTGCCATCCCTCCCAAAACCACTTCCGTCCATGGCAGGACCGTTAACATAATCTTCCTTTCTGAGTTCCACACCACATATGTTCTATCTACCCCTCCCACAATGCCCCCCTCCAAAATGCATGCCCATGCGAATTCTAATGGGGTCATGTACGGTGACCCAGTCTTCTTCCTTCCATATATATATTTCACAAAATATTTATTCCAGTGGATATATGCAGCAAACAACCTAGACATGAACGTTCAACAAAGTAATAGGTGAAGGACGTAATATAAATAATTTTATGTGGAATTATTGGTGTTCAATATTGACTCATTACTGAAAAAACCTAGAAACTAAATACTTTTGTAGAGGTAACCACATTGTTGTATAACCAACTCTGTGCACAAGGGTACCTGAAAGTATAAAATGATTTCATGTAGGTAGAAGGATAAGAAGGGAAAAGAGAGTTAGGGCCATTTAGAACAATCTAGCAAAGCGTGAGCTTTAAACACGGTATCGTGGTAGTAAGGTCTGAAAATAACCCTTAAACTACTGAGGACTTGAAGAAAAGTGAAACTTGAATTTACACAGTGGATATTGAACATTGGGATTTTCTTGCCCAAAGATATGGGAAGAATAATGGGACTGGCGGGGGGAGGGGTAAGTTTCCTCAGTGGATATTGTAAATCCTGTAACCTTCATGAAAGAGTTAAACCCATGAGATAACAAATAATGACTATTTCTCCATTGACACAAAGCCTCAATTTCACTTCTAAATGGATGGGCATATTGTAAAGAATAAAATGGTTCCATCTTTTACATTTGTTTTTGTCCAGCTGTGAAAGTTTTCATTTATAGTTTCAGATCTCTAGAAACCTCTAGAAGGTAGTTTCCTCTTAAGTATTTCTCCCCATTTATACTTCATCTGAATTAAGACAGACACTGACTCTGTTTCCATCACCAGGAGAGCCGAGCTGAGAGAGTTTAAGCTCTGGAATTAGAACAATGGCATTCAAAGCTTGGCTTCACCACTGGCTGGTCGTTAGGTCCTACATATGCTTCATCTTTCTTTTCCTCAGATTTACATACCAGGTCAAGAGCAAGACACATGTATTTCCATATAAGAAAAATAAAAGTATTTACCTCAAAGGATTTTTGTGAGGATTAGAAGAGGTCCCAGATATAGAGAGTTCTTGGCACTCAGTAAACACTCATGAAATGATGGGTGTTACTATTACCTAAAATAAAGCACTTAAATAGCATCAAGAAAGCAATTACTCTTGTGCCAAACCTGAGGAGCAATGTGATTCAGACAGTTGTAACTAAGTTGTGGGTCAAAAGGAAGAAATTAAGTTTCTGTTTGGCCAAATAATTGTTGACTGGGTCAGGTAGCATCAGGAGACAGAAACCAGGAACCCGTGCTGATGTCCCTAGAGAAAGGTAAAGTCTCTGTGGAAGCCCCAGGCCCTTAGCACAGACTGAAAGGTGAAAAGCAAATGTTCGAGGTGAACGATCTCAGCCAAGACTCACATGCACCAAGAAGCATTAAAATATAGATACTTTAATACAACTTGTTACACTTATCATATCTTTCAATTTTCATAAAATCCTATGGACCAGGAATTATTCAGTTGGACTGGGGGAAGAAGTCAGGTTCCTGAAGGATAGGTGGGCAAATTAATGCTGGGAGGGCACTCCAATATGCTGGGTGACCAGTAGTCTACCTTCACTGCTAGCTCCGGGTGGAAAACAACACAACACACAGAGGCTCAGGATGGGTGGACATTCAACAGTGTTGTTTTCATGATTTGTTACATACTAACTCAATGGAAAAACAATTTATATACTAACTCTATAAAAA
This sequence comes from Panthera uncia, assembly GCF_023721935.1. Taxonomy (NCBI): domain Eukaryota; kingdom Metazoa; phylum Chordata; class Mammalia; order Carnivora; family Felidae; genus Panthera; species Panthera uncia. Next base: position 195,812,669 of record NC_064811.1, read on the forward strand.
AAAAAGGCATTCTAGGCATTTCCATCAAGGCTGTTGTGGGCTGTTACTATTTTCCTTGGCATCTGTCTCCTCTTCTCTGCCAGGATGTTTTTCTCTGGCATTTTCCCTTCATTCACGTGTCTCTTTCTCACTGTGATTTTTTTTTTTTTTTTTTTGCTGTTGCTTTTTGAGTCTCTGCGAGCTCTGTATTAATTTCTGCTCCTGCCCATTTGCCCTCAGTTTTCAAATTTTGAAATAAATGGCAAAAAAAAATCTCAACAAATATCTGCAAGTTATAAAACAAAACAAAACAGGGGCGCCCGGGTAGCTCAATTAATTGAGCATCCACCTCTTGCTTTCGGCTCAGGTCATGATTTCACAGTTCATGGGTTCGAGCCCCGCATTGGGCTCTGTGCTGACAGCGCAGAGCCTGCTTGGGATTCTCTCTCTCCCTCTCCCTTTGCCCCTCTCCTGCTTGCTTGCTGTCTCTATCTCAAAATAAATCCATAAACTTTAAAACAAACAAAACAAATGGACATATAAATATGGAAAACACATCAGCGGAAGTTAAAAAACTCAAGAGATGACTCCAACAGTAGAGAAATGATGGAGGATGAAGCCAGTGAACTGAGATTAGAGTAATTCACCCAATCTGAACCACAAGGAAGAATTAGTCTGAAAAATAATGAACAAATCCTCAGGCCTGTGGGACAGTAAGGAAATATCCAGCATTTGTCTCTTTGAAGTCCTAGTAGGACAGAAGAGCGTGCAGTTGAAAGGTTTTGGGAGAGGGCACCTGGGTGGCTCAGTCGGTTGAGCATCAGACTCTTGATTTTAATGCAGGCCACGATCCCAGGGTTGTGACATCGAGCGACATGTCAGGCTCTACACTGAGCATGGCACCTGCTTAAGATTCTCTCTCTTTCTCTCTCTCTCTCTCTCCCTCCCTCCCTCCCTCCCTCTCTCTCCCTCTCTCTCCCTCTCTCTCCCTCTCTCTCCCTC
>NC_064811.1:195813659-195924041 GCF_023721935.1 Panthera uncia
CTCCCTCTCTCTCCCTCTCTCTCCCTCTCTCTCCCTCTCTCTCCCTCTCTCTCCCTCTCTCTCCCTCTCTCTCTCCCTTTGCTCCTCTACCCCACTCACGTGCTCTCTCTCTCTAAAATAAAATAGAAAATTTAGAAAGGTATTGGGAGAAATAGTGACTGAAAACTCCCCAAATTTGGTAAAACATACAAATCTAAAGGTTCAAGAAGCTGAGTAAACCTCAAATAGGATGTACCCCCCACATACACACACAGACACGAATGCGGGAAGACACATCCTAGATAATTTTTTGAAAACTCAAGACAAAAAAATCTTGAAGGTTGCCGCCAGAAATGAGGCATTACCTGCAGGAAACAGGAGTTTGAAGGACAGCAGATTTCTTGTCTGAAACCATGGAAGCCGGAAGCAGGTAGCACCTTGTTTTTCATGTGTCCATTGCAAATTCAGTATCTGGTGAAACTGTCACTCAGAAATGAGATGGGAATGAGAACATTCTCTCGCGTAAGGGAAAAAGAAAAGAATTGGTCCCGAGCAGACCTTCCTGTAGAAACTGGCTAACGGGTGTTCTTCCAACAGGGAAGAGTAAAAGAAGGAATCTTGGAGCAGAAAGAAGGCACCACAGGTAGAGCGGAAACATGGCTGTATGCAATAGAATATTCTCCTCCTGATTGTTATAGACAGCATTTCATCCCTGAGACAAGAATCACAGCCCCGTCTGATACTCAGCTCAAGCCTTTGCTGGGATTTTGATTAATGGAACATAGGTTCACGCAAAACCTGCACACAGATTTCTATAGCAACTTTATCCGCTTATAGCCCCAAACGGAATCAGTTCAGATGTCCTTCAATAGGTGAATGGTTAACTAAACTGTGATGTATCTGTAACATGGACAACTACTTAGCAATAAAAATAAATGTGCTGTTGATCCACCAACAACTTGGATGAATCTCCAGAGAAATACTGAGTGAAAAAAAGCCAGTCCCCAGAGGTTACGTACTGTATGGGTCCATTTATATTACATTTTGAAAGGCAAGGTTTTAGGAAAGAATGACAGCTTAGTGGTTGACAGAGTTTAAGAGTAGAGACAAGAAAGGAGGGTGTGTTAACTATAACTTGTTATTTTCTGCATTTTCTGATGGTTTGACGTAGGGAGGCCTTACTGACTCTGGAAAGATGGCCCCTTCCAGGGCAAGCAAACTCCTAGAGAGCAAACACCTTGCTTAAATGCATCCTTTGTATGCAAGACAACCAATCTAGCGCTCCACACCCCCTGACGACTTCCCTAATTGGGCCCTCACACCCCAGGCCACTCTCCAACTGCCCCACTCACCGCAGGGCCGGTGCAGACAACTCACAGTGACCCCTGTGTCCTTGAGCCCACTGAAATTATTCAGACCAGCCCATCCTGCACCTGCTTCCCCATCCTCAGCTGTTCCTTGCAGTGGAAACCACAGTGAAGCTCCTTGCTTCCAGTCCACTGCTCCCTATGCTGCTGACTGGCCCCGGTGCCTCCCGATGTGGCCCTACAGGGGCCTCCTATTTCTAGAAATCCGTGAGAATATATTTCATCCATCATGACCATCATTTCTAGGTCTGTTTGTCGCACCGTACCTCTAGAAAACAAGTCTTTGGTACATTTTAAAATAGGAGATGGTTGCACTGGCCAATGCCAGCAACCTCTGTGGTATCGATTCAGTTTCTTAACTGTGGTGGTGAATGCATGATGCGTTTGTGTGGAACTCGCAAACAAGTGCCAGGAAAACTTGGGGAATCTGAATAAGACCAGTGACTACATCACTGTCAGTATCCAGGTTGTGATGTTTTACTGTAGCATGCAAAGTGTTTCTGTTGGCAGAGATGGGGAGCAAAGTAGAAAAGGATTCTCTCTCTAGATCATTTCTTACAGTGGCGTCTGAATCTGCAATTACCTGGAAGCAAATTTTAAGTACAAATGTTTGTAAGGCCACACTATAGAGTTTTATAAAATAATAGAACTCATTTAAATAATGCGGTCTAAGTACAGTTTCATGACTCTAAAATTCATTGGGTAATTATAGACACATTTGTGGATGGGAATTAGGTTTAGAAATATTTTGCTTAGAGAGCTGTCCAGAAGCGTCACTATTTGTTTCTTTGGTTAAATTATTATTTGCTTAATTAAAAATGGCTCTCTGCCCCTCCCCCGTTCATGCTCTGTGTCTCTCTGTCTCAAAAATAAATAAATGTTAAAAATGTCATCGGTTGTCTGCGAATGAGCAGCTTGTTGGAGAAATTTTGGCAAAATAATGTTTGCGCGAAAGATGTAAAGACAAAGAGGCAGACGGAAACTTCTGTAATGATAGGAAGGGCACATTCTATTAACAGGGAAGAAAAAAAATCTCAAAATGAGCCAACCTGAAAGTGAGTAGGGTCGTGTCTTGGGGAAAACGGGTGATGCGGGCTCATATTTCCCAAAATAAAAACACATCTCAGGAGAGAGCAGGAAGATTCCAGAGGGAAACAGGTTAGTGTCCTCAGAGGAGAGCTAAAGTCATAGAGCTTGCAAACTACCGGTGAGGACTCAGCCCTGCCCATCCTGCCACAGAACCACAAATGTAGGCTCAGGTGACAAGAGACTTGACCGAAGAGACTGGGGCAGCGGGAGGAACGTTCAGGCCTGGAGATGTGCAGGTGTCTCCCAGATCCGGTGGAACCGGGCACCTGCCGTGGGAGGGATGCACCCTGCCAGAATCTAGGGAGTGGCAGGCGATGAGCTGGATTGGAGAGGTGGTGCACCTCCGGTTCTGGAAGGGTTTTCTCAGAGGGGCGGCGTCTGTTCTAGGTGCCAGTGCCCCGGTGTGCCCCAGTCCTGCAGCCCGTGGGGCTAAGAACCATGGCTAACGGCCGGCAGGTTCAGGAGAGCAGGTGTTTTGCTGGCTTGCTCAGCGGGCAACAGTTCAGCTATTCTTATATGAGAAGAACAGAAGGAAGTTTGGAGGGATGTGTCTGGCCTTGTCATAGGCCTGCAAGGGGCCTTTCTGAATCTTACTAAGTTGGACAAGGGAAGGCAGCTCTTTGCAACAGGTGTTTCCTGAAACACAAAAGGCAGAAGGTGTCTCTGCACGGTCACTGTGTCCAGAGACTATGGGGCTCAAGAAAAGGTCAACAGGTTTCCCCAGAGCCTGGTTCCTCGTTTTTACATATTGGACTACCTCACTACCCGGGCTACTGGGAAGGACTGTCCTGCAGGGGAGGCCTTGGGGATGGCAGGGAGGGACTAGAAGATGCAAAGGAAGGGCCCCTGCGTGGCTCAGTCAGGTAGCCAACCCTTGGTTTCCACTCAGGTCATGATCTCATGGTTTGTGAGCTCAAACTCTGCCTTGGGCCCCATGCTGTCAGTGCAGAGCCTGCTTGGGATTCTCTCTCTTTCCCTGTCTCTGTCCCTCCTCTCTCTCTCTCTCTCTCTCTCAAAGTAAATAAATAAAAGAAAATGCAAAGGAGTTACAAAATAATGACAGAGATGGTGAGCTTGAGGGGGACAGCAAAGTCTAGTAAGTCTTGCACCGAGAGGGAAAAGGTTACAGGAAAAGGGCAAAAAAGCTACGGTGTTCTTGGAAGTACGGAAGTACATCCCGTAAGTGGGCTTTGCGACAGAAGTTGCTTTGGTTCGTGTTTTTTCCCCCACGTTTGGCTTCTTATTCTTTCCTGATCATTAGGCTTTTATGGTGGTTGCTATAGACCGAAAGAGTGTGTCTTCCCCAGATTCCTGTGCTGAAATGCCGATCCCCAAGGTGACCGTCTTAGGAGGTGGGGCTTTGGGGAGGTGAGAATATGCCATGAGGGTGAAGCCTTCATAAATGAGGTTAGCGCTTTTATAAAACAGACCCCACAGAGCTCCCTTGCCCCTCCCACCATGCGAGGAAGTGGTGAGAAAATGACCTTCATCAGACGCCTAATCCGTTTACGCTGTGATCTTGGCTCCTCCAGCCTCTGAAGTGTGGGAAGTAAGTCTCTGTTGTTTTTTTAACAGCTACCCAGTTTATGGTATTGAGGTTGTAGCAGCCTGAACTAAGAGAGTGACGCTGTTTCTCTGTATCAACCATGGGGTCCCCTCAGCACACACCCGCCCTGTCCCCATGGCTTAGAGCCACTGGACCCAGAGAGTGTAGGGGAGACTCAAGGGGGGTGAGGGGCAGTTCCCCCAGGGCTTCATGTTTTTGCTAAAACTGAGGAAAGCAGATCTCAGACTATCCGGTGCACACTTCCCCCACATGATATTCCAGGCGGGAGAACCGTTTCCTAATAAAAGTGATGGAAGCTCAGTCACTTTGACATTTCAAGCTAGACTGTACCAAGCTCCAGAATTGTGATAAAGGAAATTCTTGTCCTGGCAGGCAAAAGGGATTAAATCAGCAAACTGGAAGGGGACGGGAGGAAGGCAGTAATTCTCTCTGCTGCCTTCTCAGGCTGTTCCCTCGCTAACAGTGGCATGCACTCTTTGCCATGGTTCTGCACATTTCATTTTTGCAACACAAACTAAGCATTTTATTAGGAGAGACAAACTTCTCTACCTGCTTTACTTCTAATTTTATTAGCGTTTATTTATTCTCGAGAGGGAGAGACAGAGTGTGAGGGGGAGAGGGACAGAGAGAAAGGGAGACACGGAATTGGAAGCAGGCTCCAGGCTCTGAGCTGTCAGCACAGAGCCTGATGCGGGGCTCGAACTCATGAAGCGTGAGATCATGACCTGAGCTTAAGTCGGACGCTCAACTGACTGAGCCACCCAGTCGCCCCCACCTACTTTATTTCTAACTGAAGAAATTATTTGTATTGGAAGGGGGGCATTTGGGGGGCCATGGACTGTTCTCTGCAAAAAAAAAACAAAAACAAAAACAAAAAACACGTACACACACACACACACACACACACACACTTACAAATTATTTGAGTGATCATCTAATCACCTGAAAACAGTGCATAGACCCAGGTTAAAATCCCTTCCCTATAGTATTAAAAATCTCAACTTCACTTGCCCATCTGGAAAATTTTCTGAAATGATTAGGAATTTCACTATTTTTTTAATGTTTTTAAATGTTATTCATTTTGAGAGAGAGTGAGTGTGAGGGGTGGGGATGGGAAAGGATAGAGAGGGAGGGAGGGAGGGAGGGAGGGGGAGAGAGAGAGAGAGAGAAAGAGAGAAAGAGAATCCCAATGGGTTTGGATCCTTGGGATCATGACCTTAGCCGAAATCAAGAGTTCGAGGCTTAACTGACTGAGCCACCCAGGTGCCCCAGGATTTTTAATATTTTGAAGGAAGACGTTTTATAATGCGTTCACAATTCTTTGTTTCAGTGAGTTAGCATTTTCCCACTAGTACCAATTTCACATCTACCTTTGAGAAGCACCTTAGTCTACTCACCAGCGTGCTAGCAGGGGCTGTGGCTTGGACAGGTCCGTGGTGACCCCCGCGTCTCCTTTCTTTATGTAAGCATCATCATACTGATGACCAAGGCTCCCATGAGGGCTGCATGAGGTCGAGTGCACAATGTGTAGAATGAAGGGACTGTGCTGCGTGATGTCTAGTGACCTCTTCTAATCACATCTTCTTCTTATTTCAAACAATGACAGTTTATAGCATTTCCTGTTCATAAACGGGCTTGGCCCTGTCACCTCCTTGACTGCCACAATCGTGGCCACCCCGGTTACACTAGGTCGCCCCTCAATGTTTGCAGTGACAAATGGCTGGGAACGATTTCCACATCTCTTTGTTAATGGTACTGGACCTACTCAATAATAATAAATATTTGTGCTGACCTTTTAAATTTCAATAGTGTTCTCCCATCTAGTACTTACTATGCTCTCAAAATTACCTGGAACGTGGGCGGATATTATTGGCCTAGTTGTTGCAAGGAAATTAAGAAATTAAGACCAAAGAAATTTATAATGGGAAGTGACTTTCCCCAATCCTCACAGCCGGCTGGTGGATAGGGAGAATTTGGAGCTGGGCCGGCTTACTCTGCATTCATTTCCTTCCGCCTCTACCTTTCCGTGATGCCAGCTCTACCCAAAAGCAGGCTGAAGCCAAGGTTCTTCCTCCAGATTCTCTAATCACATATTCCACTCAGCTGCTGGAATATTCCATTTATTTATTTACTGTTTGTTTATTTTGAGACAGCAAGGAGGGGAGGAGAAGGGGTACGAGGAAGAGGGAGAGAGGGAGAGAGGGGAGGAGGGAGGGAGAAAAGAGACGGGGAGAGAGAGAGAGAGAGAGAGAGAGAGAGAGAGAGAGAATCCCAAGCAGTTTCTGCACTGTCAGCACAGAGCCCAACTCACCAACCCTGAGATCATGACCTGAGCCGATATCAGAAGAGCACTGTCATAATAGATGCCGTTTGCAAAAGATTTTGCCCTTTCACTAACAAAGACACAGTTGGCATTTGTAACTCAGAGCGTGTGGGTTCGCATTCACACGTGCATGCGCGTGAGTTGTCACACTTGTCACGACTGGGAACACACTCTTGGAATCTGAAGCAAATTCATGGATTTGGGTCTAATCAGAGCATCTGGCTAAATTGAGGGGTGTCTCCTGACTGAAAATAGAAGTGTCTACTTATTTTCTGCTGCAAGGCTTGTTGGTAAGCGTTGCAATATTGGGGGCCTGGGTCCATCTGACGTCAACAGTAGTCCCCGACCCCAACTCAACTTCTGCATCCACTTGAAATCCCCTTCTTCAGTTAATTTCCTGAGAGCCCCCAATATCAAGCTGCTCTCTCTGATCTGAATTAGCTTCATAAACAGTGGTGAGAGGAAAGAGGAATAAGTCAGTGCAGAGATAAACTCTGAATCACTCCTGAAAAGCTTCTTTGAACATGATTCCAGTGACAAATTGCTCAATTCTCCAAACTATTGGGGAGACTGATACAAAAATGTCTTAATGGACATGCAAAAGTTTTTTCATTACCTTTGGTGTGAGGTCACAGGCCTGAGCTACAGATTCCAATTTCTACTCCCATTTGAGGACTGTCCCGTGGGGATGTGTCTTCGAGATCCATGTAATTACTGTTTAGATGGACATAATACCTATCCTCAGGGCCTATGGACGGCCATTCTCCTAGAAGACGTGTAAGCATGGTTCCAACGTGTCCTTCCCAGCACTCTCCAGTGTTTGGCACTGCATTCCCCACCAGCATCCTAGATCTGGGCTTGCATCCATCCTGTAATGGCAGCTCTAATGCTCAAGGTCCCTGAGAACAGGCCAGGCTCTAGGGAATCCCACCGCATGCCATACACAGCTGACCCGCTTCTTAGGGAATCCCTGTCTATTTCCAGGGATGCTCCGTGTCTTAAAGGAATCGTGGGCCACTGAGTGTAGATTTAGCACTCCCCTGCCAGATTACCACTGATTACTTCTTGGCCTCGATCATCCTAGTGAGCTCGGGAAGGGCGACAGAGGCCCTGAGTTGACTGGGGCGTCCACTTGCTGACGGTGAGTCTGCCCCAAGGTGAAAACACTTCAGCTTCCTGTTGTGGGGGAGTCCACTGAAGGACAGATACTCTAACCGAGGGGTCACTCTCTGCTGCTCTGGTTAACGTGTCAGCACAGTCATGAGAAGAACAGACCCTCAACCTAGATGGAGAGTGACGACAGTCACAGGGAGACTGGATCCTGCATGTCTTAATCCAAAGATCCAATACAAATGTCCCCCAAGTATCCAAGGCATTGCTGGGCCCTCTACACTTCCTGAGAACAAGGCAGTGTCCTCTATATGAGCAAGATGGCTGGTCTTACTGTCCTCCTGGGTCTCTTCCCCAGCGAGCGGCAGAATGGTGGCTGTCTCATTTCCGCCACACAGCAATCCCGGCTAGGAAGATCTATCTTTTTATTGTTTTCCTCTCGCAGAAATTCAATCTCACTCAGCATTTTCTTTAGTCTGGTATCAGAACTGACAGCCCTGTACGGGAGTAGAATGAGAGGTAACAGTGCTGGTGCACGGATTTCTATTATCTCCTAGCCCCCTGGGGCCCTCCTCCCACCGCCTGCTTCCTTACCTTCCGGAAGCCCAGATTCACAGGGGGGCTGTTCTCAAGACAATTAGCAAATCCCTGCAAAGTTCTCTACTTCAGCTTCTTCCGAGGCTTCTGAATACAATGTTCTCCGTATATTTATGATTTAACTTAGAGCATCATCTGCTTAAACACATGTCAATCTTATACCATAGAGCATAGTTTCAGAGACGGACAATACTTACATAAACACATAGGGCCCTTGATTGCCTTTGGATAGATCAGTTCCATTGATTAGTTCCATTTACAAATAAGGTAATGTTGGGCAGGGGGTAGTAAAGTCCTGGGGAGAGACAATAGCTGCTGTTAGTAGTCATTTTTCCATCGAGTGCCCAAGGGCTTGTCAGCCTCTTGCTAACACTGTTTGCAATTGAGGCTGGGCACACTGTGTTTCTAATGGAAGTAGGGATCTGTGGGAATGGCTTCATGTGGCAATCCAGGAAGGGCAGCTGGAGTTGTGTCAGGAACAGGCTTCTCCCATCCCAGGTCATTTACCATGTCATGGACTGCATTTAGCACCTTCCCCTCTGACACAGCACAATCTGGGTGACCCTGCCTGTGATCAAATGATCCATAGTTTGTAAATACACATTCACAGTAGGATTCCCAAACCTGGGTCCATGCTCAAAAAAAAAAAAAAAAAAAAAAAAAAAAGTAAAACATCTTCTGATTCATTATGTATATACCCCTCTAAACCTGTTCATATGTGTTGTGCCCTCCCCTAGAATTCTCTTCCTTTTTTCCATTGTTGTAGAAATCCCATCTCTCCTCCTGGGTCACCCAAAACCTGGACATATCAGAAAACCTTCAGTACCAACCCCAGATGCATCAGGATGTCATTAAAAAAGCCTGGACCTCATACTTGAGTTTCTGTCTGGTTCCTGATAATTACTTATGTGAGCCAGGACATGTTCATTAATCACCTGGAGTCTACCTTTCTACATAAGCACATACTTGACACATAGTAGGTGTGTTATAGGGGCACCTTCTCTCTTCTTCTGATGATCCCAAGAGGAACCATGCCTGATACCTCTTTGTATTATGGCACCGATCGCAGAATCCTACACATTTCCGAAGCTCAGCATAAATTATATTATTGCTACTGCTGTTGATGTAGCAATCACCTACTATTTTAGATCATACTATAGCTCTGCTCCTCATTGAAACAGAATAACCTAAGAATGAACTGTTTTGTGGTAATTCCAAGGATGCCAACTATTGCTTTTTAGAGAAGCTTTTCCAATAGGAAAGATTTTGTATATATAGCTTCAGGAAATATTTTAGAGGGATCTCATTTCAATCAATAAGTAAGGAAGGATAATCCTTCAGGAAAAAAAATATGAAAACATATTTAAACTCAAAGGCAGAACTAAAAAGAATGAGGACAAAGGGAGCTAAACTTGCTTTTTTTTTTCTCTTCAAGTTCTAACTCAGTATTTTTATATAGGGTCTCAAATACTTCTCACAGCAATCTTAAGAAAAAAGTAGATATTCTTTAGGGACGTAGCAATTGATGTCCTTGAGTAACTGCACAGGATCAACCAGCTAGGAAATGGAAGAATTTAGGACATCACCTCCACACCAGGAATGTGTGGGGAGAACACATTCTCCACTTACAGAATGTTGCCCTACAGCCAGACGGAGGAAACAGGGCTTCTAAGGTAACCAGCGATGGTGGCCTTATCAGTCCTTGATCATGTGATGCCTTTCTGAACATGTTTCTTTGCCTTTACTACCATACTTTGCTCAAATCTCCAGGGATTTTGCTTTCTCAGTGAAAGGTCAGGCTAGTTCGTAAGAGGTGACTATGACAACTCAGAATTCATACAGGTATCTTTGCCTCTTGGGGTGTTCGGGAATACCAAAAGGCCTCCAAGCTTCAAAGGACAAGACTCCGCTAGTGACATTTTAGACATACTGAAATTCAAAGGGATTTGGACAGTTGACATATAAAATATACAGGTAATCATACACTTCGTCTATCCTTGAGGTCAAAGAGAAACGGGCAAGGAGTGGAAGGAAGGAACTCCTGGGTAGGCAGAGGAAGCATGATGGAAATATTCTAGAGCAATCTGTGACTCTTTTATGAGGAGATTTTTACAACACCCTTCTTCACCCCCTGCTCCCCACCACTGCTCAGTCATATTCTTCCCAAAATATGTGAAGGGAGAAGGAGGAGAAGAAGACCAAGCACGTTCAACCTCAATTCTTGGCACCTTTAATGCTCATCCCGGGACCTTCTCTCTAATACAGTCAATCTGGCAGAATGAGGACATGCTACACGACCACGGGTGGAATGAAAGCCCACCAGTATGAGAATCCCCATTTTTCAAATGGAGCCATGGTTCTATGGCTGTTCTCCATGTGTTTTAAAAACAGGCAAATGAAACATTTTAATTCGATGCTTTCTCAATATGAGGAAATCAGTCACCACAAGCAAGATGGATTGATACAACACAGTGGATGGTGTAACTGTCTCCTCCTGATGTCTGAATGTAAGACATTTTCGAGCAAAATGATTATTTCCAGCTTTGTGATTACTGTACAACCACCGACTTTTTAGAAAGAACATATAAAAATCAGAACAGTCCCAGTTCATACCTGAAGACAAATGCAACAATTTGTATTGGAAAGTTGCTGCAGAGGGGTGTGTGTGTGTGTGTGTGTGTGTGTGTGTGTGTGTGTGTTGTGACTGCTTCTTTGCAGGTCTTTCTGATAAAAGGATTATTTTTATATTATAATTTTGGAATGCTTTTCCTTAACTCCCTGAACCTAACAAGAGACATATAAACACTTGTCATTATATAGTTACCTGAAGAAGAAGAAAATGCTAAAAGTAGGATAAGAAAGGAAGAATCAGGACTTTAGAGTTAGCGTAAATATGAACCCAAACTCTCTTTTCTAGCTAAAGAAATTGAGTCTCAGAAGGGAGGTAGTTTTGCCAAAAGCATCAAGCTAGAGAAAATGTTCAGCCCTTCTAAAAGTTCATCTCTTTGGAGAATGGCTATCTGCGGAAGTCTCTGGAAAAAGTCACCTACTTCTAGGCAACTGTCCCTAAAGCTAGATAAACTTTTGGTTGTGTTTTCACAACAGTATCGAGACCTGGAGAAGCAACCAAATCTCTCCTCACTGATCTAATGACCTCAGTATTAGACCGTGCTGGTAGCTATTAAAAGCATCTCTGCCCTAGGTTTGTTTTAGTGCAAGAAGAAAGCATTATTAATGAACATTCAGAAGGTCATGTCATCTAGTTCCGGACTGAGGTTTTCAAGCTTGCTGGTGTTCTGCAAGCCTTGGGAAAGAGCCAGGTGTGAAGCAGCCTTTCAAGCTGATCTTAAAAGTCATAGTCAATAAAGCCTGTGCTTTTCCCCACATGGATTCTTGTGGGATTCACCTTGAGACAATCTGGGGGATGTTGACTGAATGCGTTCCTTTTTCACTACCAAACTCCACTTTGCCACTCCTAAAATGTGGATCAGAGCAGATGGGTAAGCCTTTCTCCATCTGGGTTGTTTTCTTCTCTCCTCCTTCAGAGATTGACTGGATAGAAAAGGAAAATCATATTTTTTTGATCATTGTGCTATGTATCAACTGTTGTTAACTTTCCAACAGGACTATGAGGTAAGTATCATTTGATGTATTTTCAGATGATCAAACTTAGATTAGGTGGTTTTTAATGTCCCCTGTTTAGAAAGTGGCAGATATGGGATTTAAAGCATGACATTGTGACCACAAACTAAACCCCCATACCAATGGTTCCCAAAAATGGTCCCAGCATGCCCCGGTGTCACCTAGAAACTTGTAAGAAATGTAAATTCTTGGGCCCCATCCCAGACATGCTGAATCAGAAGCACCACGATTGGGGTCAGAAATCTGTGCTTCGGGGCGCCTGGGTGGCGCAGTCGGTTAAGCGTCCGACTTCAGCCAGGTCACGATCTCACGGTCCATGAGTTCGAGCCCCGCGTCAGGCTCTGGGCTGATGGCTCGGAGCCTGGAGCCTGTTTCCGATTCTGTGTCTCCCTCTCTCTCTGCCCCTCCCCCGTTCATGCTCTGTCTCTCTCTGTCCCAAAAATAAATAAAAAACGTTGAAAAAAAAAAAAAGAAATCTGTGTTTCAACAAGCCTTCTGTGCCATTTTGAGGCACACGGAAGCCTGCATTTTGGGCCTCTTTAATTTGGCTACCTGTTTGTGAAAGAAGAGAATGCAGAATTTTCTCCTCCTTCCCAGTGGATCACTTATAACATGGTTTGTCTTCTCAGATTGATTTAACACATCTTAGTTTCCTACATCCTAATACCATTCATCTGTCTTCTGTTTATGTCATTTACAAAGCGAAAGTAATCTCCATATACATACACATATATACATATGTATGTTTATATACACATATACATGTAGTTAAGGGTGTCCTTTTGTTAAAAAACATTGAAAAGTACTCAGCTTATTTATTTTCAAACCATGCACTGAGCATAGTTTTAAAAATCAAGATTTATATGAGTAAATAGTTTGCAAATAGTCACAGGATCTGTTTTTTTTTTTTTAATTTTTTTTTTTATGGTCTAGCAAACAGTCTATCTTGGAGAATGCTCTACGCACACTTGAAAAGAATGTGTAGTCTGCCGATATTGAGCAGAGTGTTCTATAGATGCCTGGCTCTGTTCTTTCATAAAGCAACCACAGGAGCGGAGAGGCCCATTTGTGAGAGCACCGGAGCCCAGGCTTGGGTGCTACTCAGTGTGGGCGGCGTGGGGGGTGGGGAGTAGACATGGTCTGTAAATGTTGATGTAGTGAAAGGCTGAGTGTTAGTCACCATCTGGTCCTTAGTAAGATGTGACCTCCTACAAAGTCACGTGATTCCTGAAAGACCCCCCCCCCCTTTCCTCCTCCTCACAAGGGGCGGGGGTGGTGATCATGTCATCCATGTTATTGAGATTATGTATCAAAGGCGTCTGCAAACTATCAGCAATTATTCTGACTTCTGCTTTAATTCCTTGAGCATCCAATCTTCTTGCTCCTCCAAGATAGGCATTGCATTTAGGGAAACAGGAATCCTGTGGCTCTGACAATTTACCCAGTTCCATAGTCACCCCTCACATTTTAGTCCGTGACATTAAAAAAGCCAAACAGTGACCCGCTTAGCATTCACGACAGCATACTGTATTCTCTAAGATTTTCATGCATGCATTGCTTTTCTGGTGAACGAGCATTCTCATTTGTGCAAAGTTTTTAATTCCTCATTGTATCTCAGGTATCCTGTTCCTATTTTCTGTCCCCTCCTCAGGCCATTTCACTTAAAACCACTCTCCCTCTTCATTTACAAGACTTTCAGAGGTTTCTATTGCCATCCCACCACCTGAGTCTTAATAAGGTAGTTTTTACCTGCTCAACTCCCATTGCTGAGTGCCAAAAATATCGCTAGTACTGCTTAGCCAGAAGCCTGAGAATTAAGACAGTAGTATGCCTACGGCTGGGAGAAAAAAATAAAACAAAACAAAACAAAACACCTCAATGCAAAAGCACGGTGTTCCAGACACTGCAGGCCAAAACAGAAAAGTGGTCACAAATCTGCCTGGTGTGAATTCCCCACAGTACCTGATTTAACTCTAATCCCATTTGGTTAATGCTGCTCTAAATAACTGGCATTAGAATTGTGATATAAATCAAGGATTTCACATCCATTTAACAATCAAAGGGGGAAAGAGCTCCTAGGAACATAATCATGGCCTTCATCTACAGCCTGATTACATGAAGGGGGCAAGAGAGTTCCAGAGGGGCTTTCTAAAAGCAAGTAGGGGTCCTCGGATCAACTAAGGGACCACCAATTTCTCTGCAACACCCAACAAGGAAAGCTTGACACTAGATGGCAGCAACACCACATGCTTTTCTCCCAAACGAAACCTTAAGGTCTTGGGGATTAAAAAATCTCGTATTATTAACACACAAACACAACCAGATTACAAGATCAGTCGATCTTATTTGACAGCCCTCTCCCCACCCTCACCATACTTAAGATCAAGGAGCAATTTGGCAGGAACTACTGTAACTCTCTGACACATGATCTGGGCAAAGAAAATGCCCCACCTAGATCGCAGCAAGAAAAGGTAGTTATGGTTATTGGGGATCATTGTTTCCTAAAAATGAGAGTCGGACAGTTTTTTTGTACCCCAGAGAAAGGGGGTGGCGTTAAAGACCTTAAGCAGGACCCAAGAAACATGAAGTTCAAACTACAGCCTGGGGACTGTCACACACGCGTAAGAGTATTGGGTTGTGCCGGTGACACTCAGCGTTGCTGATTGGGATCCGAATAAAACAAAAATCATCTATGCATCCAGACCAGGATGGTTACATTTTGGAAATGATTTTTTAATGGGAGAGATCCTTCTTGGTGACATTAGTCATTAAGGATAGCAGTGGAAAGACAAGACTCTGTTTCTCAAGAAGTCAGCTCTTTAGCCTTCTAAAACCAATTTTTTTGTTTGTTCCTGATGAGAAGCTGCAAATGAACTATTGGAGCACTTAATGGGTCTTAGAACACATTTCTGTTGACTTGCTGATTTACGGGTACCGTCTGGGATCTGATCTGAAGTCACAGAGGGATGATCCTCCCCTCTAAATGCCCAGTTTAGCCCAAAGAATAGAACTCATGGAATCCACTGGGAATTCCCCAATGCTTGAGCCATTTTGCCCTCTTATTCTCCCTCCAGGGAGAGCTACGACATAATAGGACTCTGCATGTATCTAAGTCATGTCTACTAACACTGCAACTTTCAGAGAAGCACATTTGGTTCCTCATATTTGGAAGCTCATATCTCTGTTGAGAGAGACCTTGGTTTTGATGGCACTCCCAGTTCCTGGTAGGCTGTAGGGAGGCTGAGGAAATCATGCTTTGGGGCTTACATTTCAAGATTGTAACCCTTCATTTTCTGGATGGTCATCACATTCTTGTGTAGCCTAGAGACCATTGGGGCAAGGAGAATATAAGAGAAATAAGGCAGGAATGTAAGAAATTATTCTGAAGTTGTCAGCCGATTCAGTCTTGAACACTGAAAGAGACAAGGGTAAAGCACCATGGGCAATTGTCAACCATGGGCTCTCCATTCCACCAAAGGCATTCAGTGATGGGGCGGATCGGCGATTAGTATCAACGGTGACTGTGTTTCTGGAGATAAAATGGAATCCTCTCTTACTAAGGTGTGGGGTGTCCATGTTCTGGTTCCCTCCAATCCTCTAATGGAGTTACTAAACCTTTTTTGGTCAGAAGTGATAAATCCTTTAAATGACCCTTTGTTAGTGCTAGCACTCACTTGTGGTTTCTGTCTTGTATGGACTTCGCGGCATTCCCTAAAATGCCTTGCCTTACATATTCCCCAGAGATTGCATAAACACATTTTTTTTTTTTTTTTTTTTTTTTTTAATTTGGGGAGGGCGGAATCTGGTTCATTCTACCAACCACTTGCCGTTCTAGGGCTCTGTTCTCTCTCTGCTGGCTTCATCCCTTTAGCAGATTCAGAAAGGATCTCTGTCTCTTTTCTCTTAAAGTCTCTACCCAGCCCATTAAATCTGACACAGTTCCACTTGAAGATTTGCCAACCTGCCGTCTCTCTTGCCTAGACCATGTTATCAATTCCAGACGTCCTGCCTGATTTTGAATTTCATCTGAACCTAAGTTTGTTCACAGATAACCCTAACACGACCTAAGTCAGGAAATAGGAAAATCGGTCTAACTTCTTGCAGATAGCCATCATGCCCAAAGATCTCAAAATAATAATAATTATTATTTTATTTCATTTTATTTTAATGTTCATCTTTGCTCCTTGGGGTTAGAGCTTGCGGGCTGTCTCCACCCGCATTTCTTTTCCAAGTTACGCAGGGGGCTCCTCTCAGGTCAGCGGGGAGAGAGACACCAGCAGGTGGAGGCCGGCCCCCGCCCCCGCACAGTCCCTCCTGTGCGCTCGAGTGGCCGGATGGCGCGGCCTCTCCCCGCGCGTGGCTGGGTGTCCCCCACCGGAGCGGCTGCCGAGCCTCCTTTTTCCAGCCTGCGCGCCGCTGCTGCTGCTGCTGCTGCTGCTGCTGCTGCGCCCCAGGCCGCACGAGCAAGGCGCGGGGTGCGCGGGGAGCGCGGGGCCCGAGGCCGGGCTGTGTCTGGGGCTGCGCCGAGCCCAGCCTCCTTCCCCTCTCCGCGGGTAGGGATGGTTGAGTCCAGCCGCCGCCGCGGCGGCTCCTTGTGCCGCTAGCAGCCTGTCTCCTGCGCTCCCCGCCTTCCCTCTCCGGGCTGGCTCTCCTCCCCCCGCCCTCCCTGCGCCCCCTCCCTCCCTCCCTGCCTGCCTCCCTCCCTCCCGCGGCTCCCACTCGCCGGCTCGCTCTCCAGCTGCCTCGGCTCCGGCTCTCGCCCGGCTGCGCGCTCGCTCCGCGCCGGCCCCCGCCCGCAGCCTCGCCGCCTCGGAGCCTCTCCCCGCCCGGAGCCGCTCAGCCCCGCAGTGGCTCGGGACCGATGCTACGGGCGGGCGGCGAGCCGGGCGCGCGGACCTGCGGGAGGCGTCGGGTGCGCGGCGGCTCGGGGCGGCGGGACCCCTCTCCGGCTCGCCCTGCCCGCCGCTGACCGCTCGGCCCGGTGCGTGGCCCCGCCGAGCCCCCGACAAGCGCCCGCGCCGCCGCGAGCGTGTGGACTATCTGCAGACATGACTGCGCGGAGGAGACGCGAGCGGCCGCTCCTGCTCCCGGCGCTGCTGGTGCTGTGCGCGGGGCTCCTCGCTGCGGCCAAGGGTAAGGCGGGCTCGCCTGCTGCCGGGGGACGCGGGCGAGCCCTGCGAGGGCCCCGCTCGCGGGCGCGGGGGCGCGTTCGGGGGCGGGCAGGGTGCCGGGGCCGGCGCCGGCCGGCGGGGGGCTCCATCGCGGACGCCCGGGACCCGGGCTGCCGTGGCCTCCCCACCGCCCTGTCTCCCCCTCCCCTCCTTCCCCTTCCCGCGGCCGGCACGACGCGCTCTCCGTGTTTCGGCGGGGCGCGGTGGGCTGCCGGGGAGGAAGGAGCCCGACTGGGGCTGCACCTGCGCCGTGGCGAGCGACGCCGCCTGCTCCGGGATGTGGCACGGCGGGTCGGGGCGGCTCGGCCGGTCCCCGGGACTTTCCCCGGACCCCGGGGGGCTGCCAAAGTGGCCCGGGCGAAGCCGGCCTCGCAAGTTCTGGCTCTCCAGGGGTTCGGGGCGGCTGGGGCGGGGGGGGGGGGGTGGTGGTAGTGGGAGCCAGTGGGCAAGCCCGCCTGCCGCCCGGGCTCCCCGCACCCGCGCGCCCGCTCGGCCGCCCCTTCCTCCTCCTCCAGCGGACCCCGGGAGGACTGCCTGGCCGGCCGCCTCCGTAAGGTCGCCCCCGTCTCCCTCTGCCTGGACTTCGCTCCTCGCAAGTTGGCAGGAGCTGGCGAGGTGCGTGGGGGACGCGGGGAGACCCGGCTGGGGCTCCACCTCGCTGGTGCCCGCTGTGGCCACGGGGCTGTACCCCTTGCTCCGTCTGGTCCAGAGAAGGAGTCTCCCCGGGTCACTCCCGGGGCTGGGAGCTCTGTGAACTTGGTTTTCTCCTTGAAACGACTTGGGAATGTTCTCCTGCAAGTAGCCTACAGGCTGCGATGTCGGGGCTGGCGGGAGCCCCGGCGTTTGTCTATTCTCTGGGAAAGAAAACAGGCTCGCTCTTGATTCCGGGAGAGGGGGGAGGAGGGACCCAGAGGAGCTGGAGAGAGGGGATATTGATTGATTTTCACATTGCAAAGTGCCTGCCCCCCTTCCTCATTTTGGCCTCCTTGCGTGCCCCTCGTATCCATCGACACCCCATCGTCCCGCTCCTGGGAACGTCTATATCTAAATACGTTTTTTTTTCTTTTCCTTTTTGAAGGGTGCTGTCACATCTCGCGCGCGCGCGCGTGTGTGTGTGTGTGTGTTTTCTAATGGCCACTTGCTCTTTCCCCACATATTATCCCCCCCCCTTCCCTCTCTAGATTCTTCCATTTTTTTCCCCACCCTTTTTTTATTCCTTGA
Organism: Panthera uncia; assembly: GCF_023721935.1. Taxonomy (NCBI): domain Eukaryota; kingdom Metazoa; phylum Chordata; class Mammalia; order Carnivora; family Felidae; genus Panthera; species Panthera uncia. The sequence goes on from NC_064811.1 coordinate 195,831,726, forward strand.
GTGTTCCAGATTCGAGGGTGATTGACAAGGCGAAGGAGGACTGTCTCTGGTTCCATTAGGAAACTCCAGATGGGCCTGGCCTGGAGAGAGATGGAGAGAATGGCAGATTAGGCTTCCCCTCCCGGCCGCCCTTCCCCACCCGGCGGCCAGGGCCCGTGGAGAGCCGACCGCCAGGCACCAGACCCTCCACGCGCGCACTCGCCCCTACGACAGGGTGTCGGTGGGAATGCGCCCCCGACATCTCAGGGAGCGCAAATGTTTGGTGTTAGTCGCCTGAACTCCCGGTCGCTCCGGATCGGGGACCCTCCGGCAGACACCTACCTATCCTCTGCCCACGGGCCCAGCTCGGTCCGGACGCCCTGCCTTGGGCGCCACTGTTGGAGCTGCTGCGGAGGCGCGGCGGGCCGAGCAGGGGCGGGTGGGCAGCGGCCTTGGGTCTCGCCGGCCTGGCTGGGAACACAGAGGCGAAGCGAGCGAAGTCCGGGCGAAGAGGGCTATCTCCGGGAAGTGCGTGCGGGTTTATTTTCCCTCGGGTCGGGGCAGGGGCCTGCGGACAGACCCTGGCTGTGCCCGGCCGAGCCCCTGCGTGGGGAGGAAACACCTGCTACGCAACTCGGCAAAACTTCCCACCCCTTCGCGCTGCACTCCAAGTCCAGCTGTGCCCCCGCGGCCGCCTCCTTCCCCAGGCAGGCGGCGCAGCTTCCGAGCGCATTCTCGGTTCCCCGCGGTTCCGCGCGCTCCGAGAGCCCTTCCCCCGCAATTAGCAGGGGTTGCTGCGCGGAGACGGCGGCGGTGGCCCTGCCGGAGCTGCTTAGTAATCCGCACACGTGTGCCGGGCGGATTCCGCCCCCTCGCGGGTGGGCCGAGGCAGTGGGCGGGAGTGTGCTGGTGGGCCTGGGGCGCGGGCTGCCGGGGCGGGTCCTGGGGCTGTCCGGGCAGGGGCCCCAAGTCCCGGGCGCCCGGAGCCTGGGGGAGCTTCCGCGGGGACCAGGGCGCCCCCTGCCCCCGGGGGGGGGGGGGGGGGGGGGGGGGGGGTCCCAGGTCCTGGATGTAGGAGACAAGAAGTGGAGTCCGGGGTCCCAGGCCCCTGGCGTGCGCGGCGCGAGAGTCGGGGGTGCGTGTGTGTATTTACGCGTGGAGGGGACCGGGCGACCGCGGTCACTGCGCTGTTTCCAGACCTAGGTGGGGGGGGGGGGGGTGCGCGAGGCTCCTGGATCACCCCCGCGGGGCTGGGGCCCCGTTTTCTCTGCGCCCGAAGGGTCAAGTGCGAGCGCAAGTGGCCGCGTGGGAGCTGGCTGCAGGCAGGAGGCTGGTGAAGCCAGCCCCGGAGTCGCCCTTAGAGCGCGGTGGCAGCTAGGGCGGGGTCCCATCCCCCCCCCCCACCCCCCCACCCCCCCGGCTGAGGGAAGCCTTGAGGGCTAAGGTGGAGCCTCTGCCCCCCGGGGTGCCTGCCAGCCGTGGGGCTTCCCCGAGGAGGAGCGCTTGGGAGCCGAGCTGCGCGCGCCCAGGTGGCGGCTCCCGTGGTGGCGAAGGCAGGAGGAGTTTTTGATGCGTGGGGTGTAATTCGTGACCTGTTTGCGGAGTCGTGAGAGGCTGCAGGCAGCTGCAGTTTTGGTCTGTAGGACCCGGTGGATCCCTACCCGGTGGTCAGCTTCAGGTGACGGTGCTTTCCGCTTCGGTGCAAACTTGGGGGGTCCCCGGATTCAATTCTGATGCCTTCTTCCCTTTTGATTATTGCAATCGTGAAGGTTGAGTCCCGAGGGTGCTTACCTCCCCCAAAACAGCACGTTTTCAGGGACCGCGGGAGAGGGAAAGGCTTTCAGAGTTTTCTTCTAGTAAATAGGCGGCGTCAGTCATTCCGTGAGCTCTCAGATTTGCACCCTGATCAGGGGCCAATCTACTGGCTGTTTGGGTGCGCAAAGTTTGCTTTGCTTCTCAATCGTTTCCCGTGTCTGTGCAGGGACAAGAAAGCAGTTATTTGCAAGCGTTACTCAGAAAGTGTCCTAAAAGAGGAGCATATATAGTAGCTCTGTGGTCTCCCAGAGGAAGTGTGGGAGTGAAAGGTGGAGGGCTTGTCAAAATTCCCAGTTCTAACATTCACTAACCCACCCAGCGAAGAGATTGAAGCATGCATTCCCACAATTTCACAGCAACCGTATAACGCAACTCACACACGCGCACAGAGAGAAGCCTTCCCAAATCTGCATGCTTCTAGGTGAGTTACCTTGTTAACAATTCGTATCACCAAGAAGGATGCTGAGACCTTACACTCGCGGGCCACATTGCTTTACGGTTGAGCCACTCCTCAGGTACTCTCTCTTGGGAAAGCCAGGAATTCCTGTGAATAAACGACTTTCACAGAAAACCCTTGATCCATCATGTACTGAAAGGTGCATCATCTAAAGGGAAGTTAAAATTTCAGCATTCATGATTCCTATTATTTATTGCATTGTCAAGGGGATTAATTTTTTTTTTTTTTTTTCAATGAGGAACTGTTCAGCCACGAGCTCTGGTGCTTCTGGAACACCTATATAGTCTTAGTTTGGGATTTTAAATCTGTAAACAGGTAAGCAGAAGGAAGGCTTTCTTCCCAAGGGGCAGGCTTTGTAAACTTGAATAGTGGGACAATGAGATCTGAATGAACAAGTCTAGAGGTAGCAAATAGCTGGCCGTAAAATGGTAGGAGAATCCCCCCAGGTCGCAAGCATCTCCACTAACACAGGCCTTGGGAGGAAAGGGAAACACCATTCGCACATTGGCTTTCAGCTGGCCAATCATGCTTGATAAGTAGACTGCCAGAAGTAGGTGCTTGTGAGTTCCTACAGGCAAACCGGGTTCCTCCTGAGGGCAATGCTTCCTTAGTTTCCAGTTGATTGTCTCAAACAAACACCAACAGTGCTTCGAAAATGTCAAGAAAATGGTTTGGCTTCCTTTAAGAAATAGATAAACAAAGGCTCAGTGGCCAGTTAGTGTTCACTGCAGACGATACAGCAAATCCAGTGTAGACATTTCTGAGCTGTCAAAATGCAAATGGCATATTAAATACTCTGTGCTCTACTGAATTCTAAATGTGCCTCCGGTAGGTTTTCTGCTGAGCTCATAGTGAAAATAAGCCACCACAGCTTGCATACATGCAATTTAAACTACACTTTCCCTTTGGCCTATTGTATTTCTTCTGGTTAGGTTCATCTCCCTATAGAATTAAGAAGCTGAATGGGTACTCCTTGCACAGAGTGGATGACAAAGCTCTGTGGTCTTATTTTAATTTCATTGGTTTAGCTGTTAAATCAGAGGAAGACATCTGGGTAAAGGTATAGATATTGTACAGCCTACCATATTTGTACCTTTGGGTTGATGGGCATAGGATTGCTGGACCAGCAGTGGTAAGAGACAGACTCAAGTTCAGATCTCCTCCCATGTTCCGGCAACTGTAAGGACCCGATATGGGAATTGTTTGAAACACTAGAACCGGCTTGGGTGTGCCACCTGAGGCAAAGAGAGAAATACTTTGGCTGGGCTGAGGCTAATTAGTCCTGAAAGAAATCCATCCTTTGACCTCGTCTTCAGTTGTGCAGCCACTGTGCTTAGCTCACCGGATGTCCACGTCAGGACGACCTATCGGTATGAAGATTGAATAATCGTATTGCGGTACTTACCTCAGCGCGAGCAAGCAAGACTTTTCCGCAATGACTTCAAGATGACCTTACCTTGGGCTAGTTGATATATCTGTATTGAAGTTGGAATTTAATCCCTAGTGCTGAGGTTGAGAAGTTCCAGAATTAAAATTCCCCATTACATCACAAAGAATAGAAGAAGTTCGTTTCATTAAACTGGTTAAAAGGGTTGGATGGTAGGAGTCTTTGTGAAAGCAATACTCGCCTTGTTACAGTTCTGCCCCCCCCCCCCCCCCAGCAAAGCAACCTCTTTGGATGTAGATGGAAACACATTTTTTACCCTTTTGAGTTTAGCTGCAATTTCTTTATTTTTTATTTTTAATTTTTTTAACGTTTATTTATTATTGAGTGACAGAGCGTGAACAGGGGAAGGACAGAGAGTGAGGGAGACACAGAATCCGAAGCAGGCTCCAGGCTCCGAGCCGTCAGCTCAAACCCACAAACCGCAAGATCATGACCGGAGCCGAAGTCGGACGCTCCACTGACTGAGCCACCCAGGCGCCCCATTAGCTGCAATTTCTTTAAACCATACTAATTTCTGGGAGAGGAAAACGCCATCCTCGCTTTAGGGAGGTTGTATGATCTCTCTTCATCCTCAAATGGTTTTGCTCTAGCTGCATGAGGGATTTCATCATCCACTAGGCACACTGTCTCATTTACCAAAAGCTACTCCTGAATATATTATAAACATTCTTTTGAGGAGTAACATTTCATCAAATTAAGTTGATCTAGAGTCAGTGTTACTTTGACCCAAAGTGGCAACATTTATCTCCAGCTAAGACTTCTTTGGTGAATGGAAAAAGCAAACAAACAAAACAAAACAGAACAACAAAAAACCCATGCAGCCTGCCATGAGCTCTTGTTAAAAAGAAGTACTATATCTTTTATGTCTCCTACATTTTGCAATTTATTCATTGAAATCTTCTTGCTTTGTCTAGTACTGTTTTTTTGTTTGTTTGTTTGTTTGTTTGTTTTTAGCTTGGGGAAAACTGTACAAGGGAAAGGGATATTTCAGTATTGCCATGTTCTCCAAACAGAAGTAGCAGAAAAGGGATCCATTTTGATACTAAGTCTTAATATTTCTGGTCTTCTACCTTAATACTAACAATCTGAATGTAATTTTGCCCCATTGTTAGCAAAATAATAAATCATGAATAATGCTTTGTGCGTTAAAAATTCCCCTTGTTACTGACATGAACTCAAAGGGAATATAGTTGCAGAGAAGTCAAGTTCTTGGTGGCATTTATCAGCTCATTTCACCATTGAGTCACTTTAAGGATTATTGCAACTGGAGATTTAAATTACATAAAATATTGGCCCGGTTCTCAGTTTTATGTATTTTGGAGATCCTCAACCTCAATAAAATTCAAGAAAAACTAATGTGACATAGAGATATTATAGATGTGCATCCAACTCTCCGGCTGAATGATCCATATAAGAATAAGCCACTTGAGTTGCAGTGGAATCAGAGCAGCTTTGGAGGACGGGGCGCATTTCTCTATCATATTATTGTGGCAACCTTCTGTTTTCTTTTGCACTAAACCTGTCACCTTTATCATTGTAGATGTTGGCATCATGACCATGATGTAGAGTTTTTGAATAGCCTTTTGCAAACTTTGTCTGCATAAGAATCACAGGTCTTGTTTAAATGCAAATTCTGAGGCCTCTCTCCCCAAATGATTCTCAGTAAATGGGTTTTGGATGGTGTCAGAAATCTGCATTTATATATGTATACATGTTATCTATCTACCAAGCCTTCCACCCTTTCAATAAAAGGCATCCGAATCTAATGACCTATTCACTGAGACTTCACAGACTAATTAGCCCACACTGATTTCAAGATGATTATCCTATAGTATGAAATTGTGCAATTATTTCAGAAGATTTCTTCTTTATCATTAGGGCCTCCATGATCAATGTTCATCATTCTGTGCTGTTTTTATTCTTTTAAAAAACGGTTTTACAGCAAAGATGCGATTCAAGCTCCTTGTCCATAATGTTGATATTATGGGAAGACTTCGAGGGATAATTACACTCTTTCGTATGAAAATACCATGTGAATGATTTTATTTTTTTTTCTTTTACTGTTTAGTGAACTCTGATATGATTAGTGTTATGTAAGAAAGAGCTAAATGTGAGATTAAAATTAGAATTATTTGGGGAGTGATCTCTAATGAATTAAAAGCCTTAGAAATTAATTGTGAATTCTAAGCATTTTCCAGATGCCTCGTGAATCCCTGAGCCGTACTGTTGACATGGCTATGTTTCTGAAAACCTGGCCTGATGACTCTCTGAGTGGATTGTCACTCCCTTTTCTATCTGTAAGCTCATAATTAAGACTACAAACCTTTGACTTTTGTGTGGATGGATAATCTTCAGGGTGACATGAAGACACCTTACGAAAATGGGTTCTGCTGGTTAAGGAAATTCACTTTTCTTTCACAGAATGGGCCATAAGAGTACTGTTCAGAGGCCATCAACAATTTTTGTCTCCATGTTTCAAACTATTTCTTTTTATGGTTAGGGAAGTGGTGTACTTTGATGTATCATACAGCTGTGGATAGTTAAGATTTGCAGGGAATGATTGGCACTTCATACAGAAAAGAAGAGGGACCCTGGCAACATAAGAAAGGTCACATTTTTACAAGAAATTAACTGAATTGAGCAGATACTTCCCTTTATGCTCTAGAAATGTAAATTTCTTCAGCATCAATCTGGCATTTCTTGTTCTGATTCCATCTTTTTCTCCTTTCTTTACAAAATATAATTGTTGTGAACAACTTGAGACGAGACAAACCCAGCCATTAGGATTTTGTTTTGTTTGTGGTGGCTGCTACATACATGAGGTTGCATGTTACCTGCTCAAGATGCATATTCCATTTTCTATGGAGACAATATGAAATTTTCAAACTTAAGCCCTAACACTTTCCCCCCCCTAAATTTGTAGATATTAAGAAAAAGTCAAGTGAGAGCAAAGTCACCTGGGTCCTATTAGGTAGGATTCTTTTTTTGTTGATTAATATATTTAAGTATTTAGGTACAACTGCTGTTGCTAATGGGAGATATATATACATGGTGCTAGTCTGTTACAACCATTAACGATGGAAGACCTGGGAGCCGAAGAAGAGGTTTGGGGAGTCTAGACCCTTAAATGGGATCAGGGTAGTTATTTGGCTCACTTGAAGAATCCTAGTGTGTACCAACAAGAATAACTCAAATCCATATAACCGGAACTCATGAGTTCTTTACTATTTACCTATACATGTTAAAAATGAAGATGTTGAATCTATGCTTGCTCTCAATGAGCTTTCGTTATTACTAAAAACAAAACAAAACCCTTAGGTCATTTTGTTTTCAATTTTTAACATGTGTTTATTTTTGAGAGACAGGCAGAACATGAGCAGGAGAGGGGCAGAGAGAGAGGAAGACACAGGCTTCAGGTTCTGAGCTGGCAGCACAGAGCCCAGTATGGGGCTCAAACCCAGGAACCATGAGATCATGACTTGGGTTGAAGTGGGACGCTTAACCGACTGAGCCACCCAGGCGCCCTACAACCCTTAAGTTATTGACTTAATTAGTATGTATTCAAATACTAGACTGTGATACAGACAACAAGTGTCACACAGAAATGAGTACAGATATTGGTACAGCCTCCCAGAGCTGAGGAGAAAGGGGATTGGGACAAAATCAGTGAGAATGAGGAGGTTGAGAGAGGAATGGCTTCCCCCCAAGCCAACGATAGTGAGAAGTCAGGTTCAGTGTCAAGCATGTAGATCAGCATATAAATATTGATGCTTCTCAGAAATTCTTCTATCTGTTCTAAAAGCTAAAAGTCCAGATGCAAACGATTATAAACTACTGCCCTGGGACGATTTCCTGAAATAGGCGAATGTGCAACTTATTCCGAGCCCTGCCTCCTTTCCTCACACCGCCTGTGGGGCAGCCTCTTGTTTGGACGAGGAATCTATTTCTTGGAAACAAAATATGTATGCACTTTTAAACTCTTTGTTTCCACATTCCATGAGTGTTGCTCTTACTGTTGTTTTTGTTGTAATGACCCCATAAAATAATGGTGACAGAGCATTGGGTGTGGGGGAAAAGCACATTTTGGTTACTGGCTTACTGGCAATGTGTATTGGCAGCCTTAAGTACTGCAAGTATTTCTACAGAATATGGTGTGCGTCCCCCAAACTGACTTTCCAGATCCTTTATAATCTGGCTTCAGTCTCTCTGGCCAGCTGTGTCTCTGCGCTTCCTGCTGGTGACTTTCACTTCAGTTAAGCCAGTACTGTGCACAGCCTAAATGCACCTTTGTTCCAGTCCTTCTCAAGCCCACCCTGCATCTAGTTCTAGGTACCTCACCCATTTTTGACCACCCGATCTATCTCCTATATTCTTTTGTCACTTACCGCATTTCAGTCATGGGTCATAACGTAGAACATTGTGGGTTTAGGATCTTTAAAAAATCACATTGTTCGCTTGCTGATTTCATTTCTGTTTGTTTACATCATTCCTACTCTGTAGATCTTAAAGTCCCAGGGAATTAGAAGACACTTCCAACTATCAAAGTCCCGTAGTGTTTCTTTACACATTCACTGTTTCTTCAATGAATAAACCCATGTTCTCATAACCGTGATCCTGGCCCTTGTTTTAACCGAGTCACATTACTGCTTTGAAAATATTTTTTGAAAAGACTCATAGAAAACAGAGGACCTGTGGAAGGTATCAGGAATGAGCTTTTCACGTCATGAAGAGATGGTTGTGTGTGATTTATTTACTCACACATCCAGACTAGAACTTGTCAAAATAATTAGCTTTGAAACCCTATATCTAAATTACCATTTTGCTGGGCTTATTTGATTCCTTTGTTGCTTTTCATAATTGTTCCTGTTCATATACAAAGTAACTTATCTGGGGGTATTTGCATTTTTCTCTCTCCTAGTGATAATAAGTTAATGGTATTAGAGCTGGCACAGTAGATATGTCAGCATTCAATTGTCATTTTGATCTTCGTCACTATTTCATGTCTCAGCTTTTTAATTTAAAAGAATTACATAAGACGATTATGGAACAAAGAGGAACTTCTCAGTCTCTTTTATTACTGCAATTACAGCATTACCTTCCTAGTGTTCTTTAGTGGCAACTGGAAAACCCGAAGGGACACGCTGTCCGGGTCTTTAAAAGACGAGGGATCTTCTGACCTGCAGGTACAGAAACTGTAGCCACACGAAACTTTGGGATATGACTTATACCTTCCTGCCTGTGTGCTTTTCTTTCAATTGTATGATGGATGGACAATAAGGGGACTTTTAAAAAGAGTTGGTAAAAAAAAAAAATAGGGGCGCCTGGGTGGCGCAGTCGGTTAAGCGTCCGACTTCAGCCAGGTCACGATCTCACGGTCCGTGAGTTCGAGCCCCGCGTCAGGCTCTGGGCTGATGGCTCGGAGCCTGGAGCCTGTTTCCGATTCTGTGTCTCCCTCTCTCTCTGACCCTCCCCCGTTCATGCTATGTCTCTCTCTGTCCCAAAAATAAAATTAAAAAACGTTGAAAAAAAAATAAAAAATAAAAAATAAAAAAAAAATAAAGTGTCACGTGACAAGGTGGAGTGCCTATCGTTTCTTCTGTGATGCGGCTTCTCTTTTATATTTAAGAACAGTTCCTGGGGGCGGGGGGAGGGGGGAGAACAACAAACCAGTATGTAAGTTAGAGATCTGATATCATTTACTACAGCCTAATACCAGAATGTTCTATGTGAGCCACTCTTTTATGCCTTTTACTTTTAAATTATTTATTTTAATTTAACGATTATTTGAGGATAGTTGACCACAGGGTTACGTTCGTTTCAGGTCTACAGCATAGCGATTCGGCTTCTCTGTACATTATGCTGTGCTGACCACAGTTGTAGCTACCATCTGTCACCATGCAACACTATCACAATACCACTGACCATATTATTTTTTATGCCTTTTAATGACTACTCATCCTTTGACCCTCATTAAGGAGGGATAGAGAGAGAAAGCCAAAGGCTTTTATAGCAAGAACATGTTATGTTGTCCTGGATTTCCTACATTTCTCCTCTGCAGGACCAGACATCGCCCGGAACAGAAAGAGCTAGAAAACAAGGATGCCTGTGTGGCTTAGTCAGTGAAGCATCCGACTCTTGATTTTGGCTCAGGTCGTGACAGCATGGAGCCTACTTGGGCTTCTCTCCCCCATCCCTTCTCTGTCCCTCCACTGCTCAAAAAGAAATGAATAAATAAACATTTTTTAAAAAAGATCTAGAAAGCAGAGTTGTCAAGGACACGTTGGAGGGGAAGTCCCTCTCAGTATTGTTTGTATTAGCTGTCTATCACAGGGTAACATTATTGCCACAAGTCCAGCAGCTAAAACGGCATACATTTATGATCTTAGAGCTGCTGGTGGTCTGTGCACGGCTCATCTAGGTCACACAAATCCTCTGCTTATGGTCTCAATGACTATAGTCAAGGGGTGGGCTGGGACTTCATTCTCATCTGGAGTTCAGCTGCGGAAGAAGGACCCACTCCCGGGATGACTCAGGGGCTGGCAGAAGTCCATTCCTTGTGCTTGTAGGGCTGAGAGCTTAAGTTTATTGTTGGCCATTGGCCAGAACTCACCCTCAGTTCCTAGAGGCCGCCCATGGTTCCTTGCCACGTGGGGCTTCCCAAAATGGCTCAAAGCCAGGGAGGGAGAGAGAGACTCAGGCAAATAGGGTGCTACACTATTACATGTGATCACATAATCATGCACAATCACATGTAGTCCATCATTTTTACCCTGTTTTATTGGTTAGAAGCAAGACCCAGGCCCTGCCTTCTTCAAGGGGAGGAGAATTAGACAAGGGCATAAACACCAGGAGGTGGGGGTCATGGCAGCCATCTTGAGTCTCTCCTCGAAATACGTTAATGTAGAAAGAGCCCCATACAGTCAATAAGCAAAGGGTCTAGGACCTGACTAAAATGGACAACAGCTATCAATAGGCATTTTGTAGAAAGAGCAAAAAGAAATATCAAAGGTAGGAAAAGATCCCTAAACTTACTGTTGACCCAAAGAATGTGGATTATATGATGCTGTCCCCCGACCCCGATGCATTTGTGAACCTGAAATTCATATACCTTGTGTCAGCAAGCAGCTAGGCAAACTGTGTGTGGACACCATTGTACATCTAGAAAAAATGACGGGGGGGGGGGGACACAATTTGGCCCTACCAATCAAAATTCTAACGTATCAGATATTTTAACCCAGAAATGTAGTATATTTTGAGGCACTATCTGCCTGTTCATTTTTAGCCTTCTAACAGTGCAAAATTGGGCATAGCCTAAATGCCCATTATCCTAAAGTAGCTAAATAAATTGATCAACACACACACTATATGGCCTTTATGAAAGTGTTTCCCTGGTAAAACATTGAGTCAAGAATTCAAAATACCACATACGTTTTGTTTCCATTCTCATGCAGGGAAAAAGCAAGTTACTTCTATGCCCATGTAAAAATATCTGAAAAGATGCATGCATTACAACGATGATGTTTAAATGTTCGATTTGGGGGATAACTATGTCAGACTTCTCAAAATGAACAATAGGTCTTAAAAAAGGGTTATCTGGGAAAGAAAAAGTACAAGGAGCTCTGACCAGTCCATTGATGAGAAGAGTAGAGACAGAATGTAAGATTTTTGAAATTGAAGTGACCTTCAAGTTTATTGTAATAACTCTGCTTTCAGTTGCATCCAGAGAACTTAAGGGTCTTGGACAAATTCGTAGGGACATTTAAGGCAGAGCTCAGTCTAAGTGAACACTCTTCTCTCCCGGGAGCCCACATGCCTTCTGATGACCGAACATTCCGGCTCCTCACTCAGGCCCAGCCTGGCTGTGCGGCTCCCTCCCTCCTGCCTCCCCCCACCCTCCCCACCCCCCCTATTCTGGTGGAAGGACAGCCAGCACTGAGTGTCCCCGAAGTGATGCTCTGGGGAGACAGAATGGCCGGGAAAGTCCTGGAATTGAGTTTAAAACCTCCCTCAGACCATTCTTCTGGAAGCTGGACTTCTGAGTTCCTTTCTCTGAGGTTGCTGAAACATGGCGATGTGATGCCATTGTGTCAGCTCGCTAATATGTTCTACATCAGTATGATTGGGACGCCATATTTGCCACTGCAGAATATTCAATTCTGAAAACTTAGCACGTTAATTCTACCACACTGAAATATTTATTTGTGGGAGACTGCTCGACTTAATACAATGAGACGATCCCAGGCTCGAGTCGCTTAATGATTAAATTAACTTGAAGTAGGAAATAACTTTACTGAAATGAAAACTAGTTCGTTACTGAGATTGGCAGTTCATGTCATATGATGGAAAAAAAATCTGTTGGAGTTTTCATGTGCTCAGAGGTTCTGGTTTGGAGAAGGTAGCGGTACAGAGATGCTGGGTTTCGTGTGTTTGAAGACGGCCTCTGGGAAGCTGAGAACTCAGGGTTCTGTTCCCGTGTCTGCCCCTCATACTGTGTGTCTCACAAAATAGGAAACTCTCTGACATGGGGTTTTCTCATCTTTGCAAAAGGGATGTTAACTGGCCTCGATATTATAAGGATTAGATGAATAAGCATATGTAAAAGGCTTCGAACAGTGCCTGGCAGTTATTAATCTTAAATAAATGTTAGCACCTGTTTTATTAGAGCAACTAAAAACATTAGACTATCAATTCAGGATATGACCACAGAAGTAATACCAGAGGAAGCCTTATTTTTTGGAGAGAGATTATTTATAAGTGAAGATTCATAATTAATATTTGGATATAATTATCTTCTGTTTATAAGAATCATCCTGAGACTAGTTTCTAGAATTATTTACGATGTACAAAATGCTTTTACATTCCTTACGTCATTTACAGACATAGAAAAATTACTAAGATTTCTCAGAAAGGTCAAGCTCTAATAGGATCAAGGTCATAATTTGACTTTGTGGGTCACATTCAGCCTGAATAATACTCAATGCTCAGGAAAGCCACTTAGAAGTGTGTTTTATAGTCATTTATGACCAGGAGGCCTTGGACGTTTGAAGTGACCATGAGAGGAACGATAAAAGAAAAAATACTAGAACACTTTTCAAAGCAAGACTGCTCTGAAGAGTAAATCTGTCTACACATCATGGTGTATCGGCTGTGAGCATTCCCAACGACAACGTGATGCTTTTGTGTTCTGAAAGAGTTCGCATATTTTTCTAACTGCTTTGTTTTGCCCAAGAAAAATAGTTGAGGCTATTTTTTAAAGGAATGTTGGGAATGGGGCAACTTGCTGGTGGAGCCTTGTGAAAACATTGTTAGATTAGCTCTCTATGGGTAATACAGTGAATCTTTCACCTTTCGGAAATTGAAAACCAATGGGTAAAGTTGGAGACTCTGGGTGATTAGAATCTTGAAAACGGTCAGGGCCTTAGCCGGCCTTAGCCACCGACTTAACCCTTTCTTAACCCTCTAGCCATGGAACAGTCGATAGTGCCAAGACGATCAGTACATCTGGCCTTTTTCTTCTGGTTTAGGCTTTCCAGTGTAGTGTCTCACGACTCATGTATGGTGGACCCTTGAATTGAAAAAACTCCTCATACCTCTTCTGCCTGCTCTAAGTTTCCATACCTGTGTTGAGAGGTTGAAAGGTAGGGGTCTCTGTGTTTGAAAGCCCATGTTGGTGACAAACCTAAATCCCAACGCGTGATGTTAGAATCAAATGTTCTTTCCAGGATCACTTGATTGAGATGTTCAGGATAGGCTACTGAGAGAAGTCCAGTGGCCACTGGCGAAATGCAAACTCTTCAAAGTCCGCGATGCCCAGTTTGGCTGTTGAAGCGAATGTCTGTGTCTCTCACACCTGCTGTGGCCAAGTGCCTACCAACACTGAAACCTTGTAACCATAGCAACCCTGCAGGTCCCACAGAGGAGGACTCGTGAGGTGTCGGTGTTGGGTGTTGGAGCCTCAGTGAATGTGTGCTTAAGCATTTCAGGGATCGCTCCCCTCCTTCGATTGTGCTCCGGGTCGCCGTGCCGTCTCTCCAACAAATGCCAACCCGGAAGCACTTTGTGCTTCTGTGACTTGGCCTTCAAATGGGACCTTGTTAAGAGATGCTCACTCAACATTTCTTCAACAAGTGACCTGAGACCTGGGGTCTGCGTGCCATCTAAGGCAGTAGCTTCAAAGGGATGTGCATTCAGGGGAGTGATTTCAGTGCTGTCCCCCCGAATGTGGTCGAGTGAGGAGACTCAAGGTGATCCCAAGGACTCTGAGAATTTAAGTCTTGGAGGCCACTTTTACGGCCCGGGGAAGAGAAGACATTTTTTCCCCACGTGTGGGAGTCCACAACCGAGCACTCTCCACTCACAGACCACACTTTCCACCGGCTAAAAGTCTATGGCCTGTGCCATGGAGAGAGGTGCTCAAAGAGTTTGTGATAAGTGGTGCTGTGTTGTTATTAAAGGTGAAACAGGTGTTACCCTTCTCATCCTTTTCGGAGAGTGGAATTTTAAGTTCTAATCTTCTCTTTGAGAAATAGTTCATCCCCTATTTGGCTATTCTGGAAGGAGCTATATGATCAGTTAAATATCTTTAAAAATTTTTGTTTTAGTTTTTTAGTTTGTTTGTTTACTTATTTATTTATCTACCTATTTTTGAGAGAGAGGGTGAGCAGGAGAGAATCCCAAGAGAATCCCAATCTCCCAAGAGAATCCCAAGAATCCCATGCGGGGCTCGAACCCAGAACCGTGAGATCATGACCTGAGCCGAAACCAAGAGTCAATGTTTAACTGACTGAGCTACCCTGGCGGCCCTGAGTATCTTTTCATTTTAATGAGATAGAAACTAGTTAACAAGTAAAAGCCGAACTCTAGTCAACATAATATCAAAAATTTCAGGACACAAGATTGATGAGCACACGAACCACCTAGAGACTAATACCGCTGTGACTGTCGGTAGAAAAAAAATGGTATAAAAATGAGCACCTCACCAAGGCGTACCGTGCTCAGTTCACGTACAGATGGGAGGCATCTGACAAATTGCAGCATTAGGAGAAAAAGACAACAACAGAGGCCCTCATTCTGCCACTTGACAAACCACTTGATGCTCTAGTGGATTTTCTTTGTTTACAGCTCACTGGCCATGTATCTCGGCATACCTTTAAGGACAGTTGTGCTAAAGTGGCACTTCAATGAATATTTGATGAAGAAAGAGGTCATTGGAAGAAATAGCTATGTAACCTACCTACCAAATCAAATTTATGTCTACACTGACGCATTTCCAACAGATCCATGCAGGGCATAGACGGCGCAGGGGTGGGGTTTATTCAAAGGGATAGCAAACTGCCATCAGAGCTTAATTAGGAGGGAGAGGGTGGTTGTGGATGAGTTTCAGCCCCTGATGCTCTTGTTTTAAAGCTATTTTTAACATTTGGGCAAGTTCAAAGAATCGGTTTGAAGAGTTTTGTCCATATTTAACTTTGTGTATGCAAAGAGCTAAATCGAAACAGTGTGTGTTAGTAGATAAGCATTATGCATCATTTTACGTATTCTTACTGAAATGATATTTAAGAGATAACTATTTTTTGCCTTTTGTTAAAATGCCTTTGCTAATTTAGTGTAGTATATAATGCGGTAAATAAATATAAGGTGCATTAAAAGAATAGAATATAAGGGGTCACTGTTTGGGGCACTTACCCCACGTATTTGTAGATAAATTGTTACAGGAAAAAAAAATCACGATTTGTGCTGGCCCCATAATGATTAAAAATCAATTGTTGGACCTTCTATTTAGGAAATTCTTACGTGCAACTCAAAAGCTCCATTTCAAACCAAAAAAGGCATAAATGCCCACTGGATTTGTGGTTCCTCTTCCAAGCAGATTTTCTCATAACAAATAACTTTTTTTTTTTTTTTTTTGGTTTCAGAGGTGGCTAGTCTGAGCAACATGATTTTAATCCTCCTCCTCAGACTGCTCTGGGCTCCATAAACAGTATCTTCTGTTTCTTTTTTTCCTTTCCTATTGCAAATAATGTGCACACAGTTTATGACTGTCACAGGATTGTGCATACGCTCTCTCCTGCCGGAGCTTGGGCTGCCCTCTATTGACACAGTACATCAGGTGAAGCCCTAAAGAGTCCAGGGTGGGTCACTGACCGCTGCCTCTACCTGCCTTACTGTACATCACTTTGGAGTAACACCTGTCTCCTTCCGATGCCACACCTGTACGTGGAGATGACAGGTTGGGCGTTCTAGTCCAAGCTCTGCTATATTCTAGTTTTAGGACCTCCAAACTGGGCACTTCAGTTAATTCGTCTGAGAAAGAAGTGATTTGGCTCTTTCCCCTTCCTCCCTGACATCCTGTGACTTCTGTTCTAAGCATAGCAGCAATCAGCTAATCAATATATACTTAGAGGGTTGTAGCAGAATGGCCTAAATTCGATAGGGCCACTTGCAGCCAGGAGGCAGATGGAATCCGGACCGTGTGTGTGTGTGTGTGTGTGTGTGTGTGTGTGTGTGATTTTTCTTTTTCCTTTCCTCTAATGCACAGAACTCAGTTATCTGCAGTTTCTCTCCTCAAATGACATACAGCAGATACTTCCTTTAATTAGTGTAAGCTGTAATTAATTACTCTCTGAGCCTGTTTCCTCTGATATTTTTTCAACCCATTTGAAAAAACAGAAGTCACCTTGGTGTATTCAAAGCACTGGGTGCCGCGGGCCAGCCTTAGTTGTCACCTATTCAACCCCTAGGTCACACTGACGATCAGCGTTACATGGGTCTTGTCCTTCTGGAAAGGGAAGCGTCTGTTGTATCTTTGGGGTAGGCACCTCCTTTTCCAGTTCTGTCACTAAATGTGAATGCTTCTAGGAGAGCCGTAGGAAAAGCATCTATTTTCTCTGAGTTCACTTTGTATAATTTTGGAATTAAATATCCGGTCTAGTCATTTTTTTTTTCTAACCACGTTATCCACATTAACATTCAGTATTTATGTGTAACTCTATATAGTTGCAACGTACTTGTAATACTTACCAGCAGACAGCATCTGTGGGAGAGAGCTCAATACTGTATCTATTTTATCATCTCATATTTTCCTAACGAGGAACTCAAGTCTCAAAATGTCACCTTCTCCTAGCCACGTGTTTTGGGTTGCAGAATGAAAAGCAGGACATTCTTCTCCAATCTCTGTCTGAATACTAGGTCTCTGAATCGAATCCATATTTCTCCTTACCTTCCAAACGCTCAATCCTGCTGCCATATAATGAGTGAAACAGATATATATCAATGTTTACTTGTTACACAACAGAACGGTAGAAGGTTGACTCGGGTCTTTTCCTGAAGAATCACACAGAGTGAATGACCTTGCCTCTCTGCTGATTTTTCTTGAAATCATTTTCCTATGGCGGTCATTCTTCAGCATCTGATGAGGTGCATATCGTGTATGTAGGATCTTCTGAAGTTCTGTCAAAAACTTTAACTGTATCTAGATGCCAAATATGCAAATTGGAAATAATCAAGGGAACCCTTTTAATACTGCAGCCGAATGTTAACTGCCATACTAGGCCCTCTAGACTGCTCTTGGGAACAAAAACAAAAACAAAACACAAAAAAACAAAACGAACAAACCTGTCCAGACAGGAAAATCCAAAACTTCTCTTTGCCTTGGATTTATTTTGTTTTGTTTTGTTTGCTTGTTTATTTTAGGGGGAGGAAGAGAGCAAGAGCACAAGTTGCGGAGAGGGGTAAAGGAGAGAGGGGGAGAGAGGGAGGGAGGGAGGGAGAGAGGGAGAGAGGGAGGGAAGGAGGGAGTGAGAAAGAGAATCTTAAGCAGCCTCCACACTTAGCACAGGGCTTGGTCCCATAACCCTGGGATCATGACCTGAGCCGAAATGAAGAGTCAGACATTCAACTGACTGAGCCACCCAGGCAACCCTGGATTGCTTCATTGTAAAAATCATTACCCTTTTTGAAAGGTACTATCCCTTTTCCTTTAGGAAACAGACTTTGGAGAAAGACCTTTTCTCCAAGCCAGGCTGACTGTGTTGGCTGTCTCATGTTGATATGTCAGCAATAGCCGAGGCTCCTGACTGCCATATTCAGGTCAGAAGAAGCCAAGCCATTACATAGAACCTTAACTTTTTTTTTTCAATCTCTGGATGAATAAAAGGTAAATAAATGCACATTCAGCAAGCCTGTCCCCATAAAGGGTTCTGGTTACAGGGCAGGTACCTGTGATGTTATTCTTGGATAGAGCACACAGAGAGTCATTTGGAGGAGCTGGGGACGTACAAAATTAGCGAAGACATTTTCCGTCTCAAGTTTGATGAAAGAGACGTTTTGATTCCTCACCACACTGCGCGGGAATAAGCCCTGTGGGTTTCAGTAGTCAGTACGCCCTATGATTTTATACTGGTTTCCAAATTAGCACGTCCCACGGAAGCACCAGATAGAGTTCGAGAGCCCAGACTGGGAAAAGCAATGCTTCCGTAGAAGCAAATCGTATTTTCAGTACAAGTAAATTTCACATACATTACTGAAATTAATTCAAATATTGAATTAGCTTCATTGAGTGTCCCCTCCATGTCAAGTCCTGTGCTAGTTGCAGTGGATCCAAAGGGAATGAGGTAAAGTCCCTGCCCTCAAGCATTTTTAGATTCCAGTAAGGGTGACGTTCTTTTTTTCCTCAGTAATATCAGAATAGTCAAAAAAGGGATAAAAACAATAAGATGCTACCCGATATTGGAGCTTCAAAGAAATAATACACATTTATTGGTACGCTGTTAGATTTAATAACTACAGGATAGCCTGAGTTTCTTACGCTTGCCCAAACATTCTGGATAATTAGGCTTCATGCACTGGTTTGCCTTCTCCGTGACATCTTCGGAAGGATATAAAATATGAGATGATAGGATGATGTCACACAGAAAGTCCACACGATTTTTTTTTATTTTAATTTTTTTTTTTAGTTTTAGGTTTTTAACTTAGTGAATCGTCAACTACGTACAACACCAGTGCTCACCACAAATGTCCTCTTTTAAAAAAAAATTTGTAATGTTTATTTTTGAGAGAGGGAGAGAGAGAGACAGAGAGACAGACACACAGAGAGAGCATGAGTAGGGGAGGGGCAGAGAGCGAGGGAGACACAGAATCCAAAGCAGGTTCCAGGCTCTGAGCCGTCAGCACAGAGCCCAACGCGGGGCTCGAACTCACTGACCGCGAGATCATGACCTGAGCCGAAGTCGGAGGCTCAACCCACTGAGCCACCCAGGTGCCCCACGAATGTCTCCTTACTGGCCGTCCCCCATCTAGCCCATCCCTCACCCATCTCCTGCTGGTAACCATCAGTTTGTTGTCTATAGTTACGAGTCTGTTTCTTGGTTAGTCTTTTTTTCCCCCACATGGTTTTGAGTTTTTGAAAATTACAGCCACAGTAGTGAGTTAACTGCACAATGTTTCCAGACTCTCCCCCCAAATCGAATGTAAGTTCCTTCTTCATTCATTGAAGAAACATTTATTCGATTTCAGTTTGGTCCAAGATATTGGGAAGCAAAATTCAGGAGATAGAGTGATTAATAAGGCAACACGTAGCTTCTGACTCCATGGCGCTTATCGTTTAGACAGCTGGAAAGCATGTGTGTAATCACGTGATCTTAGGAACCAAATTTTGTACCTGATGCAGGAAATCTGTATTCAGAGCCCTTGAAAGAGAGTCAGCAGTTCCTCTTTGAGTATTACTTAGTGTGCTGTTCCAGGGTGTTATGATTCCCTGTAGGTAGAGAAAGTAGGTCTCCAGGTACCAACCCCAGGTTAGTAACTCGTAACCTGTAACTTGTGCGTGTGTGCCCTTATTTGTGCCTGAAGAAGCAGCATGTAATAATGTAACTCCTTTATCACATAAGACCTAAAAACATGTGGAAACAGATATTTATATCTCTTCCCTCTTCCCCTCAGCATTTTTTCTCGCAGTTGTTTGTTTGATTTTAACAAGTTCCTTAAGACTCTCTTCTTTATTGGCTGTTGCTTTGGGGACACATGTTGATCATTAGATATGTGTTACATGTAAAGTGCATGATGTCTGCTCCCAGTGAATTGTTTTATGGAAATCATGTTACAAACAATCACCCCCAAGTATGCCTAAACCAACAAGGGTTTAAAAGCTATTTCTCCTTGAGTAGAAATCAATCACAAGTCAACTTCTCTTTGAATTTTGCGTTTCCACTTTCAATAATGGTAATTACCTTCATTTTAGAGGAAATAGAACTTACAAAGTTTGATAATATTGCTACAAAGACTGTGATAATAGAAAATGTTTTTCCAAAAATATTTTCAGTTATGTATGTGTAAGGAAATGAGAATAATACTATATATTTTGTATGCATGCCTTGGCAATTAGAAATTATAATCTTTGTGTGGTAAGCATAGCTCACTTCTAGATACTTGCCACTCAAGAAATTATGTCAGGTGAAAAGAGATCGTTCTTCCTTTCCTTCTTTAGTTTCACAATAATTATGACAAGTAGCACCTGCGTGCCAACTTTTATTCCAAAGTCTAGGATTATGGAAGTTTGCATTATTATGGTGTTAGAAGACTGTCTACGTGATGGGGTGTCCATTTTGATAGTGTTGCTGACATTGATTATTTTGTAAGATCAGAGTTACTTCGTGATTCAAGAACGAATGTGGAGGAAATCCATATTGAAATTATTTTCAGAGGTTTATGTAACAATTATTATTAATTGCTTTATTGACTTTTATTATAGATGCCTGATAGCATTAAATCTCACTTCTCAGTGGTGTCATTTTTATGTCACCACATTCTCACGTTTGACCTCAAAACCCCTAGATTATAAAAACTGGAAATGTGACCCAGAGACATCACAGACCTAGGAAAGAACAAAGTGAAGACAAAAGTTCGTTCAGGTCAGCATAACTTCTTACCCCAGTGCAATTTTGTGTTTGCCCACAAAGAACCATAAAGTATTTATATTCTGTTTTGAGCACACAGATGTCACAGGGAAACACAAATTTTAAAGTAAATTCAACCTGTCACAAAATAGTTCATTTTGTCATTTTCCTTTGTCACTAAAATATTGAAATAACTTTCTAAAATGTATAATACTTTTATTTTGGGGATTGGAACTAGGATATTATCTTGGTCGTGTGTGTGTGTGTGTGTGTGTGTGTGTGTGATTGTTTTGAGATTCTGCATTTGGCAAATAAATACTCCTCTCTGATTTTAAAAATACAAAACAGGGGCGCCTGGGTGGCTCCGTCGGTTAAGCGTCTCTTAATCTCAGCTCAGGTTGTGATCCCAGTTTGTGAGTTAAAGCCCTGCATTGGGCTCTGTCTGTGCTAACAGCATGGAGTCTGCTTGGAATTCTCTTTCTCCCTCTTTCTCTGCCCCTCCCCCCCCATATAAATAAACTTTAAAAGATAAAAAAAATAAAATACCTAAAGCAGTGACATTTGCTTTGTCACAGAGTTGAAGTTGTAAGTTAAATGGCATTTGTCAGGCTATCTATTTATATCATTTTAAAAATGTCTTTTTAATGATATATGAAATAGTGACACAAGTTTTATATCATTTCATAAAGTGGAGTTATTTCTAGCAACAAAATCAAAGCCATTAGTATTTATTGTTCATAGTGTGTGTTGCCCAAAGTTGTCAAGATAAACCTGGCAGGTTTTAAAAGATCTTTTTGTCACATAGGAATAGGATTATAGTGGACGTCCTAAATGACTTGCTACATTTTGTTCATGTAGATCATCTTTCAAGAATCATATTTGTAAAGTTGATGAAGATAGAAGTTATCATAAAATTAGCAATAGGAATTGATACATTTTTTGATACCTTTTTTTGGTATCTTTTTGTTCTGGCTGCTTTATTTTTTTAAACGATGTTGAGCCTCTTTTTTTTTTAATGTTTATTTATTTACTTGAGAGAGAGAGAGAGGGAGAGAGAGCGGGGGAAGAGCAGAGAGAGAGGGAGACACAGAATTGGAAGCAGGCTCCAGGCTCCGAGCTGTCAGCATAGAGTCCGAGGTAGGGCTCGAACCCATGAACTGTGAGATCACGACCTGAGCCGAAGTCCAGTGCCCAAGCAACCGAGCCTCCCAGCTACCTGTTCTGGCTGCTTTAGTGCGCATTCCCTTGCATGATTTGCTTCTCCCCACTTGACAGACCAGGGCACTGAGGATCAGAAAGGTTCCCATTCTGCCCAATCCCCAGAGTAAAAAAATGGTAGAATCAGAAATAAGATCCCTGTCTGAAGCCCAATTCTGCCACTGCACCATGCCTCAAACCATAACATAGGACAATTTCTTCTCAAATTTTATAGCATTTTTACATAGTTATTTTTATATTAATTTTATGCAAGACAGAACAGTACTGTTATTTCTGTGTTCAATCATTGAGTATTAAATTGCCTTTACATTTTTAGTTATTGAAGAGATAATTAATATATGTACCGTGTAAAACCTGGTGAATATCTAATATGTACAGCATGCTGTGTATTTCCATCCAGTTTTGACCATAATATAATTAAAAATTAAACCCTCACTTTAGTAGCTATTTAAATCCTTTCTTGGCATGTTAAGGATAACTTAATACCCTACTTGTTTATTTATTTTTATTTTTTATTTTTTATTTTTTATTTTCTTAGTGTTTATTTATTTCTGAAGGAGAGAAAGAGTGTGAGGGGGGCGGAGGGCAGAGAGAGAGGGAGACACACAGACTCTGAAGCAGGCTCCCGGCTCTGAACTGTGAGCACAAAGCCTGACGTGGGCCTCAAACTCATGAACTGTGAGATTGTGACGTGAGCTGAAGTTGGATGCTTAACCGACTGAGCCACCCAGGCGCCCCAATACCCTACTTGTTTAAACAGAGAGATACAGTTGCTATCTGGAAAAGAGTTTTAAATCAGACTGTTAAAACTCTAGCTAGAAACCTCATTTAGTTTTGCTCCACTAAAAATTTGAAGTAATAGATTATAGGTCCATAGTATAGATGAGAAAGGTACCATCATAGACGGAAGCTTCCCTATGACTCCCAATATTACAGACACACCTAGACATCAGTGGGTTCAGATTAGAAAAGCATATTTAATAACAGTTCTATGAGTACTTGAATAAACCCTAGGGTTTTGAGATTAAAGATGAACTGGGCTGTTTTGAAATAAAAAGAACCTCACTTACTAGAGTACAGAGGTAGATAGATTGATAGATAGAGGTTTGGTTTACTTCTACCTCAGTGGAGGGATAGATCGATTAATGGATAGATAGATAAGTAGGTATAAGTTTGCTTCCTCTTAACTCACTTGGATAGATGATACGTGAAAAGACACATTTTCTATGAACTGCCTCCTAAATGTGGTGTATGCTAATCTGTCCTTATCGGATCTCAGTATGGGTATGTTCCATCTCATCTTATTTGGGGTACAGTAGAGAAGGAAGACCTCATACCAAGAGCCGTATCCTGATGTTTAGTCATTGATTATGGAAAATATTTTTGCCCGCAGTCTGAAAATTCCAAAACTTGTCTAACAGAACATTAACTAGGTGAGTGTTATCTTTTGTACAAGTCACTGAGAAAGGCGTGACTAGAAAGACTCACGTGCAAACACAAACTCATATGATAAAGGAAGTAATAGGGCATGTATGTAAGTCACCTTGGAAATCAGATCAGGAGCCAGCAGGTCAACGAGTTGGGCAAAACTTTACAGACACGGTGGTGTTCAGGATGGATTCTGAGCAGTGGTTTTGCAGGAGAAACCATCTCCCTGGTGTAAAACACTAGGTACTGATGTGACCATCTCCCTGGTGTAAAACACGAGATACTAATGTGCAGAGGCGTGGATGCTTATGAACCATGGTAAGAAGGGATGGGTGCCTGGGTGTGGGAGCGGGAGGTGGTGGAGATCCCAGAGATGGGAGCTTCGTGCGCCTCACTGTGTCGTGTGGAAGCCATCGCACCAGCTGGGGAGTGAGAAAAGAGGATAAGTTGCCAGGCATCTTTAAGTGAGCGGGAGACATGATCAGGGTTGTTGCAGCCAACAACATTGCTGCACCTGGGATGGGTGAATAAAGCAGAGATCCCAAAGTTTCTTGGGCTAGGGCCATCATTGAGAGGATGTTGGAGATGAGCCTTCAGAGAGGTGAGAAAAGTTGGTTTGATCAGGGAGAATCAGCACAGGATAAGGCAGGGGACATCAGATTTCACGGGCCTTCAAAAATGGGGTAACCTCTTTCTGACATCATGGGTTGCGTGAGCCCACACTTCTGACAAGGTACCGCCTCAGGGGTAGATGGGCAGCAAAGGCTTTGTGGAGGCAAGGAAGGAAACCTGGCTGAAAATGGACTTGGGGGAAAATGGAAGGTAAACTCAGTCATTTATCCTCATTCAAAAGACCCGGTCTATGACTATGGACCATGGTCATAGAAATTACTTCCTAGGAGTTCACGTGAAAGTGAACGTTTGAATGTTGTGTGTCCTTGTATCACGTTCTATGGGATCCAAAATTTGTGCTTATGCAATCCTATTTCAGAAATATGACATTTGTATTTTTCCAGCTTTATGGAAATCACTTCTCCTTTTTCATATTCGAATGGAAATTCATCATGAAACAAATTATATTTCTCGGCTAACCTAAGAACCTAATTTGGCTGGTTTGGTTTATTTGTCAGATTCAATTACACAAAACGATGCCATTTTCAATCTCTGGCCATGTTACATCTATCTCCCTATCACCTTCCTGTAAGAAAAAAAAATGCACCATTTTCAATCAGGTTGGACAGTTGAGAATGCTCTGCTCTCACATCTGCAGCACGGTACTGTAGGCATATCCATGTCTTTTGAGGTGGGATACTGTTATTTCACCACTTAGGCCTTCCTTTCATACTTGTAATCTGACCACCTTCTCATCTGATTCAACCGTTTTGGCAATGTGATCCCTGTAAGGACCAGAGAAGCCTCATCACTGGTCCACTGATGCTGTATCAGTGAGATGTGCACAGCCTGATTAACATTTGAGCAGCAAGAGTATCCCGGCTGCAGGCTCACTGAAACTGGAGAATGAAATCATTTAAGGCCTGAATGTAGATCTGAAGTTCAGATGCCATTATGTATTAAGCTCTGTCAAAATTAGAAATATTTAATAGGGAATTTCAAATTGCCGTGGGGAAAAAGCATTGTCTTAAGATTTAGATATCATGATGGAATGATTTCATGAGATAGTGTATAGAAAGATGCAAAGTATCTAGTGTGTTCTCTGGCATGATTTAGGCCTAAAATAATCACATTTTAGTAGAGCTCATTTATCAATAGGTGTTATGGGCACAATGGCTTTATCATGACGAAGATTATTACTTTGTTCTCAGAATAGTTGAATAATCTTATGACTAATTGTACAGCAGAGGGAAAGGTAAAGATGATTGAAGAGGCTAAGGAAAACAGGAGGATTCATAGAAACTCAATTCAAGTATCTTTCAGCCTTAATTTTTTCCTCACTGCTGTGCTGTCTCTGCAAACAAATTAGAAGTAACAACTCTCAGCCTTGAAAATTATTCTCTGAATGCACAGATTCTCTGTCTTCAATTGATTCCCGAAATTTTTTTGAAGACACGTTTATCTGCTCAATTATTCCCAATCAATGACTAATTGAACTAGCCATTACCCTCTGGAGAAAACGGTGATGTGTGGTCAATTTCTCTCCCTGCAATAGCATCAAAAGTACAAAATGACATAAAGTAAAATAGCAATTTGTAAAAGGCAAAAATTCTCAAAGGAATCTGCAGCCTTAGATTGCCAATGCTTCCGTCACTTGAGGTGGTATTTTTAACCGTGCTTGTGAATAAGGGAAAGATGCTTTTATATAATAAATTCGGTAACTTGAAGGGTTATGTTGACAGTGTACCATAAATTCCTTGGATTTTTACAGTTTAAGTGTAACCAAGTTATTTTTAATCAAGACACATGTTAAATTCAATTCTATAGTTCCTTTTCCCCGTTTCCCCCCCAAATAAAAATTATTAGAAGGATAATTTCGGGGAACTTAATGATACATTTTTGCTGAGAATGTATTCGCTTTTCTACAAACCTTCTGTTTCTACAGCGTGTGCATGAGACTAGATCTGTCACTTGCAAATGTATTTAATTTGTCCTTGTGGCACGCACTTATCAACTTCCCTAGAAGGGGCACTGAGGCTTGGGGCTTCCGGTGCCCGCAGCCCCTGTGGGAGCCTTGGGGTGTGTCCCACTGGGGTCTAGAAATGAGAGTTAATTTTCTTAGCTTAATAGATTAACTTGGTCCAAATACCAGAAAATAGTTTTGGAGTCTTTAAGTCTAATTTTGGCAACAGTCGTCTTCAGTTAGAAAGATTTGAATGATCACAAAGTGTCCATCAGTCTGATTTACATTCCAGACATGATAATCATGGGGAGTTATGTTCACAGACACCGAGGGGCCATTCTCAAATTGCGTGTAGGCCCTGCTTCAAATTCTCTTTATATCTGTAGACCTATATGTGTCCTCTGTTTTGCTGTTTGTACTGTAGTGAATGGGTGAATGCATATGTTTCGTCTCAATATCTATGAAAGCTCGTGAACAACGATTTAAATTCAGACATTTTTCTCACCTAAATCACTATTCATTTTCCTCTAGAAAAATTTAAGAATGCATTCACCTCTCTTATGCAATTTGAGCCTCCCAGTAAACTTCTAGGAGACCTTAGGTCCTGTGTTTCCATTTCACCTTTACAGATGCAGGAGGTGAAATTCAGTCAGCTCTGGGGAACACCCAGTTCTCTCATTTGTAAATGAAAACAAAAGGAGACAAAACAATTGAGGCTCAAAGAAGTTTAAGTGGCTTGACTAGGCCACGTGTGTGCTGAAGGGGGGGCGGGGGGCATTCTTCTCACCTGGAGTGCTCAGCTCTTCCTCTCACCAAGTCATCTATGTGCTTGCCAAAATAACCCAACTGGCTGAACAACCAACACAGCTAGAGAGGTGCGCCATGTTTGAATTGCTTCAAATGGATTGGACTTTGGTTGAAGTGATACGCAGGAAGCATTTGTAGCTATGCTTGACGCACACTAGTTATTTGGTGAATTTTAGCTAATTATTGTCCATGGTAGCTTTATTTAACTTGAAATATTTTTGAAATCCTTATGCCAGGCACCCTTCATATGTTTTGTCTCTGTCAGATTCATAGCTCATGATCTTCTGTATGTTATATAAAAATATTTGAAGGAATACATATTCACATTCTTATTTATTTGCCCACAATAGACATTTTGCAGGGCATTGGAATCGAATAGGTTCCTTTTTTAAAGTTAAGCAAAATGCACATTATGGAAGATGGTTTATGAGGTGAAGAAATCACACAAAGCAAAACGAATCAGTAGATAACAAATGGCAGAGTGCAAGGAAGGACTGAAATTAATTTGTCAAGGGCTAGTGTGTTTAAGATCCCTGGTCCCCAAATTCCACTCCATAATAATAAAATAAAACCATCAATGCTATTGAACTAAAGTCAGCAGCAGATGCAAAACTGGTGTCATGGTATAAAGAACATTTTCATTCGCAAACAGATTTTTGTATGACCAAAAGACAAAGGAGTTTTCATTGTTTAATCTTGGGTTAGGGGCCACAGTGGCCTTTCTAGGACCCAGAGAATGGAGGTCTCTGAGAAGATTTTAAAGAATGTCAGAAAGGTGTCTTTCTGGAAAATCCCGCACAGCTGAGGGCAATTAATTAGTTAATGATGACTTTTTGTGCTGTGTCACTTGCTACCTGTTGATTCATTTTGCTCTGAATTTATTTTTCCCTTTTCTCAACTCTGCATCCTGGCCCCCAGATCTTGGGAAGGAATGAGAAGTTACAGAGAAGACCATGCCCCTTGAATAAAACAAGGAGCAGAACAAAATAATAAACTTAGGAACCAGGAAACGGGTTGTCACAGCTACCTACTTATCAAGATAATAACACATTGATAATCTTCCTATACATCACTAGGATTTGGCAATCTGTAAATTATAGAGAAGTCAGTGTGAGCTCACTCATTCTTTTAATTCTAGAAACTGTAGAGTATAAGCCATTTCCTAGGAACCGAAAAGTGGAAATACTTGTCGGTGTTCTGATAGGTATGTCCCATAGCTATGTCCCATAGGTATGTCATGGCAATGGCTATGATTAGTAGCAAATTCGATTATTCGATTGCTTACCATTTGGAGATTGCCGTGAGAGTCCTGTTTTATTTTTTTTTAAGTGACCAAAACCAGTTCACAAAGCTGAGTGTGAATTTCTTTTAGACATTGTGGCTGCACAAAGCAATTTAAACATGAACAGACACTGCGTGTGTCAACTCCCACCCGAGACCCTTAAATAGCGGTACATAAATGACAATAATAAATACATAAACTCACAAAAACAAATAGAATGGGATAGGTAAAACAGCAAATAAGGGTGGTTCCTCGTGTTTCTGGAATGTGGAAAGTCAAGGATTGTGGCTGATTTAGCAAAACAATGAAGAGCCTGCAGGAGGGGACAGTCCTGGGATTTAAGCCTGTGTCCTGGAGAGGCTGGGTAGCTGGGGTTTTGGGTGCTGTGGAATGCAGGGCTGAGGTAGGAACGTGGTGGAAATGGGTATATGGAGTGGCTAGATTCTCAGGTCTTCTTGTCTTCCTCTTCCATGCAAGAACACAACACACGTTCTGTCTGGCACCCCGCCCGTTATCCCAGGAAGGTGGAGGTTTATTTTCCAGAGGAAATAAATGACAGCACCTCTGGATTTGGGGACATTAAGAATAGTGAAGGGCCAAGAATTGAGTAATTCAGGTGAGCCTGTTTACACTAAATAGTGGAACCTGTAGTCCTTTTTCTCTATCCTAATTCGAGAACATTGGCAGTCACATTTCTATCTCCCACTGTTTATCGACCGCTCATCATCTTCCCCATGCACCCTTGAACCCCTCTTCCACCCACTCTGGGCAGGAGCTTTGAGGATTCATCTCTGAATAAATGGGAGTGATGGCAGCAAAATGGCTTATGAATACTGGCATTCGAGGGTGCTTTATCAAAAACCTATCTGAGTATGCCAGAATCCTCCAGTAAACTCATCAGAAATCAGTCTCCACTCACAGCAAGCTGAAAAAGAACTTAACATTTCTATTGCTTTGCATTTCACTGGTTATTTGTAAAAGACTCCAACACACACACACACACACACACACACACACACACCCTCAAAACTAACACAAACAAGTAAAACAGATGACAGCACGTCTGTACCTGTATTGAAGTAAACCAAAGAGAACCTTCCAGAATGATTATCAATCCCAGGAGAAAGAAAACTCTTGTATTCATGCAGCAAGAACTGGATGCAATAAAAATGAATGATCAGAAATAAGGAAAAGCTATGTTAACTAACCTGAATTTAAATTTAAAAAAATATGGTAAATATGCAACATGTCTGCTCCTACTGCTAAAGCCTTAATAAAGATTTCAAGCAACTTAAAAAAAAGAAAAGAAAAAGCTAATGACAATTTCGAATACTGTTGCTGAGTAAGGCAATCAATAGAATAGAAAATGAAAGTCAAAGAAATCTCCCAGATGGTAAATAGATAGTGAAAATCTTAAGTGCAACCAAGCCATGAAGAACAGGAAACAATAGGAAATTAGTAGATTAGTATTATTAAATAAACAATACAAAAGAAAATTCACAGCACTAAGTGATATAAATTAGCAGATTGAAAATGTTACCTAAATCAGAAAAAAAATCCCGGTTGAAGAAACACACGTTATTATAAACAAACAACAATAGGAAGATATTATATATGTTTTTTGGGAAAAAACTGGGCAGGGGGAAGAGTTGGGGAATCCTAAGAGCACCGGCTTTCTCCGAGCAAGAGTGAGCAGTACATTGACAATGAACAATGCCTTTAAAATTCTGCGAGGAAATCATTTTCAGACCAGTCAAACCAACTCTCACGTACTGGGGTTGAGTCAAGTTACTGGAGGATGTGTTTATTGTGTTAGAAAGACCAGAGGAGGACATTTCAAGAGATCGACAAACCTTTGAGAGGAGTGAGGTACCATGGCACCTCGTACAGAATGCCAAGAGACCCATCAGTCAAGGTTGGAAGGGTTTTATTCTGAAGATGCTAAGAGTCATGTCTTTGGCAGCAACCTAAAAACTGATCAAGTATTGAAGGCATGTGATGACATTGAAATGGATATTTTGAAGATTTTACAGAGCTGCAGAGGTGTTAGGAAGAATTATCACTGGGTCCAGAGAAAAGTCTGTGTTCAAAAAGTGAGACATTTATTCACAGAATTTAAAAGTGGTGCAAGATAAGAAAGCAATTATTGGAAGCTCCTTGGATTTATCATCATAATAAGGTAAACACCGAATTTTAATTTTACCGAAAAGTGCGGTACTGTTTTGGAGGAGGAGGAGACAGAAGGACTTCTATAAGATAGTTAAATGCCTCTCTATCACGTTAGGGAGTCAATATATAATGTAGGCTGAGAACATTATCGAAAAATATATTGTTAAATCTGAAGAAATGGCTAAATGAATTATTAATAGTTATATTTCAGGATTTGAGGTGCCTTTTAAGATAAGCTTTTATTATTATATAACTTATAGGTTGCTGCAAATGTATTCAGTTGAGAAAATATTTTTGTCATTTTACAATGCATAATCATCCAGCTTTGCTTCCATATGAGAAGCTTGTGTACATTGAGACAAACATTTTTATTTTTAGGAAACTCGTGGACTAAATCAATCCATAATTTATGTTATATGTATATATTTCCATTTTTCTATCTATTCTGTGTGAAGATCACAAGCTATCCTTCAACATATAAACACTTGACTATGCTTTGGTCTTGTGCCTTGAAGAATTATAAATTGGAAGTTCAGCAGAGATTCGTACTTTTCTTCTGTGACTATTCATCCTTAGTACATATTAGTTGCAAAGCAGTTTTTAACTGTGGGAAAGAAAGAGTGAGTTAGAAAGCCTGCCAGCTCCTTCAGATTTACATTTTCACAGTGAGATCTCTTTGTTCTGTTCTAATTAAAATGCCAGGATACGTCTGTAAGTTACGGACGTTGCAAAACCTAGTAAATGTTACGTTCAAGCTTACCCATCCCTTTGGCACCCTTCATGCAAAGACGGTTTGTATTCCATCCTTGGAGTGAACTAGATGAAACTTTCCTAAGTGAGACAGTGATCTTTAGAAAAAAAATGAAAAAGGGTTTTGGGGACCTAATACATTTCAGAAATACTGGATGTAATATATTCCCCCTAAAAATGTATTCATTATTTGGCATATATTGTTAGAGTCCCAACTGTGGCTAGGCACTGTTCTCAATGCTGACGATGCATCTGTCTGCTTTCTAAAGCTTGTATTCTGGTGGGGAAATAAAGGCAATAAACCATCTACATGGCACAGGACACATGGGTTCATTTTAGTATTTTAGATGAAAGTAAGTGTTATTTCAAAAAGGAAACTGTAGAGCAGGATAAGGGGGATGTTGTGGCAATTCTAATGATGGAGATCATCTCAAGGAGAAATTGATGTTTAACAAAGATTTTGCAAAGGTTAGGTATTTAGCTCTATGGATATTTTGGAAAAGAGCATTCTCCGTAGAAGCAGCAGCAAAAACAAGGACCGTCTGCAGATGTCAGGTATATGGCGGTGTTAGGATTTTGATGCTTAGTGCACCAAGAAGCCATTGGAGGACTTTGAACAAAGGTGGACAAGAGGTCTGCTGTGTTGAAGACGATGTTCTAAGGAGACGGGGTAGAAGGAAGAAAGCCAGTTAGAAGCCAAATGCTGGTGGACAGGTGAGCTATGATCATGGTTTGGACCAAGGTGGTTGCAGTGGAGAAGGTGAAAATTGGTCCCACTCTGGATATGTTTGAAGACAGAACAAACGGAATATCCTGAGGGCATTGCATCCTTGTAAATGTTGAAAAACAAGGCCCTGAGAAGTCCTGCAAGAAACAAACCAATTCCACTTTCACTCAACTTTGCTAAGCATTGACCTTAGAATCTTTTTGAAAAAAAAACATAACAACTATTACTTTGTGGCACTAACGGTGCAAAAAATATATTTAGAAATGCTGTCATAGAAACCAAGACAGTTTGTAAAACTAAGCACTGCCTGAACTGTTCTCCAGGTAAAATCGTGTTGCCTTTGATGTGGTATATGCTATGTAACATAGCTTGATAGTTTCACCTGAGAAATGCAATTTGGATTTCCCAACTTCATTTTTAACTTTGTAATTGTCATAAGACCTAAGGAGGCAAAGGGCAGATTTTGGGTTTTTTTTTTCTCCCTGAGAATATTCGTTTCTTTTTATTGAATGAACAAGAAGTCAGTAAATTATCTACTTTCTTTGACTAAAGGACATGCATTTTTCAGACACTTGTCAAGAGCATAGGATATATTTTCTGCATGAAAGCTCTGGTTTTTTTTCACTTCTAGTTTTAAGAAGGGGAAAATTACTGATGGCTTATAAAAAAAAGTTTCATTTATTTATTGAGTCACTAAATCTAATTAGGTCTATTATTCTTAAAAACTCCATGGTAACTCACAAAACCCAAAAGACTGATTCACATGGATTCCATACTTGAATACCTTATTATTATTGCAACAGAAGTCAGAACACTGCCTTGCTTCAGAAGCTGTCAGAATTTCTATTCATTTCAAGAGCTTATAAATTAACTATGGGAATATTTCTGGCTATGGTGTGTTTCGTTCTGAAAGCCTTGCTATCTTCAATATCTATTGCCTGTTTCTCTTAATACTTGTAACCTTCATATGCCTTTATTATGGATTCACATCTTAAAAAACAAACAAACAAAAAAAGGTCCATGGGTCACAGAACTCATTAATTGTGTTTTAAAATAGGAAAATTAAGGATCAACCAGGTTAACCTTGAAGTTGATTTTGACAATCAGAAATGTTTCAGAGAATTAAACTCTTAGTGTTGATATGTCCAACTTGTGGAATTTTGTTGAGCCCGGTCTTCCAATCTCGCGTGGACTATGTTGGCTATTCGTGAAATGTGTAAAGCACATGATACGGCAACAGCATGCGAAGAATAGTTGATCTGAAGTAAATTTTGTTTTTTGGGAACTCGGAGTCTACATTTACAAAGGACCTTATGGAAACCCAGAGATCCATTTTATGGATTAAGAAACATCCAGTGCTCACAGCTTTGTAATATCAAATGAATGCTAAGGATTCTCTCTCTTCAACTTCGTGACTTGTACCATCTGTTGACATCACACAATTATGGAAAAGTAACATCTTCCTAAGAAGGGAGAGGCAGAAGGAGTACTTCAAGTAAATGACTAAAATAATTCTCCTCGTAGACACTAGCTTTATCAATTTGCACTTGCCTATTTCTAGGGTTGGCAGGGCTGTATGCATGTATTTTCCGATCGAACTATCCACTTGCCTAGCACGTATTTGCCCTTTTCAATTTTCTTTTCAGCTTGAAATTAAGCAGAATGAGCCGTTACAGGGAAGGGGAAGTGGAAAGGAAGCCTGATAAAGAAAGAGAAAAAATCCTAATGGAGAAATTACCTTCCCAGAGTTTTTTGCTAATTTTACCTCTAGAAAGCGAAACATTAATGCATTTCTTCGGTGCATTTTTTTTTCTTTCACCTGAGGATCTTTTACAAGATTGTTATTTTAAATCTTCTATAAAGATCCCCATGTCACATCCATTTTCTTATATAGAACACTAGAAAAGTTGCAAAAAAAGTAGTTACCTCTACTTTGATCTATTTTTCTTTCCTTAAATTATCGAGGGAGTTCAGGAACACAGCAGAGGTGTCTGTTCTATGAGACTTCTGACCATGGTGACTATGGATTTGTGTATAATTGCTTGAAAACATCAATTTTTAATAAACCTTCAAATTTGCCCTTTGATGCCAAATCCTTTCTTCCTTGTTTAAAAATTATTAGGGCCTTTGAACCTGGCTTGAGGTGAGAATTTCTAGCCTGACTCTAGGACTGCTAACGGCCACATAGTAATATTTGCCTGGGTGGGCAGAACACCTGCCAGGCTTTAGGTCTACAGATTCCCATCTTCCAATGGTCTTGAAGAACATTTTTATGTAATGGCCAGATTTCGTTGATTTGCATGGTTCCTGGTGATTTATTCCATTCTCAAATTCCCGTCTCTAGCATATCTGGCTGTGGTGCCTAAATGTGTGTCTTTTCCTCTGACTCAGGGGAATATCTCCACTGCATTTCTTGCCCCACACTCCTCTGCTGCACCCGAGATTGGAATGAGGGGCAGGGTTGGGATGCCCAGGTGGGTGCTTCCCTCCCTGGGGTAAAACGCAAATGGGTGTGGGTGAAAGTGGGAGACAATCCTGGTGGAGACAACACTGTTCATCCTTGCTGATGCCCGCATGCTGTGTGTGGACACCTTAGAACAGGTGGGAGGACAGTATCGGAGAAGGTCAAGTGGGAATACGTGTGGAATCTCGGCTCCCTGGAATATTTACTTGGTGTTGACATGATCCCTGTGGGGGCATTAGGTTCATTATCTGCTGGTGACTGAATAGAAACATGAACAGTTTGCTTTGTTCAGGTCTTATTTCGTTGCTCTACTCTGCATTTTATCCTGTGACCTAGCGAACACAGAGTTTATATCATCATATCATATGATAAACAGCGTTACGGTTATATTTGAAGTTAATTACATTTAGATCTTTTTTATGGGACTGTATATGGGTCTTTTCTCTAAATTAAAAAAAAAACACATTTTGGAGTGCCTGGGTGGCTCAGTTTGTTAGGCATCCAACTTTGGTTCAGGTCATGATCTCGCAGTTCATGAGTTCGAGCCCCGCTTTGGGCTCCGTGCTGACAGCTCAGAGCCTGGAGCTCATTTTGGATTCTGTGTCTCCTTCTCTCTCTGCCTCTTCCACCCCTACCCTCACTCTTTTTTTTTTTTCCTCTTTTTTTTTCTCTCACGAGTAAATAAACATTAAAAAGAATTTTAAAATGTTTTATAGGTTCCTGAGGGCTGTGAAAGTGATGGACAACCTAATACAAAAGTAACTTAGGAAAATGAGTTGTTTTTCTGTAGGAGAAGGTACTGAGTTTCATTCAGGCTGATGGCCAGACCACTCTTTACTGGTTAGACCGAGATCCACCCAGATTTGCTGTCGGTCTGTGACAAGTCGACAAGTCGCAAAGCAGCCTGTCCATAAACACACACCCTGTTCCAGTGATGGTCTGGAACCTTTTGTGTTCTCAAAACAGGTCACCCACCGTAATGTTTCTCTAACTTGAGCATCCTTCAGAATCTCCCGGAGGGCTTTTTAAATACATGTTCTGACAACACAAGTAAGAGCAAAACATAAAATGAGTAAGAAGTGAGCAGTTTTGAGTATTACCTTTGTTTAATAAAATTTAATTATAACTTCAGAGAAGTTAGTTTGTGGTGATTACTGTGCTCATGACTAACTTGCACAATGTCTAACACTCCCCTCTTGCTGAGCAGGTGGGAGCCCACTCGGGCTCACCACCGGTC
Source organism: Panthera uncia (assembly GCF_023721935.1). Classification (NCBI taxonomy): domain Eukaryota; kingdom Metazoa; phylum Chordata; class Mammalia; order Carnivora; family Felidae; genus Panthera; species Panthera uncia. The sequence continues at coordinate 195,866,973 of NC_064811.1, forward strand.
TCCCTGCACCCACAGGGTTTCTGAGATGGTGAATCTGGGGTGTTGCCAGAAAGTTCCATTTCTAACCCTTTCCCCAGTGGTGTCTATCCCGCTGGTCCCAGGCTTCCATTTTCAGAAGCGCTGATAGAGCGGCTGAAGGCCAGAAAAAAATAGCCTGGGTTTCTCTTCTGAAAATGGACAGGGAAATTCCAGAACAACTGGACAGGACCATGCTGAAAGATATGATCTTTACAGACACAGGGGATCGGTGTTCCCCTGATCCTTCAAATCAGGTATTTTGAAGTAAAGTTTCTATGAATTTCGGAAGTGACTGGTTAGTTTCTACACACTTGCCAATTCCAATAGCAAAAGCAGGAGAAAATCAGAATATTCATCTTGAACTTAAATATGGAAAACCAGAGTGATGTCTCATTGTAATTACTATTAAGGTTGCTATTACCTTCTTGTTTCTCTTCTTATTTCCATAACGTTTGCATAGTTTGTTATAGCTTATAAAGAATGCAAACATACATTAATTGATCTGAGTACCAATTGAGTATTCACATTTGACAGGGGTGTATATTTGTTAAATGCATAAAAATTCTAAATGGATAAAATGTGCTTCTCATTTAAAAATGGATTCTTGGTGGGGCGCCTGGATGGCGCAGTCGGTTAAGCGTCCGACTTCAGCCAGGTCACGATCTCGCGGTCCGTGAGTTCGAGCCCCGCGTCAGGCTCTGGGCTGATGGCTCGGAGCCTGGAGCCTGTTTCCGATTCTGTGTCTCCCTCTCTCTCTGCCCCTCCCCCGTTCATGCTCTGTCTCTCTCTGTCCCAAAAATAAATAAAAAACGTTGAAAAAAAAAAATGGATTCTTGGGGCGCCTGGGTGGCTCAGTCGGTTGAGCGTCCGACTTCGGCTCAGGTCATGATCTCATGGTCTGTGAGTTCGAGCCCTGCATCGGCCTCTGGGCTGATGGCTCGGAGCCTGGAGCCTGCTTCAGATTCTGTGTCTCCCTCTCTCTCTGACCCTCCCCCGTTCATGCTCTGTCTCTCTGTGTCTCAAAAATAAATAATAAAACATTAAAAAAATTAAAAAAAATGGATTCTTTTACCAAAAACAAGTCAACTGTGGATGAATCGAGGTTTGCTTTATAATTTATTTTCTTATAAGAGGGGATTGAATTCAGTCATTCAAATCGGCAAATGATGTCAGTCACCCAAATTGTATACAACACAGAGGGTGCTAGTTGAGAAACCAACAGCTTCCATCAGTCAGGGGGAAAAAAAGAAGCAGTTGTAACTGTAGAGTTACAAATGGAAATATCACCTTTTTTTAAATAACAAGCTTCCTTTATTTAAAACCTGTTATTGGCACTTCTGTTATAACACTTATCACACCATATTGTAATTGGTAATTGTTGTTTAAAAATAATTCCTTAAGCCCTGAGCTCCTTGGGTTAGGGATCCTATAAAGTGCTTTCTGTTTGTTTATTTTATTTTCTAACACCAAGTAGAAGGTTCTTAATTGATGTCTGTTTGGACTGGTGCATGTAGGGATGCACGCAGGGAGTAAGTTTATGGAAATGGAGAAAGAAACAAAAAGCTTTGATGCCTCAATTCTTTTTGGCTGAGAGATGGGAAAGATAAAAAATCTTCATTTATGCTACATTCCTCTTGGTCTTGGTAGTTATTCTTGAGTATGCATTAGATTCAGCAGGGGATTTTTTTTTTTTTTTTTTAAGATTTTATTTGGAAGTAATCTCTACCCCCACAATGTGCTGGAACTCGCAACCCTGGAGGTCAAGAATGGCCTTCTCTACCACGGAGCCAGCCTGGTGCCCCAGCCGGGGAAGCTTTGTAAATATCAAAATCCTTGGTCCTGGTCCCTGGGCAAACTGATTCACCAAATCCGCACTTGGCTCCTGGAGTTTGATTTTTAACAAGAACCCCAGATAATGCAGGCAAGTTCATAAGCCATACTTTGGGAAAATTATCGAAGATACATAAACAGAGATAAACTAGCGGGCAGACAGGGCTTGATCCAGATCTGGATACAGCTATAGATAGATTCAGCATCATGTAAAAATAGTATATTGATCATTCATTCTTGTAAAGATATTAGCAGTTAATTCTGATTCCTTCTATGCACTTCTATGAGTATTATCATTTTTTCTTTACTAAATTTTATGACTAGCTAACATTCATTTGTCACTAGTCACCAACAAATGGAGATAAAGGTTGTTAGGGGCATGCTTCAAGTTATATAACTTATCGTAATGAATATACTGGGGTCATCAGTAGATAGCTCATTCTAAGACATTTGTTTTGTATTTTGAGTGGTGGCATTAATCGTAAAGCTTTCATTTGTTAGGCATGTGGACGACACAGGCACTTCCATAAAAGGTGCTTCATGATTGAGTGTTTGTGAATGGATACTTACAGCAAGTTCAATTTTGAATAGGCATTATACTGTCGGAAAGACTGATTTAGTTAGGCCATTTAGAAAAATATGTTTGAAAATAGGACTGGAGACTCTTCAACAAAGCTCATTAGGAAATGAAAGATTTCCCACCCCCACTATTTTATACCCTGAGAATATTTATACCTGGAGAATTGAATCCCATCAATTCAATTTCCATTGATATTCCTTGTCTGTTCTGTTTGAATGGATGTTTCTTTTAGGGACTATACAGTTTTTTAGCCTTAACAGATGCCCGTATACGAATGGTCACTCTTATCTTACTTGTGCAAAAACTTAAACATGAACGTATGAGTGTAGAATAAGAAAGCCCCTCTGTTCTTGAATTAAAGATTATGAAGTCTGTTAGTATACAGCAATGAATCAAGGCTCAGTACACATTTCATTGCTACAACATTTGTTTGTTACTATATCACAACCTGCATCAGACAAGCCTAACTGCATATGCTCAGAGTTTTTAAAAGCATTGATCACTATGTAGATATTTTATAGTTTCTTTAGCATATAATCGATACATTTAAAATAGATAAAATTTCAAGAAGAAATAGAGGACTCTCTTAACATTTGATATTCACACAATGAATATTCATTTGAACTTATTCTACCTGGTTTTGCTTCTGATACATTTTATTTTATTTTATTTTATTTTATTTTATTTTATTTTATTTTATGTTAATGTCTATTTATGTATTTTAAGAGAGAGAAAGTACACATGCAAGCATGCCTACAGGGGAGGGGCAGAGAGAGACCAGAGAGAGAATCCTAAGCAGGTTCTGTGCTATCAATACAGAGCCTGATGTGGGGCTCGATCATGACCTGAGCCAGATCAAGAGTTGGTCACTTAACCCACTGAGCCACCCAGGAGCCCCAACTTCTGATAGATTTTAAAATTCATATTTGAGCTTCTTCTGGAATGCCCATATTAACTATGTTTAAATATAAGTGGAAAACAAAACCAGATTGCCAAATATTTCAAAGTTAAGGATTCAGAATTGTATTAAAGAAAATATTGAAGAATATAGAATTTCAACAACTAGGAAAGAAGTAAACTTGTTTTGTGTCCTTTAAAATCGGTTCTTTTTAGATACAGGTGTTTGAAATCCAGTAAGTACTGCCCACTGATATACATTGTTGCGTTTTATAATAATTAAATGCAGAAACGTGGATGTTTCAATCAGTGTGTTTATTCATTTTTTTTAATACTCAGGTTTCACTAAGTGGATTTACTTACATTCCCTAATTAACTTGCTTGGAAAATAAGTGATTGTTCCCTCCCTATGACTATTTGTTATAACTTAAGTTCATTGTATTATCTATAATAACTTAATTTTATCTTAGGAAAAAAAAACTAAAGCTCTACAGAACTAATCCATTTTTATTTACATTTTGATTATTTTCCAGTATACCAAATATGTATCTGCTAATCACAAGATATTAGTTTCAGCAATATATTTAATGAAATTAATGCTATCCAAATCCTTTTGGGATCCCTTAATATCACAGCAGTCTCTTTGCCTATGATACTGCATAAAATATATTTTGTCTATATATATTTTCCATACATTGCGTACAATTAAAATCTTCCAGGATATACAGTGTGCAGGAGCTGTTGGGCTCTCAAACTGCTGCCCATTTCAGGTCTGGAGGAATCTAACACTCTTTTCTCATCTATAAATTAAAAAAAACCTCTAATATTTTATAGCACATTGTATAGTCAGAGTCCTGCAAAGAGTTTATTAACTCCATTGGTCATTCTAAACAGCCTGTGAGCAGGAGAGAACTCTGAAATGTCCTGTAAGAGAGGTTGTAAGACAGGATTGGGGAAGGAGGAAGGGATCATAAACCTTCTTAATAATCTAGAGAGACTCTTCCAGGCAAGAGCGTGACCAATTGCTTATTTTCCACTAAAAGTGAGAAAACCACATAAAACACTTCACAACCCCTAAAGTCACTCACAAGTATTCACAGACATTTGTTCCGCAGATTGGTTGGTTGGTTGCTTGGTTGGTTGGTTTGCAAAACATGTTGAAGGAGTCACACCTCCAGCACTAGCCTGACTGGAACAATTAAGCAATTAAGTGTAGAAATAGTTAGTGACAGATATATGGTTTATGAAGACTGTCCTTTAAAGACTAAACAATTTTGGACATAGATTAGAGGTTGTTATCGATAATGACACAAGACAGAGAGGACCTCATCCTGGATTAATGTGGACCACTATGGAATATTGTAGACTACCATGAACCAAGACTTAGGACAGTGAGTGATGTAGAAATAAGGAAACCATAAAAGAGGAGTCATAGCAGAAAGATAGGCATTTTTTCAGATACTTCTGTGTAAGTAACTTACCAGTATCTTAGAGGAAGACACAGTGTCCATTAAAAATTATCCCAAATAGTTTACATTCTTTCTTTCTCTTTCTTTCTTTCTTTCTTTCTTTCTTTCTTTCTTTCTTTTTTGTATTTTCTGGAGCCTTTTTTTTTTTTTATTTTGGTTGAAGTATATATAGAGCCGTTCTTTATTAATGGTCTTGTTTTACCATTCCAGTTGACTCTTCAGCTATATACCAAGAGCTGAACTTGAAACAGATACATTGGGTATTGATTTGAGCACGCTGCCTCTGTAATTAATACCATCTTGTTTGAAAGTACATGATATTGGGTTGCCAACTGTTTCATTGTCACTCTGGTCAAAGTAATATGTACATTCTCTTTCCTGAAGTTCTTAGCCATTCTTTAAAAATGATAAACATTACCACAAAATGACATAATATTTCCCTTAAATTCAAGTGATATGTTTGATAGTAATAGATGTTTGTTTAAAAAATTATAAGCAAAACAGGGCACATTTAGTAGTTTGAGGCTGATTAATTTCCTATTCCGATCGTTTAGCTGTTTTATTTTTCACTCATGTTCAATTGGTATACATATAATATACAGTCTTAAACATATTCTCATAAGTGACATTGGCTTTAAATTAAGACTTTTTGCTTAATTTTTAAGAACGTTTCTTTTAAAGACAACTATGAATGTCACACAGTTCAACCATTTACTCACTAATCAGAATAAACAGTAAAATAATGGATATATTTGGGATAAACTACAAATTTTGCATTTTTAGTTGGCTCTGAAATCATCAAATGCTTTTCAGAATATATATGTATGAAGGAGTGTGATGCCCCAATTCTACCTAAAAGTAGCCTATGTTCTAGGACATAGACATATATAAAAATAGTGTTAAATTGTGACACTTCTCTAGGTGTTTCACTGTCTCCTTACTGTTTTCTTCAAGCTGTTTTGCTTTAATTGTAAAAATCTTCATGACAAATTAAAATATTTTTGTTGTTTAAAATACCATAGCAATATGATAAGATATATAAAGAGAGGTAGATTGGCTGGATGTATGGATAGATTGATAGGGATATAGATCTATCTCTTTATTTTTATTTTTTTAATGTTTATTTTAGAGACAGAAACAGGGCATGAGAAGGGGAGGGGCAGAAAGAGAGGGAGACACAGAATCTAGAGCAGGCTCCAGGCTCTGAGCTGTCAGCATGAGCCTGACACGGGGCTCAAACCCACGAACCGTGAGATCATGACCTGAGCCGAAGTTGGATGCTTAACTGACTGAGCCACCCAGGCGTCCCTGGATCTATCTCATTAAATGTATCGTTTCTCCAGATTTTCTCAATATTATTTAAAACACAAATGTAAGGAATATCATAAAAAAACTTTGTCAATTTATTTGAAAATCTGTATAAAATGGACAAATTTCCAAACAAAATTGTAACTTAGCAAAGTAATTCAGTAAAAATCCTGTAGCATTATTTTTTATTTGTTTTTCTTTTTTTATTTTAGAGAGAGAGAGAGAGCAAGCGAGCGAGAGCAGGGGAGGGGCAGAGAGAGAGAAAGAGAGAATCTCAAGCAGACTCCAAGCTCAGCATGGACTTTGGAGTTCAGTCCAAAAGTCCCTTGATCCCGTGGGATCATGACCTGAGCCAAAATCAAGAGTCAGACTCACCCAGCTGAGACACCCAGCTGCCCCTCCTCTAATATTAATTAATATAGGGTTTACCAGCTTTGACACTGTTGACACTTTGGACCACATATGTCATGGTTGTTGGGAGGGAGGCACCTGTCAGGGCATTTCAGGATGTTTAGCAGTGTCACTAGGTAACAGCTGTGATATGTGACAACCATAAATGTCTCCAGACATTGCCACATGTCCCCTGAGAAGCAAAACTGCCCTACATTGAGAAACACTGAAATACAGGAAGCAGGAGCTGAACATTTTCTCACATAGAAAATGTCATCCCCAAATAATTTTCCAGGTATTTCACCAAATGTTGAAGGTACAAATGACTGCAATTCTATACAGACAATTCCAAAGAAGTGGAAAAAAGAAACATCAATTTATGAAGCCAAGATAACCTTGATACCAAAAGAGATATGAGTAGAAGGTGAAAAGAAAAACCCCAAATAATTACCATTTATGAAGGTAGATGCAAAAATCCTGAACAAAGTTGCATGCGAACCGAACACAATGGGATATAAGATGATATTAGGACAAAATTGAGTGTATCCTCAAAATGCAAAAGAGGTTTAATATTAGAACACTGTCACCACTTACCACATGTAGAGATTAAAGTAGCACACAAAAGTCATGATTATTCCAATAGAAGCAGAACAGACGTTTGATAAAATTTTACACTCATTTATGATGAAGACATTTGGCAAAGTAGGAAGAGAAAGGAGCTTCCTTAAAGTGATAAATGATACCAGGCGTTGCTATATACAGAATATCTAAAAGTATATCTACCAGAAATCTGCAGGAAGCATTATTCTTAATAGAAAAACATGACTTTTTAAATCAGTATTAAAAAAATCACCGTCACTTGTCCTTTTTTCTTTTTCATTTGTAGTTTATTTTGAGAGAGAGGGGAAGGGAAGGGTTATAGAAAGAGGGAGAGAGGGAGAGAGAGAGAGAGAGAGAGAGAGAGAGAGAGAATATGAATCCCAAGCAGGCTACACGCTGTCAGCCCAGAGTGTGATGCGGGGCTCGATCTTGTGACCCTGAGATCGTGACCTGAGCCGAAATCAAGAGTCAGGCACTTTAACCAGTTGAGCCACTCAGGTGCCCCACTATTGCCTTCTAAACCTTATACCAAATTCCATTCTAGGACAATAAGGAGATGTAAAAACACATTCAGTTTTCAGAACTACTTAGGAAAAAAACAGACTGTTACTATTCTTAAATGGCATTGCCTACATAGAAAATGCACAAAATTAGGAACTAGTTAATAGAAAAGAGTTGAGCAGCCTAGCAACAAACATCTATCATTCTGTACTTCAACTATAATATAAAATGTAAAAATGTAATTTCAAGACACTATTTGAAATGGCAATGAAACATGAATTACTAGGAATAAATCTTGTAACAGGTTTATAAGACTAGTATTCAAAAGAGTATAAGACTGACTAATAAAAGTCATTAAAAATAGGGGTGCCTGGGTGGCTCAGTCGGTTGAGTGTCTGATGTTGACTCAGGTCATGATCTCATGGTTCGTGGGTTCGACTCCCGTGTCAGGCTCTGTGCTGGCAGCTCAGAGCCTGGTGCCTGCTTCGGATTCTGTGTCTCCCTTGCTCTCTGCCCCTCCCCTGCTCATGCTCGCTCTCTCTCTCTCTCTCTCTCTCAAAAATAAGTAAACATTAAAAAAATCCTTTAAAAAATAAATAGAGGCATTGCTGGTGGTATAAAAATGAATACTCAGTATCACAAATATATGAATTCTCTCCCCTCCACCTAGAAGTTCAATGTCATTGTAACCAAAATACCAATAGGAGTCTTTATTAGACCATGACAAGCTGATTTTTAAAAAAAAAATTGTGAAAGAATAATGTTTCCACAACATCCAGAGAAGAACAACATGAGGAAGAACAAAGCAATATGTTATGTGTCAAGTATTTATCATAGAGTTATAATAATTGAAGTATCACATATTTAAGTCATGGATAGAAGGAGCAATGGATCATAGTAGAGGGTCCATGCATATATGGCTTCATGGATCAACGAAAATAAGAGGGGTCCTTTAATAAAAGGTATTAGGAAAACTCATTATTCAAGTATAATAATAAATTTCCATTTCAAACCATTCACAGATAATTCCAGATGAAAAGTAAATTTTGAAAATTTTTAGAATAATATAAAAATTGGAGAAAGGCAGAGAGAGAGAGAGAGAGAGAGAGAAAGAGAAAGAGAGAATTCCAAGCAGGGTCTGCACTGTCAGCTCGCAAACCAATGCACGGCTTAATCCCACGAACCATGAGATCATGACCTGAGTCCAAATCAAGAGTCAGACGCTTAACTGACAGCCACCCAGGTACCCCAGCATAAGAATTTCTTAACTAAAATTATCAGGGGTGCTAACTACAGCAGAAAAATACAATTAATAAATTACAACTAAGAAGTTCTGTTTATCAAAAGATAACAAAGAACTATAAAACCAGAATAAACCAGCAGTAGATAGTCCCAACAAATGTACCTCACAAGTGATTATTATGGAATATATAAACAATTATTCCAAGAAAAACAAAAGAAAACTCAGTAGAAAAATATGCAAATATTGCAAATTATTTGCAAATGTGTAAATACTGCCAAAAAAGGTGAAAACAAACATAGTCAATTATTGTATCTAAAATCATAAAAATATTACATCTTAGTAGTGATCAGAATAATAAAAATTATAAAATATAAATAATAATATAATATAAATAATAAAAATTAAAAAACCTTAGCTACTGCTCAACAAATGCTTGGCAAATGCTATCACCTGAAGAAATAGCAAGTGTTAGAAAATATGTTATTCAGTGGGGGATCATCCACCCTGCTGATAGAAGTAGAAATTGGCACAGTCATTTGGAAAACTAGAGAACAAATTTTATAGTATTAGCAAAAATACTACTGGTAAATCAAACTTCTTATTTTGTTGGTTGATTTATTAGCAGTTAGATTACAAGGGCATCAGTTAGTAGCTTGTCAACATGATATCATATGTGGAGAAAATAAACCATTAAAATAGGTATGTATATTGGATCTGTTATCTTTATTTATTTATTTACTAATTTTTTTTAATTTATTTTTGAGACAGAGAGAGACAGAGCATGAGTGGGGAGGGGCAGAGAGCGAGGGAGACACAGAATCTCAAGCAGGCTCCGGTCTCCGAGCTGTCAGCACAGAGCCTGATGTGGGGCTCGAACTCACAGACTGTGAGATCATGATCTAAGCTGAAGTCGGACGCTTAACTGACTGAGCCACCCAGGCGCCCCATGGATCTGTTGTCTTTAAAGAAACAATTATATTCCCTAATGACTAAATAAGCCATGACTTTGGTTCAAAATGTTATGTCAATATCAGTGTATAATTGGAGGCATGCTTTATTTAAATAGGATTATCATCTAATTAATAGCCATACAGTTAACACCATAACATTGGTTTGAAAATTACTGAACATACTGATGTAAGAATCCACGTATATGTATTTCACCTTTGGCTAGCGTGAGTAAATAATGTGATTGCTACCTTATTGCTTTGATTTGAATATAGGAATCAGAATCTAGGTATGGAGTAGATTTTGCACATCGTTGCTTAGACATAGGTACACGATTTAACACTCTATCCGGTTATGTAGATTCAGTAATGCGTTGTGAGGCCAGACTGCAGTCCTAACCCAGGAAAGCTTGGGGGATGGCTGCCATGTTGTATCTGGCTGCCATGTTGCATCACCAGGCATCCATGGTGAGCCCCTAGGCAGAAGTCCAGCCTGTCGGAATCTACACACTGCCCAAACCCATCATAATAGTGTCTGATGGCTTTGTACGTTTGTTATTATGGAGATACTTGGAAATTGTGACTGCAGCAGGTTCAAAACCTTTTCCAAGATTCCAGCAGGTTATACTTTCCGACTGAGGCTAGTAGTTTGGGGAAAATCTTTCTTGAGCTGACAAGGTCATGGGCTCAGAGGCAGCAATCCCTGAAAACTCACTGAGATGGGATTAGATCCATATGGGATGTGTTGAGCAAAACCAACACAAAGGTGTGTTGAAGGCCGAGTAGCTAAGTTTTCAGCTAATGCAGGTCAAGTTTTGCCTTTAACCCAGTTTGACTCAGAGCCACCTTGAGAAAGCTGGATATGCAAGTCGGCACACCTTGCCAGCAGCTGTGGTGAGGGTTGTAGTAGACAGGACAAGCCTGATTTTCACAGGAGGACACGTAGACTTAGCACAAGTCTCTGCTGCTTCTTTGGGTCCATCTTTGTCCCATTGTTTTCATATTCCTTCCCGCAGATTTTCCTAACACTCCCATGTTCTTTTGGAGCGTGCTCTTATTCCGGCTCCTCTGGGATTCCCTGCCAAATAGTACTTCACTTGTGAGTTTCAGTGTCTGATCTTAGAATCTTCAGAATTGGACTCTGCTGCCTATTTAATCTCATCTGTCATTCTTCTCCATTTATTCATCGTTTACTCCATGTAATGTGTACCCCTTGTTATCCCCTCCAAAACCCGTAATCACTTTCGTCTAGCTGTCTTTGTTAATGCCAATTTACCTTGAAAAATCTCCTTTCCTCAAATTCTTTGAAATATTTAAATGTTGCCAGTTTGCATTCATCATAAAGAATTTCTTCTCTAGAAGTATTTTGTGGTTAATCCAGTCTTCATTTATTGCTTTGTACTTGTGCTCAATATTACATAACGTTTTCCCCTTGATCTCCATTCATCTTCCATTTTGCTTCTTTTTTTTTTTTTAAATGACACTGGCACTTCTTAAAAAAATTTTATTTTGGTACAATACACCCGGCCTACGATTTACCATTTTAATCAGTTTTTATGTGTGCAGTTCAGTAGCATTTAGTATGTCGACATTGTTGTACCACCACTACCTCCGTCCATTGTTAGAACATTTCCATCTTGAAAGATTGAAACTCTGTACTTGTACAATGGTACTCCACTTTCCCTCCCCCAGCCCCTGTTGATATGAATTTGACTCCTCCAGCTACCTTACATGAGTAAGTACAATCATATGGTTTCGGTCTTTTTGTGACTGGCTTATTGAGCTTGGCATAATGTTGTCAATGAGGGACACTTGCATTGTTTTCACCTCGCTATTGTGAATAATGTTTCTATGAACAGAGGTGTACAAATACATCTTTGACACTCTGCTTTTTGTTCTTTTGAGCGTATAGCCAAAAGGGGAATTCCTGGATCTTATCATAAGATTTTTAAATTTTTTGAGAAACTGCCACACTATTTTCCATAGCACCTGTACTGTTTTACATTCCCACCAACAGTGCGTGGAGGTTCTAATTTCTCTGCATCCTCACCAACACTTGTTACTTTCTATTTGTTTTGATGATAGTCCTTCTAATGGGTGTGAGGTGATGTCCTATCATGGTTTTAATTGGCATCTCCCTAGTGATTAATGATGCTGAGCGTCTCTCCTTATTCTTGTTGGCCAGCATCACATAAATTATTGAATTCATCTTTCTATTTATTTCTTGTATGTTAGTTCTTTGTTCCTCGGTGGATTGTAAACGCCTACAAGTTAACGATCTCAAATTCAGAATCTGTGATGTCTTCTTTAAATTTTCACAAGTTCTGTGAGGTATTCAGTTAGTTGATGAGGATGTCAAGCAATTGTGAAAAGTATATTGAGTAAAAGAGTTTCTGTAACTATGTGGCTAGGGTTTGGGGCACTTTTTGGTGACCGATATAAGTTCTGTCCAAAGTCACTGACAACTACCTTCCACTTGATCTCCTTTGCAAACTTTGCTTTACCTTAAAGCCCTCACACTGCTGAACCTTCCGAACTCTGTTAGGGCCCCTCTTCTTTCTATAATATTTTGGTCTTTAACTATCATTATATTAAGGATTTCTGAATCTGAATCCCTGGCTGTGTCTCTCTCATGGGGCTTCCCAGAAATTCAGATGCCTGAAACTCAGTGGAATTAAGACTCGAATGTATTTACTCTTTTCCGCCCAAACCTCCTCATGTCTGTCAAGCCTGCCCTTCTGATTTCTCTGGGCTTTTGACCTTATTTTTGACTCCTAATTCTTCTTTACTTATCAGGTAAAATAGCGAGCAACTCTTATCAGTATTCATTCCTTAAGGAATTTTCTCTCTTTTCATGATCAGTATCCTAGTGCGGTTCTCCATAGTCTCAATTCCGTGCTCCTTTAAGGGTCTGTAGCTATTTCTTCTATTTCTGGTGGTACCTTGGCTTTGATTTGCTCAAAAGACTGCTGTAGCCAAACGTTTCTTGCTAAGAGTTCCTTATGTCATTTTCCTGAAGAACAACTTTTAAAAGTTCTTTTTTGTCTATCATATCAAGATAGATTCTTCACATATTTCAAGGAGTGACCTATGGACCAGATAGTAGCCAGAGTCTTCAAAGTTCTAGTGAAGATACCTTAGATGACACTGGAGAAATTGCAGAGCCCATTTCTTGCTGGTGGATATATGGAATATATATACTGGTAATTCATTAGAGGTGTTAATACCTGCAGTTGGTTACAGACAGTGATGATTTTCCAACAAAGGGCTGTTTGGTCTTGGAAAATACATACCTAATGAAGAGCTCACTAACTGGATAGAAATGGAATTAGCTCTTCAGGGTTCCGTCAAATCATGAAATCTGCGGAGTCATGCAAGGGTACCATTTATTCTAAACAATTACTCTCATATCCTATAACTTCTTGACTTGTTCCAGCTCCAGGAAAGCCAAGCTATATGCAGAGTCTTACGAGCCCTTTAATTTCCCTGGAACTTCTTTATTAAGTTATCTTCATCCTGAATGGATGCCCGCCATCTACATTGCTTCAATATTCAGATCTTTCTAAAGAGCTCTCAGAGAATGGCTTGGAAACACGTCTTTCACTCTCTTGGAACTGTTTAACACGTATTATCACATCTTTATTTATGTTCCTGCTTGAAATCCCCTAGCTCTTCCTCTATGGGGGCCATTTCTCCTTAGCTATGGTTATTAAGGTCAATAATGCCAAGTCTCTGCTAATTGTGTCTGCCATGTCGCCTATCACAATGTGATACGTAGGGCCTCATATGTGCCTATTTGATGGGTAGATTGGGAAAGGCAGCAAAATGCATATTGAAATATTAATTCCTGATGCCTTATTTTGTGGAGGGGGGTCACACTTTTAAATATGTGAGAATTACGAATCCAAGCATTACTTTGATAGTCACGGGAAAGCGTTTTTAAAATAATGAACAAATGCAAATGAAAATATCAGAGCTTAGTGAACACCGTCTATGTCCTGCCCACTGATAGGGGTAGCATAAATACTTATGAATTAACCTTGTATGCCATGATAAGAGTAACACAAGCAAATGAACAGTGAGGTGCAAAGAAAATAGCAAGTCCTTCTGTCTGTAGGAGTCAAGTAAGGGTTAAAGAGGAGTTATATTGAATCATTGAGAGGTTTATCCAGGTAGAAGAGGGAAGGAGCGATTTCAGAAAAAGGGAAAAATGAGTAAACTTGTGTGTGTATGTGTGTATGCATGATGAAAATAAGTGACTTGAAAAATAAATAGGGGTTAGATTATAATTTGCTAGGGGTAGAATATTTAGGGTTTGGGGTGTTAACGGAAAAAAAGAGAAATAAAGATTTTCAGAATAAATAAGTGGCATAATCCTGTTTACTCAGAATGGTATTGAAAAGTATAATGGTTTGAATCCTGCTTTACTGATCATTTAAAAACAATGAATAACACACACAGACACACACACACACACACACACACACATACACACACACACACAAGTAGATCATGGACTATCTTGTTTGAAGATTTAGTATCATCAAATTAATTCTGGTGGTTTTCATCACCAGGATAAAATGAGAAAATTAATGCCTGGGTGGCTCAGTCGTTAAGTGGCCGACTTCAGCTCAGGTCATGATCTCATGTCTCATGAGTTCGCACCCTGCATCTGGCTCTGTGCTGACAGCTTAGAGCCTGGAGCCTGCTTCAGATTCTGTGTCCTTCTCTCGCTCTGTCCTTCCCCCTCATGCTCTGTATCCGTCTCTCTCTCAAGAATAAATAAACATTAAAAAATTTCTTTAAAAATGAGAAAATGAAAAAAGCCTTTAGATAAGTAACTCATATATGAAGACAACTGAGTTTTGAAGAGACTTAAGCCTTCTGTTAGTGAAATTGTGAGCAATTTATTGTACACCATGGCTTGCAATGTATCACTGGCACAGAATGGCAGAAGTTTCTTAGCACAAGGAAATGTTTTTATTTTAAACACCATATTGTCATACTCAAAACGTAAAATATTTATTCTGAATCCCATGCTTTCTAAGAACAACGTACCTTTCAGTCAAAGAACCCATTGCAACAATGCAGTAGCTTAATAATGTTTTTCAATAAATATGTTTCCATTTAACAGAGTTACCAGATTATAACACTTACTCATCAAAAGCTGAGGCCAATGATAAGTACTTAGAACTTAGTTCTAAGAACTAACTCAGAACTTAGAGACAACCCTTTGCTCTACAGTTTCCCCCTCAGTGACTCTTAACTACTCATTCTGTATCTACGGTTGTTTTTCTCAAAGACACTCCGAATAGAGCGGCCATGATAAGTTTCTTAAAATGGAAATTGACCAGTTCATATCTTGCTTAAAAGGCTCCAGTGTCCTTCTGTTTTGCTGCCCAGTGGGCTCTCAGTCTTCTATGCTGCGTTTGTGTGGTGTGGTTTCTGTCTGCTTCTTCAGATCCACTTCTCACCCCCTTCCCCAGCCCTCAGTAAGCTGCAACCATGTTGGGCTTTCAGTTTTCCCAAACTTCCTTCCCAGCATACCTACTCTGAAAGATTTGCAAGTTTTCCTCTCTTCTTGACATGTGTATTATTCACTTACCAGCCTATGTGCATGCAGATTGCAGCTTGAGTATCCCATGAACAGGTCCTCTGTGCTTTTACCCCACCCTTCCTCTTCAAGCTTCATCCTGGAGTCTGCCCCGCTCCATTGCCTAGCACGGATTATAACTGTGTGTTCACAAATTGTATGTTTGTGCAAATGTGAATGACAATATATGTGTTCCCTATGAGACCAAGGGCAGGAAACTTCCCCACCTATTTCACCACGGCGCCCGGAGTACTCACCAAGTATCTCTGTGATGCATTAATTTTCTGAAAAATGTTAGAATATGTTCATCTCTATGATTGGAAGAAAACTCAGTATATATGTGTTACTTGTCCATGGGAGTCAGGCATGGCATATCGTAAAATTTATAATAATTATAGGCTGGTTGTGTTGGGAAACATTTGGATTTTTTTTTTTTTTGAAATTTCTAATGTATTAACTCATTGCACGTATGCCATTTTGTGATTAACCTAAGAATCTTTGTTGCTGCTAAAAGGGGCAAAAGTTTAAGCATTTGAAAATTCATGCTTTTTGATCTCTTATTCTCAGTCTTTTTGGAAAACAAAGATTACTTTGGGGAGGATGAATCACAAATGTCAACAGAACGGCTTTCAAAAGCACAATCAATGAAAACAAAATGTAGAAAAGTCAAGAGCTGATATTAAAGAGAGGCGATGAGCAAATTGGCAGCGATGCTGTTAATATTTTCTTTGCGCCATCAGATCGGTGTGGTTTTACTGTTATTCACATTCTTGTTCTGTGTGTGTGTGTGTGTGTGTGTGTGTGCGCGCGCGTGCATGCACGCGCGCTGTGTGCACATCCTCCCCTCCAGGTCAGATCACACTTATCTGACTCTGCCCAGGCAAAAATGTCAAGGCATCATTCATACACCAAAAGAAAGCACTGTTCTATTTTAAATGGGATGAAATAATTCATGCGCTTTTATTTTATATTTCCTTCAGATGCTCTGACACCGCTGAGGTATTTAGAGGACTTTCCTTCTCTTTGTTCTTTATCATGCTGACAGAGGAGGAATTTGGTGCAGTAGGTTACTAACCATCATTTTTGTCACTTTCTGTGCTTTGTAAATCTCTTTTTTATCCAACACATCAGTTCATCTTTTTCCTCAGTGTTACTCATCAGAGGAAAAGAGAAAACTTTGCTCTGAACATTTCAGCCTGTAAAAGTGCCCCGTAAGAACTGACTGCATCAGACACCCACGTGTGTCCTTTTGGCTTTTACAAAAACAAAGAGTGTGGTCATGAACCCATCTAACAGGGAAGAAGGGGATTACCTATCTGGGCTTACCTTATATTTTGAAGAATTATCTTTTGTTATGAAAACACAAGAGGACCATAATTTGGGCACAAACAGCAAAAATTCATATTGCATGTTTATGTGATTTTGTGTTATTGTTATTTAGGTAGTAACTTTTTAAAAACGAATTTCTTTGATTGTGCTTTTAGGGGCAACACACACACACAGGTGATTGTAACATGAGTTTTATCTAGTTCTGTCTATTAACATGGATGTTTACAGAATTCCAGTGAAAGCTGTCATAGTTACAGGCAATGTTGAATAACATCAGTAACCTACTCTTGAATTAAAATCCATCTACGAGGCCTGTGGTCAAGTGTTGATATATATTAAGTGAGGTGCTCTATACTTAGTTCTACTTAAGGCATTTAAGATATTCTGGCTTCAGGGGCACCTGGGTGGCTCAGTCGGTTAAGTGTCCAACTCTGGAGTTTAGCTCAGATCATGATCTCAGGGTTCATGGGATCGAGCCCTGCATTGGGCTGTATGCTGACAGTGTGGAGTCTGCTTGGGATTCTTCCCCTCCCTCTCTCTCTGCCCCTCCTCTGCTTGTACTCTCTCTCTCTCTCTCTCTCTCAAAATAAATAAATAAACATTTAAAAAAAGAAGGTATCCTGCCTTCAAACATTTACTTGGAAAGGTGCAGTCTGTAAGCAAGAAGTGTAACTGGAACAGGTGAATAAAATTTAAAAGTCTGTAATGATCATGTACTCTGGACAAAATCCCCTTTCCTTTGTATTTTTTTCTATTTATATCAACTTCAGCATTTCTGCAGTTTTTAAAAGATGTTATTTCTGCCCACTCTAAAAACCTCAAACAGGCTGATTTATTTATTTATTAAAAAATTTTTTTTAATCTTTATTTTTGAGAGAGAGAGACAGAGTGTGAGCAGGGGAGGAGCTGAGGGGAAGGAGACCCAGAATCCGAAACAGGCTCCAGGCTCTGAGCTGTCGGCACAGAGCCCGACGCGGGGCCCGAACTCGCGCACCGTGAGATCATGATCTGAGCCGAAGTCGGGCGCTTAACCGACCGAGCCACCCAGACACCCCTAAACAGGCTGACTTATTACTTCACTTTTCCTCTGTCCACATTCACTTATTCACAATCTCGTGCACCCGTTCTGATGATTCACAATCCCATGCGTGTTCTCCGATGCTGCTCTATGTATGGGCATATTTTAACTAGGCTTTATCATATGGGAATGCAATAAGAGTCCTGCCTTCCAGCTTTACGTGATTTTTCAGGATCTGGCAGTAGCAAGGAAGATTATCTGAAAGAGGGCAGAAACTATTTTTATGAGTGTAATTACCTGCACTTCCCGCCTATGATTATTTCAATTTCCCATTGCTGTTTCTTTGATGAAGTCCTCACTCCCTAATGCACTGCACTTTGAGTTCCTATTATTCTTGGCTGTTTTGCTGATTCTTCTGTGAAACTACTGAAAAGGTAGCACAGGTACTAACTGTTCTACGAGACAGTGTCATCTAGGAGCAGCCTATTGGAAACGGAAGGTGGCATGAAAATCGCGAGTCCTGCTGCCCATTTGATGACATTTGAATCCGAATTTGGTAAACAGCAAATCGAGCACATTCAAGTTGCTATCCCTATTCTTGTATTCTTCTTTATTAATAGTCACAGCAAAACTTCTGACGTGTTGTTCTTTTCCGTCGAATTACCTTCGGTTCTTTTCTCATTCTTATCTTACCTAGACATGAAAACATTTAGAGCTTGCTTCTTTCGTTGCGATGGCAATACCATCCAGAGAGTTTGCAAGTTTGCATCTACACGTTCGAGTAGCAGAGTGAAGGGGAAGAGGCTTCAGCCTTCGGGCTGAAAATACTGAAATTAAGAAACAATTTAGAACTGTGTGTAGTTGTATCCATTTTTTTCATCTATGCATCCCACACTTGACTGCCTATTTGGCTTAGCTTAGTGGACTCGCGCTTAAAAGACATAGTTTCTGACTTCTGGTAGTTTCCAGTCTCCATTCGGGTACCTGATGTGAGCCAACAGTGACAACACAGAATGGGGGGCGGGCAGAGCTGCACGGTCAGGGGCAGGGTGCAAACAGGAGTGTGTCCCCAACTGCCGAGTTCAGCGAAATTTCCCGATGAAAGTTTTGCCTGAGCTCAGTCACGGAAAACGATTATGGCTTGAGGGTAGCTAGCTACCGAGGAAGAAACGTGTGGGGCAAGAATCATTCTGGGTCCACAAAACACATATGGGAAGGCAGAAGTGTGAGGGAGCGTGGCGTACTCAGGGAATTTTAAATCTTTTTATGAGACTGCTTCATGTAGTGAATGTGGAGAGCTGTAAGACATGAACTTGGGTGTGAAGGCATGAGCGTGGTCATAAAGGCAGTCGTGATATGGGGGCTGAACAATTTAACTGCTACTTGGGTGTGTTGATAACCCTACCTTCTAGGTGGGTAGATGATTGATGGATAGATAACTATACTATGGATGATATACATAGATACATAGATATATAAACAGATGGTGGATAGTTGGGAGAAAGAAAGAGATAGAGGTAGATAGAGGTAGATAAACGGAGGTAGGTAGATAGAGGTAGTAGATGGATAGATGAAAGAAGATAGTTGGATATGTGATGCATAGTAAATAAGATACAGATGATCATTAAATACAGGTAGACAGGTTGAGATAAATGGATAATAGATACATGAATACATGAGTATAATCATAAAGACAGACACAGAAAATGATGGTAACTAGCTAGAGAGAAATGATAAAGAGGTGACAGACAGATGGAGAGACGGGGAGGTGGAAACATAGAGTCTGCACCAAGACTGTGTCCCTTGGTGTCCTGGCGGTGTCCCCACCTCGTTCCTGCTGGGATTCCAATGAGCCCAGTGATTCCAGTGGTTTACATGATGCAGTGGAGGGTTTATGTGAACATAGAGGCTGGGGTTTTTCAGAAATAGCAATAAAAAACATGGAATATCTTCCTGGATTATTACTTTTGCTTGATGGCCCCATAAAAATAATATTTCACATGAAGACAAATAATTGTAAAATTAAGACATAAGGTTGAAAAATATTGTTGCTCTTGATGCAGCTAAGTGTGTGTTGGGCTGTTCAAAATCATCCTTCAGGGGAGCATGTACCCTTCTCCACTGGGGAATGTTTGGAGAAAATGTGGGCGAAGCACTGATGGTGGGCGTAAGGCAGCCTCTTCCGTTTCTCACCACTGTGGCTTTTTCTCAGCAACTCACTTCTGTTTGCTGGTTTCTGCCTTGTCCCCAGTGCTGCCGCCATCAAAGCTACTCAGTGCAGGGACCGTCCCTTCCGCTCACACTGCAGACATCCTGCCCCTTCGTGTTCGTATTTATTCATTTCAGAAATAACAATCACGTAAAAATAAATGACTGTTGATGTGGCTGTTGCAGTGTGGGAGCAGAGATGAACTTGACATGCTTGTGGCCATCATGAAGTTTAAACACCGCACAAATGAAACCCCTCATGGAAATACTCCTCTGTTGCTGTTTTTTTTTTTAATTTTTATTTTTTTGAGTAAAATTTGTCTACATTTACGGTGTACCACATGATGATCTCATATACACAAGCATAGCAAAATGATGACTTCAGTCGCGTTAATTAGCATCTCATCTTCACGTGGCTGCAGTTTTTCATGTGTGATGAGAGCACTTGAAATCTACACTCTTAGCCAAAGTCTAGTATTCACTACCGTATTATTAACTATATTTGTATGCTGCACGTTTGACCTCCAGACTTATCCTACACAGCCCTATCTTTTTGAATGTTTATGTCTAATATTTTTCTCAAATATTGCATGTTTGTATCAAATAGTTTTTATTTGACATAAATGTGTGGTGCTCCCATGCAGGTCCCTTTAGGAAGCAGAGAGGAAGGGCGTCTGTGAATAGCTGTAAGTTACTGCATGTTTTCATCAGTGTCCATCCATCCATCCATTCATTTCCCAACATACCTCTGGGGTATCTGATGGATGTGGGGTCTGGCGACGTGCTGTGGAAGCGCTCTGCCCGCTGCAAATCCTCCTGTATTATTTGTATCAAAATGCAATTTTTTGAAGAGTACTTTTTCTTTCTCTCTCGAAGTCACAGAGCAACTGCTGGCATTTACTCACCTTCTGCACTAGCAGCTCTCTGCTTGTTGGCTTTGAAATTCATTTTCTTTATCTTGACACAAAGACCCAAAATATGACTTTTTTCCCCAGAGGAACAGACGGTGAGGGGGCAGCAGAAGTTACGATTTACCAAAAAGGGGGATACTATATTTAAACAGCATATTAATACACGCTTCTACAGCTGGACAGATTGTGTTCCTCCGAGAGAATGTTGCTGTTGCTTTTTTAAAATTCACCAGTGCTATCGTAACATACTTGGAAAACATGGCTGATGGGAAGGAAGGAAGGAAGGAAGGAAGGAAGGAAGGAAGGGAAGGGGGAAGGAAGGGAGAGAAGGAGGAAGGAAGGAAGAGAAGGAGGAAGGAAGGAAGGGAGAGAAGGAGGAAGGACAGGAGGAAGGGAGAGAAGGAGGGAAGGAAGGATGGAAGGGTAGAAGGAAGAGCAAGATGGAAAGAAAGAAAAATCTATCCTGGATGAGAACAAATCAAGGCAAGGATTAAAGAGATTATACAATTCCTGCTGCCAAAGAAAGCACTATTCTTTGATTCCTCACTGTGAAAAAGAAAACGCTCTTTTAACTCCTCAGCAAAGGAAAATATTTATAGTATTTTTAAAATTCTGTCTTGAATCCTTGCATTTTGGCTGGATATCTGTGATGTGCCTATAAGGATGTACTTCAGCATGAGGCACCAGTTTTGAGCCATATCAGAAATTAACATTAGTGTGTTTTAGGGAGATAGAAATGACCTACAGTTGAAGATTTTAACTATTGAACAGGGAAGAAGGATTCAGAAACCTTATTAAAGGGGCACGTTGACGGCTCTGTCGGTTGGGTCTGACTTCAGCTCAGGTCATGATCTTGCAGTTTGTGAGTTTGAGCCCTGCATCGGGCTCTGTGCTGATGGCTCAGAGCCTGCTTCAGATCCTCTGTCTCCCTGCTCATGTGTTCTCTCTCTCTCTCTCTCTCTCCCTCTCTCTCTCTCTCTCTCTCTCTCTCAAAAATAAATAAATAAACATTAACAAAAGAAATCTCATTGAATATATAAAAATTGATATTTACATCAATTTAAACCAAAGTGTGACTTTAAGGACAGTACCGAAGCCTGCTTGTGTCTGTGTTAGCCCTTGGCATTGCTGGTGTCTGCTGAGAATCATTCCTGTGACCTCACTGGCTCCCTGTGAAAACACATACAGACGTATCCGCCTGCAAAGCGCTGCTCGCATTTGCCCAAGTGCTGGACTGTCAGGTTTCTAAGACAAGAGCATACGTGACAAACTGAGGGTTTTATTTTCAATTAGCTTCTAGCTAAATGCTTTCATTTATATTTTATTTTAATTGAACTAGGCTTAATGAGGTAGTAGATTATTTCTATTCAAGACAAACTGCCAGAGATTTTGGAAGCCTCGTATCTTTAGCTCACAGAAGGAGCAGACTCATACGCGGATATCCTAGTTTCTGAAATCAGACGTTGGATGCTTTATTTTTTTTTTTCTTCTAGAAATATGTCAAGTGTGTAGTTACTTGATACCAAATGTTGCTTTTTAAAATAATTTTATGTAAAAGTCACTTTTCTAACAGGAGACGAGTTATATTTAAAAGACTTCCTAAAATGAAATGAAGGGAAGAAATTCAAAGTTTACACTTTTAATTATAGAAGAGCTCTCGCTATTGACTTAATGCATCTATCTAAATGCCACTGACATGTGATTGAAAGTTGCAAATTTTCAAGTAAAAATTGCTTTGGTAAATGCAATCATGCTGATGTTTCATATGTAACATATCCAATATTAGCAACATGCATTTTATTTATTAATTCCTGCGTTAAATAATCCCCCAGATTAGTTGTACTTCTAGTGTTTACTCTGGATGTGAATAACTGATGAAGAGAGTGCATGGGTTTGTTAAATACGCATCCCGAGGGGTCAGAGAACATTTGTAAAACACATATACCCATTTAACCACCAGCACGCTCGGGATTTCTGAAAATGTCCTAGAAATATACTGCATTTTAGAGCGTCTAACAAGCTAAATATTTACAGATGGCTTTCTGAGTTCCGCTCTGCCTTTGCAGGATAGCCATGCTCCACCGACTGCTTAGATGAGGAGGAGGGTCAGGGAACAACAAAAATGACCTCTTGGTTAGTTTTACTTTGTGTTGTCTTACACAGACATGTCCCTGTTTCCAAGGCACATAGATTATAGGTATTTGATGATTGCACCGTTAAAGCTACCTTACGGCGTGGCAGCAAAGGGTCCAGAACTTGCCAGTGACATCAGCTGTAGGCTGGACACTTGGCAATGGTAACTCCCTCTGTATGAGGACTCGGCATCACACAGGATTGGGAAGGTCTGTTTCTGTGCTCCTGGAGCACAGCAACAGCAGCCTGAGGGGCTGGACGTTAGTGAGCAGATGTGTCTATGCAGCGATGACTTTTCTTGGTCCCACAGATAGTATATCGGCTAAAATAACTTATGTGGTCATTGGAGAGGTTTCCTCCTCCTATGTACCAAAGGGAGGGAGGAATCACTTATTTGTGACCAGTAGTAATGTCTGCCATAGAAATGTTCAAGATTGCAGGAAAAACAAATATTCTGGTGAAAAGAAGTCGGCTATCCTCTAACCCACCGGTCTGCCCCAAATGATTTCATGCAAGACATAAAGTAAGACAAAAATAAGACAATCAGTCCTATAGGCCAATGCAAAATAAAGATGTTTCTAGAGTTGCCCGAACTCAAAACCGCTTCCTATGGACTAATCATCTCAAGGATGTTTGGTGGGAGATTTATTTTTCTCATGCTTCCCCTGGATAACA
Organism: Panthera uncia; assembly: GCF_023721935.1. Classification (NCBI taxonomy): domain Eukaryota; kingdom Metazoa; phylum Chordata; class Mammalia; order Carnivora; family Felidae; genus Panthera; species Panthera uncia. The sequence continues at coordinate 195,890,623 of NC_064811.1, forward strand.
TACTTGTTGGATTATTATTTTTTAAAATTTTAAAGTTCAATAAAAGTCTATGAAATTGGGATTCTGTATGATCCTAAGCACTGTCATGGACGGTGGGATACAGAAAAGAACCAGACCCCAAATCTAGGAAACTCTAGGAAAATGTAACTAAGGTTAAGATACAGCCTGGCTATGTGATGGTAGCAGATCAGAGAAACGAAAGTTTTGCAAGTGAAATGTCCTGCTATATGTCTACACTTTTCTAGAACCTGTCAACCTTCCTGTATCCAAAATTGACAATTAGCTAGTATTATCCGCAGTATAAGTGACCTAAAATTTGATACCTGGGGTAAGAAATATTAATATTTCTGGACTTGGCAGGAACTGGTCTTCGGAGAGACAGGTGATAAATGTAATTGTATTCTTATCCTTGCCAATCATAGCGGGGGACCGTAAACTAGATAGAAGATATGCTGGAGTGAGGGATTGGCTTGCTCAGCTCTAAACTCGGCTTCAGTTGCTAACAACTTCCAGCACAGCTGTGCTGTGTAAACTAATAATTAACAGAATGTCAAATTTCTCTTTCAGAGCTCATTTCTCAAAGTCGTGTGTATATGCGATGTGTGTGTATATCCGCACACGTGCTTTTTGCATTAAATCAGTTTTCATATTTGACTGATTAATTAGCATAAAACTTCTCCTCTGGGAAAGAACGTGGTGGCATGTTGGCATTTGGGACCATCCTGTCGATTCCCATGTTTTCTGTGACATGAACCTAGAACCTGAAGCACTGAGATCAAGTGCGTATAAGGTCACGGAAGGCGTGACAGAGACAGGACCGGGGACATCCCTCTCACTTCCTGTGTCCCCTTCTTCATTCTACTACTCGGCTCATAACGTTGATGCAATGTCAACATGCCTGCCCCCCTCACAGCACACTGTCACCTTAGTTAGGAGGTAAATTGCCTTGTGAAGTAAGACACCCGCTTTAGCAGCTGGAGAATTTAGATATTGCTCTGATGCTGAGTGGCTTTTGCTTAACGTCACAACTAGCACAGACGGTCTTTTTGGCTCTGAGGGAATGTGGTTGTGGCCATGGCTGGTGCCACCTGCCACTGTTTCCTTTGGTTTCCTGGAAGTGACCGGGGCTAGCGGGGGTCCCATTTGTGAGGTCAAGTCTCCAGAAGCAAAATAAGACAGACACTGGTGTTTTACGGGAAATACAAAGAATTAGATGTTTCTTAAGTGAACCAAATGGAAGATGTGAGAAAGGATTAGACCATTTGTAGACCAATGGATGGACCACACATTGTGATGTGCCCCTCCCTCATCTACACTGAGGGGAGCATTAGCCAGTACTTTTGAAATACAAAGACAGGATTTGCCTGAAACATCTAAAATATTGTATTTCGCAAACTGTATGTAGTTTAGAAATATCTTTGTGAATGAAACCCTTTTTTTCTTTATTTTCTTTTAGAGGGGAGAGAGAGAGTGTGCAAGCAGGAGAGAGGGGCAGAGAGAATTTTTTTCTTTTTTAATTTTTTTAATGTTTATTTTTGAGAGAGAGAGACAGAGCATGAGTGGGGGAGGGATAGAGAGAGAGGGAGATACAGAATCCGAAGCAGGCTCCAGGCTCTGAGCTGTCAGCACAGAGCTCGATGCGGGGCTCGAACTCATGGACCTTGAGATCATGACCTGAGCTGAGGTCGGATGCTTAACCCACTGAGCCACCCAGGTGCCAGGTGCCAGGTGCCAGGATTCTCTTAAGAGAGAATCTTAAGCAGGCTCCACACTCAGCAGGGACCTCAACTCCAGACTCGATCCCACGACCCTGGGATCATGACCTGAGCTGAAATCAAGAGTTGGAGGCTCAACTGACTGAGCCCCCTGCAGGCGTCCCATGAATGAGACTCCTTAATTAAAAATGCCTGTTTTGTGTAGGTCTGTCACTTCAAAGAAGTCTTTCAGGAGCTATGTTTGTCTGCTGGGCCGACATGGCAAAGCACCACAGACTGGCTCAGAGAGCAGGCCTTGGTTTCTTCCAGTCCTGGAGGCTGGAAGTCGGAGATCAAGGTGTGGGCAGGGCTGGTTTCCCCTGAGGCTCCTGTCCTTGGCTTGCAGATGGCTGTCTTCTTACTATGTTTCCGAATGGTCTTTTTTCTGGTTCACGTCCCCCCAATGTCCCTTACACTTGTTGTAAGAGTCCTATAGTATTAGGGCCTTGCCCTAATGATTTCATTTAAACTTAATCACCTCAAGTCCTTATGTCCAAATATAGCCCCATTCTGAGGTTCTGGGAATTAGGGCTTCAACAAATGAATTTTGAGGGGACACAATTCTGCCCAAGTTAAATCTTTAGTAGTAATGAGCACTTGTCAAGACCTTACTATGTACCGTGAAATTGAAGGGTTTTGGGGGGAGTCTCATTTAATGATGACACAAACCTATAAAGTAGGTATTATAATTGTCATTCTACAGACAGGAAGCTGAAGTGCAGAAAGGCTAGTAACTCACCCACATCCGTGAATTCATCTAAAATTATGTATTTTGTTGAGATCTATTTGACACATATGTGGGTTTAAGATGTATAAATGTGTTGATTTGATATGCTTAGATATTGTTACAGGATTATAGCCGTTGTGTTAGTTAATACCTCCATCGTGTTACGTAATTATTGTTTCTTTTTTTTGCGACAAGAACATTTAAGGTCCACTCTCTCTGAGCAACTTTCCAGTATGTGATACAACATTGTTGACTGTAATCACAATGCTATGCACTAGATTCTCAGAACAAATTCATATCCTAACTGCAGGTTTGTACCCTTTGACCAATATCCCTGCCAACAATCCCACCCTCCATGGCTCTGGTAACCATCCTTCTCTGTTTTGGTGAGTTTGGTTTTTTAAGGTTCCATATACAAGTGAGAGCATACAGTATTTGTCTTTCTCCGCCTCACCTCTTTCACTTAACAAAATGCCCTGAAATATTTATGAACCCCTACTGTGCCCCAAGAACTGTTCTAGAAATTTGTAGATAGATCACTAAGAAAACAGATTGAACACCGACTCTAGTGGTGTCAGAATAGGGAGTAAATTACTAACCAAGTATATCCATAACCGGATGGTGAGGCGTATTCTGCAGAAAAACAAGGTCGATCCTGTGTCCATGGGTGGTCAGGGAAGAGTATTGTGATAAAGTGGTGTTTGAGCTGAGGCCTGAGGGAGGCAGGGGGTGTACCATTTTGGTTGGCATCTTGGGGAAGATCATTCCAGGCAGTGCATGGGCAAGAGTGAGCCCTGAACAGGAGTAGCTCAGCAGACTTGAGAAAGAGCCAAGAAACCAGGTGGCGAAGCAGAATGAGTTAATGAAAGAGTCTAGAAGAGAGGCCAAGAGATGTGCTGAGGGCATAGTGCGTTGGGGGAAGGATGTTTACTCTTGCCAGAGTGATGTGGGAAGTGATGTGGGAGTTTGAAGTAGATTTGTGTTTGAAAGGACCACTGGAGACGTTGCATGGAGAAATCTTGAAAAACTAATTTAATTCTCATGGAAAGACCTGGTCAGTTGGATGATGTTGGGCTCTTTGGTGCATCTTGGTCAGATTCTGGATGTGTATATGGAAGGCAGAGTTTATGTATGTGTGGGTGAGTCTGCATAAGACAGATATCACGTTTGGATTGAGGCTTTTGTCTGAGTAAATGGACAAGTGTATTTGAGTAGACGTGTTAATTTTACCTTCCAAATCTGTCACATCTGACACTGACTCTGTTGGGTGATCCTGAAGCATAGCTGTGACCGGTAACCACCACCCTGCTCCCATTCGCCCACTCTCTGGAAAGGGGCTAGGAGCAGAGCAGCTGTGTGAGCCCTGGACACCAATTCTTGAGGCTCTCACCTAATTTTCCAATCTGCCTCAGTGACATTTACTGGAGCCGTCTGACAAGGATTCATACTCAGACTAAATAAAATGATGTTTGTTTTTCAAATGATTATTTTTGAGAGAGAGAAAGAGACAGCAAGTTTAGGAGGGACAGAGAGATAGGGGGACAGAGAATCCCAAGCAGACTCCATGCTGACAGCAGAAAGCCCATCTTGGAGCTCGAACTCACGAACCCTGAGATTGTGACCTGAGCTGAAGTTGGATGCTGAACCGACTGAGCCACCCAGGCGCCCCGACTCCGTCTTTTCTAAGAAAGAAAATAGCATGTTCTGTCACTGAATGTGGCCTTTTATATTTCAGTCTGGGTCCAAGTGAATATTTTCAAAGTTCACGAAAGCCGAAATATCTTTGTTTATTACAGCAAAAAAAGAAAAAAAAAAAGAAAAGAAAAAACTGGAAACAGCTTAAGGACCATCCGTAGTCAACTATTTAAATAAATTTGGAAACATCTCTGAAGGGTCATACTACTCATGCATTCAAAAACCTGGGGTTGTGGTAAGTGTGCTGATACAGACAAATGGCCTGGAAACATTAAATAACAAAGTAAGTTACAGTATAGACTGCGAAGTCCTCTAGATGGTGTTAACTCTGGGTTAACTGGGACAAAATGAAAATAAAAGCAGAAACAGAAAAATGTCCATCACCACTGTTTTGTGCAGAGACTATAAGGTAAAATGCTTGACTCTAATTCAATATCATCTTTATCGTTTGTGTTTGATTTCCTCCCCTGGACTCATACCACTCCCCCCCTGCCCCACAAACAAAATGGTTAATTAAAAACACAAAGGGTAGGGTGAGTTCCTATATTCACACTGAAAAATTATATCCAGTTCTGAGGTCCCAAAGTTTTTCATAGATGTAATTACTGGTGTTATTCTGAGAAGATTATGGTCAAATGTGTAGTTCTCACTAATAGAGAAAATACGGTAAAAGGTATGGAGCTCCTGGTAGAGTCAGAGATAGGATATTATACAACGTGATGGGCGTTTGATTGCTTCCTTTACTTAGAACCATCTGATATGTCCATTTATTCGTTTTTTCCACAAGAAAAAATAAATATAATCGTGGCATCCTTCCTCACCCTGCAATTTGAATATTTCAGACTTGATAGGTTTGGCTGTCTGTCAGATTTATGAAATAGTACGCTCATGGTTATCAGCGTCGATATAACAAAGCGTGAGTTTTCAAAAATTCAAGAACACGTGTCCATTTAAAAGTATTTGTTTGTTCTTTTAGCTTGGCTCTGTGAGCTCTCACTTTTGCACTTATTACCTATAAATAAATTGCTGAAATTGTAGTAGGAAAGCAAAATGTAAACCTTTATAAATAAATTGCCGAAATTGTAATAGGAAAACAAAATGTAAACGTCTTGAAAAATGCATCAAATGCCTAGGGAAATAAAATATAGTCATACTTTATAAATTGGGGAAAGTGGACGATATCTTTCAGACATAAGAAATGCCAGAAAGATACACACCTGTTATGTAGGAAGAAAACAAGACCTGGAATCGTTGAGTTTTGTGGCTTTTGTGGTTGATTTAGAAATTATTACAAGTGAATTCTACGGGATATGTTTTAAATGCGTACTACAAGTTGCTTTGTCCTTATTTCAGTGCTAAAGAAAAATCAGAATTTAACAAGGAAATCACAAATCAGAATTGAAACAGAAATCATATGACTAGAAATCAGTTATGACCAAGTCGGCAACCATCTGCTGGTATCCAGAAATGAACCTGCAAACAGAATCATTTCAGCCCATTCCTCAAATAAAAACTGGTCCGTGTTGTGATTCTCTGACGAAACCGTGTTAGGATTGGTCTGCTGGTATCCTGGCTCAAGGGTTGGAACCATCAGAAAGATCTATAAGGCCAGCCTGCTGTTGTGTCTTATTAGGCTACAAACTCGAGATCTTGTGTGTTGGTTTTGACATACGAGACCTTCAAGTACATTTGGTAATAACTCCAAATAATGTGTGCGGTCACTGCAGTCATTCATTCATTCATTCATTCTTTCCATAAATATATATTGAATATTTTTGTGCAATGTAAATACTATTGTGGATACAAAGATTGTTAGATTTCATAGTAGAGAGGAAGAGGTAGTATTTAGAGAGAGAAGATTTGTGTTTATATTCCAGCTCTGTCTTTCACTAGTTGGGGAAATGTTGGGAAGATCACTTTGCTTATGAATCCGAATCTGTAAAAGGAAAATGGTATGATGGATGTGTCAAAAGTTTGAGTGATTCTTAAATGAGACAGTATTTACGGAAGTTCTGTGTAAGTTTTGCAACTATTATTATGTTTGCTGTTCTTTTTATTGAAAATACCGTATTGCTTGTTCTTGGTACAATAAAAATAGAAAAACTTCAAATTCTTAAGAGGAAAACTCATTTTATGAGAATATTCTTAGGTTATTTTGGTGAACATTATCTTTATTTTTATTAAAAAGAATTTTTTAGTGTTTTTATTTATTTTTGAAGGAGAGAGAGAGAGAGAGAGAGCGCATGAGCACGGGAGGGGCAGAGAGAGAGCGAGACACAGAATCTGAAGCAGGTTCCAGGTTCCAAGCTGACATGTTCTGTCACCACGCAGGGCTCGAACTCATGAATCGTGAGATCACGACCCGAGCCGAAGTCAGCCGTTTAACCGACTGAGCCCCCCAGGTGCCCCGTACATTATACTTTAAAAAAATATATATATTTATTTACTTTTGGGGAGAGCACAAGCAGGGGAGGGGCAGAGAGGGGGACAGGATCTGAGGCCGGCTCTGTGCTGACAGGCTGACAGCACAGAGCCCTATGTGGGGCTTGAACTCATGAACCGTGAGATCATTACCTGATCCAAAGTCAGGCACTCAACCAATTGAGCCACCCAGGTGCCCCAGGGAACATTATCTTACTCACATTATAGGAAACTGTCTCTGTAACATTCTTACCATGGTCACATCAATAGAACTGACGTAATCAGACCTCAGTCAATCGTGCATTTATATCGAACCAGGATTGTCAATTCCCCGTACAGGGTAGAAAGTGCGCATGGATTTTTGTTTGTGTGCCTGAATGCTTTGTTGCATTATCAGAATCGGGAGGGAGGGGGCATGAAGCATTCAGCATTTTACCCCATAGGGACTGGGATTTCAAGTAAGCCAAGAGGTAGCAGAGGAAAACAATGAATTCTGTTCTAATTCCAACACTTTCTACAACAATGAAAAGATGACTCAGATTCCAAAGCTGAGGATGACTTACTAAGCTCCTTCCTTTCCCTCTAAAAACACCAAACTGAAGTAACCATTTCAAGTCAGTCAAGTTGGTGTAATGCATATGCTGTATGGACCAGTTGTCTCTATCTCATGTGATAATTACAAAAACCTAATGTAGTTACTAGCTTTGGTTCCAAAATGTGAACACAGAATCTCAGAGAAATGGAATGGCTTCCTCAAGGCATCTTGGCAAGTTCCTGCAATCATCTTGACAGCAAAGTACTGATAGGCCCACTGAGCTCTTGCCCTGGATCCGTGAAAGACAATGGATCAGAGAAGAAATCATTCTGGAATACAGAGGATAGAGAGAACCAAGTTTTACTGGATAGGAGGTCATAACTGGGAGCTCCATTCTTACCTTTCTAATTTCTCGAGTTAATGGCACTTTCAGAAGTAGCAGTCCACCCTTCTAGACAATGCTAAACCACCAGCTCATGTTACCCTTGAGGAGGAAGCATGAATGCCTCAGGTGTGGAGGGCAGAAGGAAACAGAAAGTAATGAATGGACAACTGTACCTGTTGTTATGTAACTTTTGAAAGCAAAGCTTTGATGGTCATCCAAAGTTAAAAAAAAAATCGTTGTACTATGTGTCGTAAACCACTTATTCTAATTCTCTGCTAGTATAATTTGTATTCCCTTATTTCAAATCCTATTTAAGATAGTTTTCCCAAGTTTAAAAAGTTTTAGAATGGGGCGCCTGGGTGGTTCAGTCGGTTAAGCTGCCGACTCTTACTTTTGGCTCAGGTCATGATCTCACAGTTGGTGCAATCAAGCCCTGTACATTGGACTCTGTGCTCACAGTGCAGAGCCTGCTTGAGATCCTCTCTCGCCCTCTCTCTCTCTGCTCCTCCCCGCTCTCTCTTTCTCTCTCTCTCTCTCTCTCTCTCTCTCAAAATAAATGAATGAACACTAAAAAAAAGTCTTACAGGCATGGTTAAGTAGCACCTCCCCCATTTAGTGTAGGTAAATACTAAGGACTTTGTCGCCGTACGTGTGAGTGAGTTAGTAGTTGGCCAATCTTAGGGTGCACGTACACCGATACTTGGCATTGCAGGAAGTTTGAGGAAACCCTTTTTAAACTTGTTCAAAGCTCCAGTGAGGACTCCAGCTATAGCACAGGCTTCATAAAGGAGGTATTAGAGCCACTGCCCTATTTGGAGAAAATGCTTAGGGTACTTTGTGGTCCTTAAACAGCCCCTGTAAGATTCCACAATGATTCAGGTATGACCTTGAGAACACAGAATGCACATAAGCGTAAGGGGAGGATCTATCTGAAGGTCTCTGGGTGCCACAGGACAGTTTTTCAGATTGTGCCCTTTTACATGTGGACAAGATATACTGTTCCTCATATTTGTGTATCTTCTCTTCAGAAGTCCATGCATTACTTTTTTTTAATGTCTATTTTTGAGAGAGAGAGAGAGAGAGAGAGAGACAGAGAGAGAGCATGAGTGGGGGAGGGGCAGAGAGAGAGGGAGACAGAGAGTCTGAAGCAGGCTCCAGGCTCTGCTGTCAGCACAGAGTCTGACATGGGGCTTGAACCCGCTGACCGTGAGATCATGACCTGAGCCGAAGTCCAATTTCTAACTAACTGAGCCACCCAGGCGCCCCTAACAAACACAGTGTGTGCACCTAAATACTGAGAATATAATTTTTTTGGCCAGTAACTTAAGTCAAATTTTGAGATGGGAAGAAGACATACATGTAAGTTATCATATCAAACTATTAAATGTTATTGCTGAATGTCTCTATGACCTTTAATTTCTAAATTTCCTCAGATGAGGGGCGCCGGGGTGGCTCAGTCATTTAAGCGTCCGACTTCGGCTCAGGTCATGATCTCCCAGTTCGTGGGTTCGAGCCCTGTGTTGGGCTCTGTGCTGACAGCACAGAGCCTGGAGCCCGCTTCGAGCTCTGTGTCTCTCCCTCTCTCCGCCCCTCCCCTGCTCACGCTCTGTCTCTCTCAAAAATAAATAATGTTTAAAAAAATGTTCAAATTTCCTCAGATGCAACATAATTTTGCAAACTCTTTTGGTCAGTGTAATCGTACAAAATCAGAAGCATGGGGGGATGGGAAGGGGCGGGGACAGGTTGTGGAAGAAGGCTGGAGAGTGGGTGTGTTCGCATGCTGATTTATACCTGCACTCACGATGCAGCTATAGTGCGTGTACCGTGCTGTTAGACCTGAGGATAGAGTAATACACACACGCACACACGCACACACGCACACAGCTTCTGCCCTTCTAGAATATGCTGCCTGGTGGGAGATATATAAAAGCCAATGGGCAATTACAGTAAAGTGAATTTTGGGATTAGGGTTGAGAAAGCCCGTTGTTCTGGGTCTGCATTATAAGGCTAGTTTATTCATGCCAAGGATTCTCAGAAGCCTTTAAATAAGAAGGAAGCTGTAAGATTGGATCTGAGGCAGAGCTGGTGAAGTGCGAGAGGGGCATACGGTTATTCCAGACAGATGTAAAAGTATGTCCGTAGGGCCAGAGGTCTGCTGTTTGTGTGGAATGCTCGATTTAGGATGAGTACAGTCATTCTTGGGGACCCTCTCAGGTGGAATGATCTTCCAATCCTTTATAAAGCCTTCTTTCCCATGGTCTGTGAAACCAAAATGTAAGAATAAAATGGTTGGTGGAGAAGAGCAAATAATTAGAACAACAATGGTAAACAAATTCCCTCTCAAGGTGAGTAAATATCACATACATATACGTGTACACAGACACCCAAGCATTCCTAGAAACACATCATCACTTCTGCGAGGAATGAATATATTCCTTGAGGATCCTTCTACTCTCTGACTAAAATGCAATGTATTTTTGATTATACACATTGTGCATTAATATGCATCTCCATGTCTGTGTCCATGGTGTAAGAGAATATTTCAATGATATTATTTCAATAATGAATATAAGATATTTCAGTCAATAATTGTTTCAGTAATTATAACGTAAATATGCATACATGTTTATACCCACGCACATACACACACACCTATACACACCCTGTGCATATGGAAAGTGTAGTGCTGTCAGGGGGCAGTGTACAGAAATTCCTACTTAGAATGATATTGAGGAGCATATACGTCACATCCCACATACGTTTAATGTAAAACGATAATGATTTGGGGAACACCCGGGAAGATTACATAGAATTTATAGCGGAATTTGAAGTACTCTGGGTATATCCTCATTGAATGAATGTGTGTTCAGCCCTCCCTTTCAGAAGGGCTGACTGTAGATGTTGTGTCTGTCGCTTACAGAGATTCCTGATGGAGTGTGAGAGAGGCAATTAGGAGGAGCTGGAAGTTGGCTCTTTCTTACCTTACGTCACACTGACCTCTTTTGAGAGGAGGCCCTATGTCGCTTCACGCATGAGTACTAAGAAAAGTGATCTTGTGGCAGAGATACAGTTTTCAACTGAAAAAATAATTTTTATTAAACTTGATTTTCAAGTTGTGACAGGATTTTCTATTCTTTGTAGCAGCCTTTCTAGGGTGTTTTCTCTCTAAAGACTTTATTATTGGTTTTCTACTTTTCCCCAGCATGGACTCAGTCACTCAAATCAGGTGATTTCGTCAATTATGGAAATAGTATTATTCACAGTCAATTTGAGCAGGATTGAGGACAAAAACTATGATTTGTTTAAGGGTTAAGCTCAATTAGCATCAGATTCTCAGGAAAGGCATTGACTCACTATTAAAATTACATGTATGAGGTGGGCCTCTGCCTAGTAAGCTACTTTGATTTATCTCAATATTGCCTTCTGTTTGTCATTTCCTTTAATTTCCCCACTTTCCATGTTTGTTACGGATACAAAGTAGTCTGAATATTGATATTAAACACTCTTATATTATTGCTATAAAATGTTAAACTCTTGGATATCAAATCATTTCATGTTGTGACAGCGTTTTATAAGTGACATGAGGCTAATATAGACTTTCACTTCTCCAAAAAAATAAACGCCATCCTTAAATTGCCATAGAATGTCTCATAGAGAATATAATTTGAACTTCAATGTGTTTTTATACTGAAAAATTCAACCCTATATCAACTGTTTCAAAATTTTTAGTACATTTATATCTGCTAAAGCCTAAAAACCAGCGGAGTTCTTTTAGCAAGTAAGTTCCAAATATAGTGTGGCAGAATTATTCTTATTATATATTTGGCCAAGGGATTATTTCTGAATTATAGCTATGGCTCAATTACAGTGTCTTTGTATTTCAAGTGTATTTCAACTTTACAAGATTTTAATTTTACATCAGAGACTGTAAATCAGCAAATACATTTACATGTTAGCCTTTCATAAGTGAGGTGTAACATGTTACTTAAAAATATATGGGGCGCCTGGTGGCTCAGTCGGTTGGGCGTCCGACTTCGGCTCAGGTCACGATCTCGTGGTCCGTGAGTTTGAGCCCCGCATCGGGCTCTGAGCTGTCAGCCCAGACAGTTTCGGATTCTGTGTCTCCCTCTCTCTCTGACCCTCCCCTGCTCGTGCTCTGTCTCTCTCTGTCTCAAAAATAAATAAATGTTAAAAAAAATTTAAAAAAATGTAAATCATTCTTTCCTCTCTCAAACTATTACCTTGTTATATTCATCCCAGTGTTTCTAGGACTCACCTTATGATTCATACGCTTTTGGTGCCAAAATAGTATTGTGAAGTCATAATAAGCAAAAAAGCCTGAACACACTAAACACACAAAAATACTAGAATCATCTGACTACCCCTGTAATTATTTAGTCACCTCTAACACAATTTTACTTATTTTTTACTTAAAAAAATTAATGTTTATTTTTGAGAGAGAGAGACAGAGCATAAGCAGGGGAGGGGCAGAGAGAGAGGGAGACACAGAATCTGAAGCAGGCTCCAGGCTCTGAGCTGTCAGCATAGAGACCACCCGATGTGGGGCTCAAACCCACGAACCTGGAGATCATGACCTGAGCCAAAGTTGGACGCTTAACTAACTGAGCCACCGAGGCACCCCATCACCTCTAATATGCTTTTAAAAACCCACTTTCTGTTGAGTATGTAAAGCTCTATTTTTTTGTTAGGTTTATCCGTGTGCGGTGGTCATTTGAATGCACCCGCTAACACATATATGCATACATGTGCACACACACATTAGAAAAACAGAGGTGCGTGCGTGTGCATGTGCACCCGGCTAATGAATGCAAAATTTTTGATGAACTTATGGAAAATTTATGATCATATAGTGGATTCAGTTAACTGTAAAAAAAATACTGCATAAAGAAAGAACATATTTATCATTTTGAGGTCACCTGATTCAGCTCTCTCTCCCCCTTGGATCTTTTAAAGCACAACGCCACAGCTCTTGTCTAGCTGTTGCAGCGTGGCTTTTTGTGTTTATTTCCCCATCTTTTTCCCAAGAAAGATTTGAGCAGAGGTGTGGACTGTGCAGTGAATTGGAAAATGGGTGAGGAAGTCAAGGCGTGTAGAAAGAAGGATGGGAGGGGGGATGTTCGGTAAGAGGGAGTGCCAAAGGTTGTAATGTACTCAGGGGACATTAGTAAGACTCAGAGATTTCCAGCAAAGAAAAACACAAAGACAGTAAGTGATGTGATTTGCAGAGCTCCTAAACACAAAAACAAGTCTTGGAGGGGGGAACCCAGGTACTGTGGTCAGGAGGGAGGGCGGTGAGCCATGCAAGTCCGCACCTCTAGGGGGCAGACTCTCCTTTGTCACAGGGCTTCTACTGCAGGGGCACAGGGCACTCGGGGAGTTTCATTCAAAAGGAGTCCTCAAGACAGGTGACCTGTCAGTGCCCATCTCACATGCTACAGTGTCCAGGAATTCTTTTCTCCATTGGAACTCCCACGGCACTCTGGTCCCATCTTGCAGGACTTTTTGTACTTTGGATTTTAAGGTTATGAATTGTAGATCTGACACCTGTGTTCTGGAGACCTTGCGCCCTCCTGGCTCTCCTTGAGCCTGAACACCTGGGGATGTCTGGCTAAGAGTCTCACACCCCATCAGTGCTTTGTAGGCAACCTGTAGTCAAGAGGTAATGTAACCAAGGGTAAATATGTAATTTCTTCCAAGTAAAGTTCCTGTTAAATGCATTATCCACTTTTCGGGGTGCCTGGGTGGCTCAGACGGTTAAGCGTCCGACTCTTGGTTTCGGTTCAGGTCATGATCTCATAGTTTCATGAGGTTGAGCCCCACATCAGGCTCTGTGCTGGCAGCACGGACCCTGCTTGGGATTCTCTTTCCCTTGCTCTCTGCCCCTCCCCAACTCATGCTGTCTCTCTCTAAACAAACTTAAAAAAATTTTTAAATAAATGCATTATCCTCTTTTTATATTAGTATAGTACTCAGTTAAGACTCCAGGAATAGTTAGCATCTAGCTGCAGCATTGCTAAAGTATGAACCTGGGACCCCCCCCCCCTTTTTTTGGTCACAATGTCACAATAGTTGTATTACTTTAGACGGCTGGCTTAAGTAAAATCATCTATAAAGAAAACTTTTAGATTCTTTATGTAAAATATTTTCATCAGAGGTTATCACTGCAGAGTCTCCAAGATAGGATAACTGGATCTTTAATTTCCCATGATGTTTTTTGTTGAGTAGGGGAACATTTGATTTTTACATAGGCTCTTTCTTTCTAGACAGCTGCATTTACTCTTTATGTCTCCGGGAGTAAGAAAATCAAATGTTCCTTAAAAATTGCAAGACATTTTCATTCTTTATTGACAAAGAGTTGACCTCAAAGAAGCGAATGCCACGTTGTCTGTTTCAGTACATGCTAGTTCTCTCGCTGATACTTTTTTTCAAAGGTTTGTGCCATAGTTATTGGTGTCATACAAACCCCTCCCACTACAGATCTGCTGATGTGAAAGACAAGTTCTTATTTTGATATTAGCTCATGGCCTTAGAATCCTCACGAGCTATCCTTCTTTTTAGTTTCCTAGTTGTGGTCATCTAAGGAGCTACCTCAAAGTGCTCCCATGGAGAGCACTCTACTTTCTTTTATAAAAACATTTTTATGCCCTGAGTTATCTTCCTGACTTCATCAGATGCCTGCTGAATCACCACCTGTCTTGTTGGCATCGGGACATGGTCTGAAGCGCTGGCTTTGCCTTTTCCAGGGCAAATCTAGTCTGTTCTACGAACAACTGTCAACAGGTGTGGCGAGTGCAAGGCTCGGGGCCAGGGATGGTGACTGGCAGAAGCGAAAGGCTTCCTGTAGAATAGGTGACACTTGCAGTTTTCTACATGCTCCCCGTGAAGACCCGCTCCCGCCTGGCGCCTATGGTTTACTGAAAAGATCCAACCAACTTGGAAATAGGCAGGATGCCACTCTGACAGATGGGTCTCAGCATGGCCAAGATGCCAAGTATTCTATGCATCAAGTGTCTCTGCTAAAGGTTTGAGTCTCTGCCAGGATCGTCCAATGGATATCTGTCTCCAAACCTGGACATGATGTGGATGGCATGATGGTCTCACTAATTCCGCTGCTGCCAGGCATTAACTTCCACTTGTTTAAAGGTCTAGACAGGAAGGCTTGGGGACTAATAACCTAGAGTTAGATGGGATGCAACATCTAGCTGTTTCTGCTTCCTGCCCTCTATTGGGGGCGTAAGTCCACGAGGTCTCAGAGCCTTGCTCCTTAGTGCCTGTTCTCTCTTTCTTGGAAACTCCAGAAAGTCAATACTTGCTGGTTATGAGGAGAGGAAGATTCCATGCAGATATGTTGTTTATTCTCTACATTTGACAACATAAATCCTTTGGTATGTAAAATGTGGATAGAGTCGGTGATTTTAAGACCATATGGGATACAAATTAGCAACAGATAGCCTTTTACCATTACAATAAATTCATGTAGGAAAATCCGCTTTTGGCGGGGGGGGGGGTGGTGGTGTGGAGTAGGTGTATTATGTTTATGAATATAACTGTCTCTACTATATTTTTTCTTCTGACAAATCACATTATACATATGTGAGGATAAGCATGCAGATTCCGTATGTTTTATTTCACAATTACATCTCTAAGAGCTGACTTGGCACAATCTAGATACAAGGAACTGAATGTGCCTTCAGAATATTTATCGAAATGAAACACAATGGCTGTTGCCTGGTAATTTGACAAGAAGCAGAAAAGGTACTGTCTTCTTTGGATAAAATGTTCTTGTCATATTTTCTTTGATTTGGGATCAGGGTGATGTGACTATTACATGCACTTCTTGTGATCTCAGTAGGGTTATATGAAATAGCAATGAGTCAAACTCACAGATTGTCTACAGGTTCTTCGCACGGTACTTGCCATATGTTGTTATAAGGTGTGAACTTACTTAGGCAGCCACATAAACTGGGCAAGTGTACCGTGCTCTTGAACATGAGAACATCTAATCTGTATTATTTCTTGCCATCATGGAGTTCATCACTATGGATTAGCCTCCCAACAGAGGATCTTCTGGAAAATTTACAGAAGGAAAAGGAGACTATTCCATTTATATTTTGCAATATTGTTAAATGAAATATTTCTTTTCCCCCAACTCAAACATTCATATGTATCCCTCTAAAGATTTTTAAGGCAAATTATCAAATCTACAATACTGTAGATCTCATTATTTAAAACATTGGTGGGGGAGGCTTCTTTAACTTCACTGAAGAAACTATTCAGGAAGTCAACTCTAATATCATCCATAGTTTTGCAGCCTTTCTCTTTGCCTGATTTAGGTTCATATATCAGTTGTCTCCTCAGGAAATGCTTTTAAGAAAATATGTGAAATAATAATTGCAGAATTTATAGTTTAAAATCTTAATTGGATACAATTAATTAGTGCCCTATTTTTAATAGATTCCTTTGGTGATCGTGTTAATTAGAAGGATGCACAGTAATTGGGTCCTATTCAAACTATAATATCCCTACAGCTGTTGGCTGGAGAAGCTCTTCTAGTTATGAAGCCCCAAAGAATATGGTGGAAAGATTGGCATGCAATTTGGCAGTTGTGCTCATAATTCTGGAAACACATGGACTATTCCCTTGCTCACAGATTTGTCAATGGATCTCCCTAAGATGAATTACAGTCAGGAAAACTATGAAATTGGAATTCTAATCTGCAAAATATATACATGGTAGACCTGAAAAAATCTTGGCCCAGCAGCAAAGGCTGCAAAGCAGCTGGGGTGGAAGCTGATGATGTAAGCTGGAGATGTGGAGCTTGGTGACGTGTCCCTACAGACTTCTAGGAGGGCGGGCTTTTGTTTCAAGTAGGGCTGCCGGGATAGCTTTCATTCTCAATTTCATGCTGACGGACAACAGGTCATCCATGAATTTCAGTAATGAAATCTTTGTTGAGTGTCTCTGTAGGCGCTCTACTAGGCACTGGGGAAAACAAGGAAAAGAAATGGCCCCAACCCCCCAGAAACATTTCCAGGAAGAGAAGCGAGGGCGTAAACAAATATTGACAGTAATTACAGTAAAATATGACAAGGGGTGACAGTAGAGCTCAGACTTCTGTGGGATTAAAGGAAAGGAAACAGCCAACATCACCTGTGAGAGCGGGGAATGTTCCCTACGAACATTCCCTGTGCATGCAAAGGTCACTTCTTACCTGAACCAAAGAGTCCAGGAAGCCTTTCTCTGCTCCCCCTTACAGTTCTAAAACAGCAACTAGTGTTTTATGTCATGTGGGCTGTAAGCCTTTCAGACTAATTGAAATTCAGTAGTGGTTATCCTATTTTTCATGGACCAAACAAACCCAAACACTGCCATCACCACCACCAACAAAACAATGCTAAACTCTTTGGTACTTGACCCAAGTATAGCAGGTGCTTAGCAGGGAAACAAAGGAAGAATAGAATAGTAAGGAGAGCAATGGAGAATGTGGATGCCAGGCCACCCAGTGAAACCACCGTACATGGGATTGAGTCACTGGGTATGAGGGCGCCAACATCACCGTTCCTTGTGTTTGAAAGAGTTTTCTCTAGAGCTCTCTTGCTGTTCTCACTTTGCTCCTATGAGCAAAGCTCCTATCTTTGCTACTAAGGCATTGACCTCTGTGACTCCATGCGTGCTCTTGAAAAATAGTGGGAAAATATTTCCAAATTCAATAAATTCTTCCCTCTTCTTTTATTTGACCATGATTCCCACAACATCATTGCAATACAATCCACTGCCTGTCCATGTTCTTCCAAATATCAGTGTTGGGTCTGAAAGAAAACTCCACTAGTCTCCACGAGAGAAGTTTTCTCATTGTAAACATTGTGGGTTTTTTTTTTCCTTTGAAGGTATGTTGAGTGCTAGAAAAGTGCAAGTTTCAAAATTAGAAAGAACTGGCCTAGGAATTTTCCTTTAACTTACTATGTAATTTCTGGCAAGTTTGACACTTTCTCTGGGCCTCAAACTTTACAAAATACAGCTAACTCTGTATCCTGGCTGAGAATTTGATTTCAGATGGGGTGCTCAACAGAGGCCTGGGTTGACTTAATATTGCTTTCTTCTCTTCTCTTGTTATATAGTCAAAGGAGGGTTTGTTTCCCCTGGTACCTCTTGTTCAATCAGGGCAAAGCAAATTTTTAGGAATTAACTGACTTAAATTCCAACGGAATCATGTGGTCTGTGAGACTCATTTGTATGAGTATTCCAAGTAGCAATAATACCTCCCACAAATTGATATGTGATGCATCTGACATTGTGAACATTATTATAAATGCAGTGTTGTTTTAATCACAACAGTCCTACCAAGACTGAGTTATAATAGTTCAGAGTTATCAAATGTGGTCATCAAAAGTGGTCAGGGTAGGATTTGACATGTTTCCATCGAATGTCAAAGTCTAGGCTCTGCCCACAACAGTGCACTTACAGTGTTGATAAAGAAAAAGGAAAAACCAAAAATCTATAAATTATTAACAAAACTACTGTTCCTTCAAATTAGAGTGGGGTGATGGTATAACCAAGTTTACTGATAGTTAGGAGACCATAGAAACTCACTTTAGAAATCTCAGGTTATTTCACAAATATCTTCAAATGTAGTGTTGTCTGAGTGGAGAACTGATCAGATAATCATGACTTTTCAAAAATAAGTTTATTTTTTCACATGTATATGATATATACACACATATGTATCTTATATTGTATTTTTATGGCTTTATAGTTAAGAATTTTTAAAAGTTTCATCTATGTTCATAGTTACTTTTTTTAAAATAAAAAAAATAAGTTTAGAGAGAGGAAAAGAGAGAGAACATGAGCAAGGGAGGGGAAGAGAGAGGGAGAAAGAGAGGATCCCAAGAAGGCTCTGTGCTGTTGGCGCCCAACGTGGCGCTCAAATTCACAAACCATGGGATCATGACCTGAGCTGAAACCAAGAGTTGGACGCTTAACTGAATGAGCCACCCAGGCGCCCCTAATTTTTTTTCAAGAGTGAGACTGCAAGCAGAGGAGAAGGGCAAAGAGAGCGGGGGGAGGGAGGATTGTAAGCAGGCTCCAGGCTCAGTGCAGAGCCCATCGTGGGGCTCCAACCCATTACCCTGGGATCGTGATCTGAGCCAACATCAAGAGTAGGACGTTCAACTGACGGAGCCACCCGGGTGCCCGCATAGTGACTTTTCGTTCAAACCGTATGCCTGCATATAAATAGGTATAGTAACATCCAGGAACCCATAACTTTATTTTAAACATAAAACCAGTTCTCAAGCATTGTTAGTCATTGAATCATTGCGAGACTATCCCTGTATGCATTCAGCGAAGACACCTGACCAGAGAGTTAGAAGATGTGGGCAGTGTGCAGGGCCGTGATTCTCTGCAGGATAGTGGAACAACTCAGCTGATGGAACAACTTCTGAGGCCCGCTCCCACCCAGGCTCTCCGATGCCATGACACCAGGACTCTGTTACAAGGTTATGGACTTCCGGGTCAATGTGCATGTAGGTGATGGGTTGTGGGAGGACAACGGAGGTGATTTTTCCCTCCCTTGGAGATGGGTTTTCAAGGTGGGGCTTAAGTTAGTGCAGCGAAAATGTGCCACGACAGTGCTCGGGTGTGGAATTTCTGTAATGGCCTTGTCAGCGTGCCTCAGAGGTGGTGATGTCAAAATCATTCAGCAACATGAGGACACCCCCTGAGATCTAGTGAGTGAACTCCCAATTTCGCAGGGACATAGTTGGACACTTCCGCTTGAGAACCTGAAGAAAGTCCCCCCACGGTTTGCCAGCACCTTCCCAGGATTGATTCCTTCTCAGGATGGTTATAGGAACTTGTTATTTCAGCCCATTAAGATAGACTTTGAGCAGGTTATTTGTTCTATATATTATATTAATGTCACTGCCCAGGACTCAAAGTGCATTTGTCAGTTGTGACATCTGCAGAAGGAGGTAAAACACAGGTGTCAGTAGTGAAGGTTCGCAGTGACTTCACATTAAGGTCAAATACTACAGAGAGTTAACAGTGAGGTATAGACCTGTGTTACTACCTCTATTACTCACATGACATTGTGAACGTGTGTTCCTGGGACCTGGATAAATATGCTTTGTGAGAGGCTGAGGGACTTTCCTCCCAGATCGTGAAACCATCAACAGGATTTTCCCTGGTGATTGTGAAAACCAGCGTCACCAGTGACGATGGAGGTCACTTGGCACTGATGAGCAGCACAGAATTTGAGAAAACAAGGATCTTTAATTGGCATTTGTCAATGACATGAATATGCTTTCCCATCTGATGAGGGAAATATTTCCTGTTAGGGTATCACAGAGGGCAGTTCCCCTTCCCACCTCATAGGAAATCCTAAAACACTTTCAACACTGACAGAAAGCTTGATAGCATTTTATAAATGGAGGGATATATGGGGACAGTTCACGGCTGTGGGTGGTTCCAGTTAAGGTGGAAACAAACAGCTACATTTCCCAAGATGGGTACAAAATAAATTGAATAAATATGTCTAATACTGTGTTATATCGGACTAAATTTGCCTAAGTTATTATAGACACCATATATATTTTAATATGTAAGTCATTATATGTTACATATTAAAATATATATGATGATATACTTATAATTTGTTATATACATTTATATTTCGACTATAAAGTATATAGATATTAAATTGTATACATTTAAATTACATGCATGCATATTTTATTATATATGTTTAAATAATATATATGATTAAGTTATACACACACACACACACACACACACACACATACATACGTATGTTTAAACTTCCATTTTATGTTCCACAACCTTTCTGTTGATACGGGAATTTGGCAATACTATGATGAGGATATATACATGTATATAATAGAAAATGTCATAAGAAGACATAATCCTTATGAGGATTTTGTTTCTAAATTTCTGAAAAGTTTTTACAGGTCAACTAGCTTCAAATCTTTACCAAGTCAAGAAAATGGAAGGCTGGAGAGCTTATGGGATTTTTCAATTTAGGGAAATGACATTTTCAATTATGAATCCCTTGATGGAGTAGAGCAGCAAAGGATCATCTGTTAGACTCTGGAAACTCTCCACTTCAGCAAATGACCAAAAATCACTGGGTAATGGGTTAACTTAGAGATGAAATAAAGCCCGAATCAAAATCACAGATGAGAAATCAAATAGAACTTTTTTTTTTTCAGAGATGTGTTTGAATAGTACTCCCAGGATTTCATTGCTTATGACATTTAAAAGCTGAGTGTATAGAGCACTAAAAATACACTGTAGGGAACCATCCTATGCTGGCAGAAAAAAAAAAATGTTCAAGAGATTCAAAAGGTCCCTGCTATTTTTAATTTCTACTCTAACACTACCTTAGAGTGAGTAATACCTTTGCGAAGTCTACTATGTTAGTTGATACGGTGGCAGAGCTCCTCGGCTGTAAGAAACATCAGACCATCTCTGACAAGTTCGCTTGCGTGGTCTCTTCCATTGCAAAATGACCATCTCTAGCATAGAAAGGTGGTGATTTAAAATAATTACTGACATGTGTCTTAATGTCAGTCTTTCCATTACATGTTACTGGAACCATCACAAATAACGACTTGAGGGGCACCTGGATGGCTCAGGCGGTTCCAAGTGTCTGACTTCGGCTCAGGTCATGATCTCATGGTTCGTGGGTTTGAGCCCCACATCGGGCTCTGTGCTGACAGCTCCGAGTCTGGAGTTTCGGCTCAGGTCATGATCTCGTGGTTCGTGGGTTCCGGCCCCGCATCGGGCTCTGCACTGACAGTGTGGGGTGTATTCAGGATTCTCTCTCTCCTGTTTCTTTCTGCCCCTCTCTCTTTGTCCCTCTCTCTCTCTCTCTCTCTCTCTCTCAAAAATAAACATTAAAAAAAAATCAAAGTTTCTCATTGCAGATTAGAAATACATTATTTTGCTTCCAAATATCTTCTCATGTAACAAGCTGATGTTTACAGGTAGTTTTGATTCTCACCCGATAGACTGTGAGCCACTAAACAGGTCTTCTCCTTGACTTATTTGCACAACTTTAGACAAAATAGCTCATAAATAAAGATGGACATCTCCACAATTTGCACAATGCTTCACCATCGTATATGGTATCATTCTTTTTTTTTTTTTTTAATTTTTTTTTTCAACGTTTTTATTTATTTTTGGGACAGAGAGAGACAGAGCATGAACGGGGGAGGGGCAGAGAGACAGGGAGACACAGAATCGGAAACAGGCTCCAGGCTCCGAGCCATCAGCCCAGAGCCCGACGCGGGGCTCGAACTCACGGACCGCGAGATCGTGACCTGGCCGAAGTCGGACGCTTAACCGACTGCGCCACCCAGGCACCCCATATATGGTATCATTCTTAAGGGGAAAAGAAATCACTTGGAGGTAGCTTTAAAAACACGCACCTTCAGGAATAGAAACCACAGATGTACGTTTAAGAGCTAAGTATAAAAATGGTCATTTTATCCATAAAGTGATTGCTAAATGGAAATCAAACAGTCAGTTGCAATTCACTCCGGGGAATCAAGATTCACACTCTGAGTGAGGCCATGAGGCCGGGTTAGTCACAGAAACACAGTGTTTTTTAATTAAATCATGAGTCTTCCTGAGGGAATATTGCATTAAAATCCAAGCAGATCAGAAATAATGGCAGAATCTACATCCCCAGTCCTTGGTAAAGTCATTACATTAGTCTGCTGATGATCAGGAGGGAGGCATTTCAAATTACGGCAGCACTTTTACAGAGTAGATAATTATGGCAAGTTATGAATGACAGAAATTACTGCAGCTACAGTTTCCTTTTTTTGTCTTTGCTGCTGTTTTGCATCCATTATAGAGTTTCTTTTTATAGCTTCCTTAGTTATCTGTAGTTAATTAACATCAATAAATGACGGAAAATGTTATATAGTACTTTGATTGCATTTTTATCTTTTCTGTTTCTTTCTTTTTTTTTAATGTGACGGTTCTATCCTTAATGACTTTTTTTAATATATATAATTTACTGTCAAATTGGTTTCCATACAACACCCAGTGCTCATCCCAACAGGTGGCCTGCCTCACCCCCCCACCCCCCGCCCCGTCAACCCTCATTTTGTTCTCAGTATTTAAGAGTCTCTTATGGTTTGCCTACTTCCCTCTCTGTAACTTTTTTACCCCCCTTTCCCTCCCCGCTGGTCTTCTGTTGAGTTTCTCAGGATACACATATGAGTGAAAACATATGGTATCTGTCTTTCTCTGCCTGACTTATTTCACTTAGCATAACACTCTCCAGTTCCATCCACATTACTACAAAAGGCCGGATTTCATTCTTTCTCATTGTCAAGTAGTATTCCATTGTGTATATAAACCACACCTTCTTTACCCATTCATCAGCTGATGGACCTTTAGGCTCTTTCCATAATTTGGCTCTTTTTGAAAGTGCTGCTGTAAACATTGGGGTACAAATGCCCCTATGCACCAACACTCCTGTATCCCTTGGGGAAATTCCTAGCAGTGCTATATTGCTGGGTCATAGGGTAGATCTATTTTTAATTTTTTGAGGAACCTCCACACTGTTTTCCAGAGCGGCTGCACCAGTTTGCATTTCCACCAACAGTGCAAGAGGGTTCCTGTCTGTTTCTTTCTTAAGCAAACTGTCACTCTTAGTGTCTTAGGGACCGTTGTTAACCTTGAGATTGAAGTGATTCTTGGTATTGTTTTTCCTTTAAGACAATTTAAAAGTTTGACTCTTTGGTTTCAGATTATGTGGTTTGAGCTTTGTATGTTTAACGATACCTGTAGATTCTAGCAAAATACTACCTGGATGGCTGTTGTATTACATGACCAAGTTCATTGCCTTAATTCCCTGTGATAATACAAACAGTGTTATATATTATGGTATCTCTATGAGAAATTAGCCTAGGATTTATGGAAAGTGTATTTTTTAGTAAGAGAGGCCATTGTTGACTTTTTAAGTGGGTGCAATTTTGACATGGTTTTTGAAATTTGAATGCCATTTAATTTTTTCCTCAAAGAGAGGAATTTTGTTTCTTTTTGTTTTCTTGGCCTAGGCAGTAACCTAATCTTTGTTTACATTTCTCCCAGTGTATTGGGATACAATACTAGGACTTGATATACGTGTATATTGCAAAATGATTACCACGATAGGTTTAATTAACAATAACATAGTCTCATATTTTAACTTTTCTAATTGAAAGTAATTTTGGGGAAGATCATTATAGTCACTTAAATGCCATTGGAGGATGATTTTAAAATTTTCTGACATGTGCCCAGCCCTAACAATGGTACGTTCCAATTCCATCATTCATAAAAATAGGCAAGAACAAAATGATAGATATTTTTGGTATTATTTCAGTTCGTTGAATTACTGGGAAATCCACATGCTTTCCTTTTCATTCTTTCCATTTTGTATCTCTTTAGTTGCCGTGATACTCGTTTGTTAAGTTACAGTATTTTTGTAGAATTAATACTTAATGTAGGAAGTTACCTGTGTGTTTTGTTAAATGGCCAGTAGTAACTTCAAAATCGGTGCTATATCCTTGAAGTATTTAAATTGTGCACGTGCCCTGATTATAGAAATATGTATAATAAAAATAGTTGAAATGAAAATGTCTCCATCAGTAGAGCACAGCTGCGTTCATCCAGTGGGATACTATGCGGCTCTGCGTATCTGATATAGAAAAGTCCACGAGTTTTAAATGTAAGAAAAGAATTGCAAAATGTGTTCCAGGGAGTCTGCATGTATGTAAGTCGCTAAGGGGACATACATTGCGCCGGCCTCTGTGTTTACTGCCAGGCTGGGTGGTGACAGAGATCCGAGGTAGACTTATTTTTCACTCTCTCTTTTGGCATTTGTTGAATTTTGTTCCATGTGCAGGTATTACCTACTCAAAAGAGAACTGGTTAAATAACGTAAACGTCATAAAGGTCATAAAGAGATAAGCAGAGAATGGTCACACAACAGACATGACATGCCAGTACTGAATCAAAGGAGAAGCGAAGATTTAAGTGTTTCACGGCAAACAAGTCAGTAAAGCTGTTATCAGCTTTGGCAATGACATTAAATGTTGTATTTAATCCCGAAAAGACACTAGAGTACATTCCTTTTCAACCAACTTCATTTACATGTAGATACGTTTATATGTGGAGAAAAATAAAAATAAAAAATATATATAACATATATGTGTGTTACACATGTGGATATATATGCGTGTATGCTACATATACACACGTACATATGTAACATCTGTATGAGGTCCACATGCCCGTAACACAATTGCATCAGATCATCAGATTGGTATTTCCTGTCCTGTACCTCTGAAGTGATGTTGAGATTGACAGTGCAGCTTTTGCCATGACCTCTGGCTCCAAAGATCATTCCTTGAGCCACAGCTCTTTTAATATCTTTAGGTAAAATGGAAGTGTCCCTGTGGCATGGGTGAAGTGTGCGTCTCAGAGATAGGATGCTATTTAATGTGATCCATCTGACGTCTTGGAGAACATCAGCCTTGCGCTCACCTACGAAGAAAGTACCTCTGCCTAGCGTGTACTCACCATCCTCTGTGAGATACGAATGCTAGTCTGGATAGCGTTGGTTGCATCTTAAAAAGCTACAAAGAGTTTTTGAGATCATGCCAGTTTTAAAACATAAATGTAATATGGGGGAAGAGCTAATAAAAATGTGAGAGAAAGTACAGAAATAGCTGAGTTCTTCTTTCCCCTTTTTTTCTTTCTTTCTTGGGAGATCATATTCTTATAGAGGATTTTTTAAGATAACAGGTTTTCAAAAATTACTGAATTATTTGGAAATAATTCTCAACTATCTCCCAAAGGGAATGGAGTTAACAATGTTAAGGGAAGAATCAACAAATGGATTTCAAGTATGGAGAACGAGACTGCTTTTGTCTTCCACAGATGACTACACTTCTAAAACCACTGTGCTTGAAATCTCCCGTCCAGAGTATAGAACTGAGGGTAAAGGAAAGTGCCAAAAAAAAAATTAGCTATTTTGTTTTCTGGAGGAGAAAAGGGTAACCTTGAAGACGAGGCAGAAATATAATTGTTCTTGCAAAAACGAAATCGTTGACCAACCTTTGGCTCAAAACACATGAACTCACATGACATAATGAAAATGACAGTTTCTAGAGAACACTGAGGAATGTACCTTCCTGCCAAAGTATTATTATGATTAAGATTGCTGCACATGATCATGTGCCTACACTGGATTTACATGTTATATTTCAATTCCTTGATTCTTTTTTTCAATAATATGCTAAACCTTTCATTCATTTACAAATGTTCACTGAGGGCTTCCTATGTGGCAGCATTGGTATTAGGCGCTGAGTCAGTACTGGGCCCTCAGTGTTGGGGGTGGAGCCGTAACAGACGTCGCGCGGGCCGTGAGGGCGCTCGCGCTCCGCATTTTCATAACCATATAGTGATGTAAACTAGGCAAAAGCATTGTAATGTGTTACAGTTTGGCGTCAGCAGAAAAGGCAGCGAATTGTGCTCAGAGAAAGTGATTCCTGAGGTGACATTGGAAAGATGAGTTAAGGGGGTGGGTAGAAGAGAGAATCAGATTCTCTGAACCCCCAGAGACACCCTGCCAAGCCCCTTTGGTAAATGAGATCATGGCAAGTACAGGGACTTTGTGAATAGCCAAGGGGCAAGAGCATAGAACCAGGGCCAAATGGATGAGATGGGGCCAGGGAGGTGGTGTGGGACAAGGCATGTGGGTCAGTGTGTGTGTTGCAGAAGAGCAGTGAGGGACAGGCTGACCAGAGACCATGGCAGCTTGGGCGGGGTTAAAGATAAGGGATAAGAGGAGAGATAGACAAGAACATTATTTCCGGGGGCAACGTCTACAGGACCTAGGGCTAGTGATTGACGTAGAGGCGACTGGAAGGGAGATTGTCAAGGAAGAACCCGACGTTTCCGCCCTGAAATTTGACAAACGGTGTCACTCGTCATGGAGATGGAGATGTGAGAAGGGGAGAGGTTGCATCTGCTGATTTTGAGGTGCCCCAACATGGCAGCAAGTGGTAGTGAATCAACAGGACCCGAGAGGCGTCATCTGGAGAAGCTGGACCCGAGAGGCGTCATCTGGTCATTCACGGTGGGATCGGTGAGAGAGGCTGAAATGCAGGGAGGTGTCAGAGTGAGAAGGGCTGGGTGTGAAGGAGACACAGCAGCCAGGTATGGAGGACGCATCTGCAGAGGAAGTAGAAGCATAGGAGGACAACCAGAAACATGCTGTATTTTGAGAAGGCGGGAAGGGAATATGTTCGGGAGACAGGAAAGCTGCCTCGAAGACAAGGTCTGTCCATTCCACAACTATTTTTTGAGGGCCTGCTGTGAACCCAGACCCTGGTAGCCAATGGGGATCTGGATCAGAGCAGCTGAAATGGCTGGTCTTGGTCTGCAAGCATGCCCAGGACAAAGAAGAGTAACCCAGACGATGTACTTCTCAATCCTGCTGTGTGAGGCCCTGCCCTTGTGCCACAGACGAGGAAATACTGCCGGCAAGCCTTTTATTTCCTCAGAAGAAAAAGGTGCTCTGATAAGATGAGAAATTTTAAGATTGTTGACTTTCATTAACATCCGCTCAAGACATCATTATCTCATATTTTCTGTGAAACTACAAATGAGAATCTATTTGTTAGGGAACCATAGGGAACGTAAAAAGGCAAAATATCTATTGACTCTTGGTGCGCAGACAGGCACGACAGGGAAATGTGATTGAAATGTGCTCATTTACTTGACTTTTTTATTAGACAAGGAGACCTAACGTGCCATGGCTCTTTCTGTTTAATTGACTATTGACATGCTCATTTAAATTTAATTCCCGAGTACATAAAATAGTGCTTGGGATAAGTGTCTTCATCTCCTTCTAAATAATTTCTCGATATTTAATAATTTTGGCTGACGCACTCCTTTTTAGTGTAAGCCACTTCAGCTTTAGAAGAAAAGTTATTTTGTTGGTCAGTTCATGTTTTGGTAGCTATGCATGAATAGTAATATCTTGCTATCCCAACCAAAATTTCTTTTTTATTGAATCCTTTTTATTATTTATTATTTATTAAATCTTATTTATTTTTAGTTATTTATTTTGAGACAGAGAAAGCAAGTGGATAATTGACGAGAGAGAGAGAGAGAGAGAGAGAGAGAGAGAGAGAGAGAAGAGAAGAGAAGAGAGAACCCCAAACAGGCTTTGCACCATCAGAGCAGAGCCTGATGCGGGGCCTCAAACTCAAACCATGAGATCATGACCTGAGCTGAAATCAAATGTCAGATGCTTAACTGACTCAGCCACCTGGGTGCCCCTCAACCAAAATTTTGTGAAGCATTTGTTTCAAATGTCCGTTCTTCTGCAGGCACGTGTGCCCCAACAGATAAATATTGGCAACTCTGAAAAGGATTTTTTAGTTGAGTGTTGTTTATCATTATTATGTCTATAACCAAATTGCCATGTGCAATCTACAGTGACTAACTGAAGACCCCTCAAACTGTTATTTAAATCAAAGGGTACGGTAACCTACTCCTGGATATATTTCCAAAGGAGTTGAAATCAAGACCTTGAAGAGGTGTCTGCACCCCCATGTTCATTACAGCATTATTCACAATAGCCAAGATATGGAAACAACCTCAATGTCTACTGACAGATGAATGGAGAAAGAAAATGTGGTATATATACACAGTGGAATATTATTCATCCTCCAAAAGGAAGGGAGTCTTGTCATTTGTGACAACATGGATGGCTCTGGAGGGTATTATGCTAAGTGAAATAAGCCAGACAAAGACTAATATTGTACAATCTCACTTATATGGGGAATGTAAAATACTCAAACTCATCGCACAGAAAATAGGATGATTGTTGCCAGTGGCTTGGGATTAGGGAAATAGGGAGATATTAGTCAAAGGGTACAAACTTTCAGTATAAGATGAGTGAGTTTTGGAGCTCTAATGCACAGCACGATGACTATAGTGAATAATACTGTATCATATTGTACCCTTGAAATTTTCCAAGAGGATAGTTCTTAAGTTCACATCACAAAAGCAAGGAAGGAAGGAGGGAGACAAAATAATGTCTGTATGAAGTGATATATACTAATTATCTTGATTTGTGGTGATCATTTCACAGTGTATACACATGTCAAAACATCAAGTTGTACACCTTAAATATATGTAATACCTATGTGTCAATTATACCTCAGTAAAATTGAAAAAAAAATGTTGCTAGATGGGGCCAGATGTTATATAACCAAGATGTTCCAAAATGGGGCAGTGTGTTTTCTACAAAACTCCCTCTTTCCTATTTTTAAGTAGAAATGACCATCTAATAATAATTTTATAACTGTATTCTTGGGATAATATACATTAAATCTAATTTCATCAAACTAGAATATCAGTTATGTTAAAACTCAGATAAATCAAACATGGTATGATCCTTGTTCAGCCAAAGATTTTAATGTGAATATAAAATATAAATATTTATTATTCCATTTTTATGTGGTGACCTTCCACCTCTCTTCTAACAATGATCTGAATTAACACCCCATGGAGAGTGGTGTTAAAGGACTATCATAAAATCAATCCTATTTCGTGTTTCTCCAACTTTCCTGCCTGTATAATTTGGCAATTTTCATAAAATTTTTTCATAAAAATTTTCATTCAGCCGGCTTTCTTTATTAGCCATTCAAAGCACTCCTGTGTGATTTGTGAGCTATGCTCAACCTTGGATGTAACAGAACACGGGCATAAAGACGTGTTTTATTATCAGCTGAAATGCAGCCACACAGGCAACACCTGCATTTGGTCAATACTCGCTTACTGTGTCTGCACACACACGATCCCTTTGTGTGGGCTACGCCGTCACTCAGGGGCCTGGACCGCTGTGCGAGGACGCAGAAAATGTCAGGTGTGACCTACATGTTACAACAATTATAAAAATGGACACTGTCTGCAGTTGAGAAGTGTCTTGATGGCATACAGTAAAAGCATTTTACTTCTAGCAAAAACTAGTGTCCGTGCTAAACGCCTTGGCCTCTCTGTTCAGACATGCATTTTAGGCCTTCCGATTGCAAAGTTGACATACGTTTTGGATTCTCTCCCACTACCAAACTTGAGAGGGGAATAGATAATACATATGTATGTGTTGTATTTATATATTTACCCAGATGTTTATTTTTCTTTTACAAATAACCCATGCCTAAACATTACCGACGAAGAAAACTAAATTTCCCTTAAGTTTTCTTCTTGTTTTATAGATTCAGATTCGAATTCGATGTGAAGCCAAAGGAACATGGCATATCACAAAAGAACTAGGCATATCCCAAAAAATAGTTATGCCAAGAAAAGTAATATCCTCACTTAATAAAAATCATGCCTTATCATTGCTTCTCCAAGGGCTTAAATATTACACCAGTCAGAATTCTTAAAAATTAAGGCAAAATTTTTAAGTGGATGTGTTGAGACTGCAAAATTCAGATTCCCTTTTTATCAGTATTATAGCAAAAGCTTGCTTAAGTCTCTGTTTTATCCATCTGTCTATCCACCTATGTATGATTTGAATTCTCAAAGTAAATTGAATAACACAATGTGGTAACAGGCCTCAACTAGCAATTTCTTTTCCTTTTTCTGTAAATGAACATACTATGCAGATAATGCCACATTATTAAGCCCTAACTTAGTGGCAAATAATAAGCTTTAAACTGTATTTGTGACTTCTAAGACTAACAAATTTCGTTCTATTAAATATCATCAAGTACTTGTTTTAATTGTAAAGATAGTATTAAAGGTTAAAGTCAATGTTTACAATATCTGGAACAAATTTTTAAAGATATTGCTATCAGTAGGTGAAGAAGAGTTATTTTTTTAGTTCCTTGGTGTCATATTTAGTGTAACTTTCTCTTGTTGATGAGAGGGTAATCTACTTCTCTTGACCCTGTCCTATAGAAATAATGGATATTGTTCTGCTGGGGAAAATTATATTTATGTCATGTTCCTTTCTCTTCTTTTTCCCTTTTCTTAATGAACACTTAATTTTTTTGTTTGACGTTATCGAATGATGTTGACACAGTAGACAGAAGAAAGACCTCGTGTGAATTTTAATCTTCCTCCACTGATCCCAGACAGTTTCCTTGTCTGCACAGGGAGGATGACAGTATGTACATGTCTTGGTCGTAACTCTGTTTATATAAAATACCTCAAAGTCAAGCCTGAAATTGCAGACACTCAATACAGACCAGTCATAATTTTACTTCTTCCTATCCTTACAGAACTGAGAAAACTCTCAAATGAAAAGGGATGTCAGGGTGTAAGATATTCAAAAGATCAGTTAGATGTTAGAAATATGAATGCGGAACATGTCTTGCTCTCCGGCTGTATGCTTAGTGTCCAAAGCTCTAAGGATATCTCGCTTCTCCAAGGACTAGCGCTAGGAGAGGGAAGTAGGCAGGAAGAATAAAGAATCCCAAGCTATTGTTACCGTTCTCTGCTTTGGCCTGCATCTCCAGTAGCTGCTGCAAACCATTGTGGTTCCACCTCCCCCTGGAGAGCCCTAAATGATAGTGTCCTCCACCTGCCCTCTGGATTCCGATACCTACCACCTTCCTTTATCCAGTCGTGGGTGGTAAGTTACCACAGCTTAGAATATAAGGGTTGCTCACCATCCCAGGTATGGCACCTTGTATGTTCTATCACCTATGGAAAAGATTCAATCCCCTGGAATCTTCAATCCCCTGGAAAAGATTCTCAGTGTTTAAATACCCAGTCATTTCTCTTCACCCACTGGGACTCAGAATGAATAGTTCATGGACATGGCTGAGTACTGAGGCTGTGCCCTGTAAGGCGAGGTGAAGGAAGTATCTAAAGTCATAAAGCAAAGGACAGAAGATCCATATTCAGAGATATGCCATTTTAGTTCGCAGGTTTTTCAGTATTTTCCTAATTGGTGCGACATAAAGAATAGTAACAACATAAGTGAGTAGATAAGGACAGAAACACAAAATAAAAACTCCCTAGACCAAAGGCAAATGCAAATCTCCAGATTAAAGTGTTAATTAAATGTCAAAGCGTACAAATGCAGGCAAACCCATGATTAGTTTCGGAATAGACTAGCGAAATTTCAGAATGGCCAGCCCAAAGAATCATTCTAAAAAGCTTATAGAGAAGGACTGAATAAAGGTGATCTGCAGGGTTAAAAGATACCAAAAAGGCACTTCTTCATAATCACACTGAATATAGAAGACAAAGGAGAAATTCCTTTAAATTTGGAGGTAAGTTATTTTGAGGCTATGATCCATTTAAAAGGTGCATTCAAGGCAGAAAGCAGAATAAAGGTGTTTTCAAACATGAAAAGACTCCCAAATTTGCCAAGCCAAGACCTTATACCAAAACGAATTACTCAAGGAATCATTATAAAGAATTCAATCAGAGATAGGTTTGGGGAGGAAATGGCCAGAAAAATAAAGCATTAAATATTATAGTTAATTCTGAAAAATATGGAATGGTTTGTAAGAAGAATTAATACCAATCTGAAACTGAAATCTAAGATACATATAAGAAGGAAGCAAAGTGAGGCCTTTTGGAAGAAGATAAATAATATGGTAATGTGGCAAAATTCTATTCCTTTTCAGTGATGGTTACAGATGCATGTTAATTCTGAACATTACAAAGGTTTTAATATTTGTGTTAAATTATAATTACAAGAAGAATGGAAAAATGTGTAGCTTTGAAGAGTTTTAGGGAAAAAAAAACAGAAAAGAAGGTAGCAGCTGGGAAAGAGGGAACCTCAGCAGTACAACACGATACGATTAAAGCAATATTGTGAGAAGAAGCTTAAATACACCTGTAATCAATGCCTGTGAATCAGTACATTTCCTTTATTATTAAACACACACTGAAACTGGATTTAAAAGTAAAAACTCATGTGTGGTATATGAAACCTACTTTAAAAAAAAAAGAAAAAGAATATGTAAGGTCACACAGATTTTCTAAATAGAATTCAAAAACAAATTAATGCAGGTCAAGCTCTCAGTCTATGATAGGACACAATAAAAATTCAACCTGAAACTAATATAACACTATATGTTAACTACACCGGAATTCAACTAAAAAGAGAGACAAAGTCCAGGGTACCAATATCACAGATGGCAGAAGAGTTTTTAAGCTATACCTAAATAGAAAAAAAGACAGAAAATACTATAGCGTTCACAGTAGCCCTTTGAGGGGTGCCTGGGTGGCTCAGTCGGTTAAGTGTCCAACTCTGGATTTTGGCGCAGGTCATGATCTCACAGTTCGTGAGTTCGAGCCCAGAGTCAGGCTCTGTGCTGATAGTGCAGAGCCTGCTTGGGATTCTCTCCCCTCCCCCCCTGCCCCCCCACTTGCACATGCACTCTCTCTCACAAAATAAATAAACTTTAAATAAATAAATAAATAAATAAATAAATAAATAAATAAAATAGCCCTTTGAGAAAAAGACATTCTATTTTTTTATTATCGTTGCTTTTAAATAACCTTTTATTGTTATTAGAAACTAAAATTAGAACAATGGAAAGTGACTTGCCTTTCCCTTTCCAGATGTCAAACACTCAAAGGTCATAGGAGTTTAAATAATATGACATTAGCACTGAAAATAAGAAATAGATTAAAGAAACAAAATAGATGAATGAAACAGAACAGGTAGTCCAGAAGTAGATAGGGGCATAAATGCGATTCTGACCTATGGTGTAGGTTATAATTTAAACCACTTAAAAAAAGAAATAGTTTGTAGGAAGAGAAAGAAGGAAAGAAAAAAGAAAGAAAGAAAGAAAGAAAGAAAGAAAGAAAGAAAGAAAGAAA
>NC_064811.1:195924051-195924698 GCF_023721935.1 Panthera uncia
AAAGAAAGAAAGAAAGAAAGAAAGAAAGAAAGAAAGAAAGAAAGAAAAAGAGCTTGATTAATAAAAGGTATTGGCAGATTTGCATCTCCTATTGGGGAAAAATGTAATTTATGTAAATATATCAGAACATTTACAAAATAATTCTCATTTGGGTTGAAGAACAAATACAGAAAATAATCCTCAACATGTTTGGAGAAAATCCAGTGTGTATTTTTATAAAACTTTAATTAGTAAGGCAATATAAAGACAGTCATTAACTCTGAAGCCCTGAAGAAAATGACATGACTACATACATGTTTGATGATAAAAATATTAAGACAAACCCTTTATTAAGGAAAACATGATTTTAAAAAAAGTTAAGAACCAACAACAGGCTAGAAATATTTAAAAATATGGGGAAAAAAGGGATTTCCACCCAGAACACGTAAGGAGATTCTACGGTTTCAAGAAAAAAAATAATCCAATCAGTTAGAAACATTTGTAGGGACACCTGGCTGGCTCAGTCAGTTTCAGCATCTGACTCAGGTTATGATCTCATGGTTCATGAGATCGAGCCCCATGTTGGGCTCTGTGCTACAATGCAGAGCCTGCTTGGGATTCTGCCCCTCTGGCTCTCCCTCTCTCTCTGCCCCTCCCCTTCTCCCTTT
>NC_064811.1:195924708-195962063 GCF_023721935.1 Panthera uncia
TGCCCCTCTGGCTCTCCCTCTCTCTCTGCCCCTCCCCTTCTCCCTTTCTCTCTTTCTCAAAATAAATACATACACTTAAAATAAATTAGAAACATCTGTATAAATACAGGCAGTTGAAAGAAGAGGCACAAACACCAATCCAACTATTTTATTGAGCAAATAAACCTGATCAAAATCAAGGAAATAGTGTGTATCAGCTCAGCTTATGAGGTCCATCCATGTGTTACTACTGGATGTTATAAAGGATAAAAAAATGCCAATCAGAAAATAGAAATAAGTATATCAACATAAAAAGTCAGTGTATTAACAAACGTGCAAAAATGTATGTAAATGCATAGGAAAGATACCTCCAAAGAAGAATAAGCAGGGAAATACTCTCCTCCAGGGAAGGTAGTAAAAATGAGGCAAGTAGTGGAAGAGAATATGATGAAAGTCTTTTAAGTGTTTCTTTAGATATTTCTGTTCTTTTTTGCAATTAGATAATATCTAGGTGTTATGCAAAAGACTTAAATGCTGCCATAAAATCATCTACTCGAAATGCTCATTCTTTCCTTTTAAGAATTGGAGTTGTGCTCTCCAGAGGAAGGGAGCAAACACTGAGCGTCTGCCCTGGGGCAGTCCTCATGTCCTTCACGTATTTATTGTGTTTCCCAGTTAGGAAAACAGGATTCTAAGTTATTAAGATATTTCTTTCATCCTCCAGTTACAGTACTGGGACACAGATGAGTTTCAAACCCAGCTTCCTGGCTGCCCACCTCCTCCTCTTTACACCATCCTTTATATGGATATGGTTTCATCATATAAGTGACAAAGGAAATAACTGCATTTATCAAAAATCAGTGTTATTGACAAAAAGATACTTGACCATGCAAGCGCTCTTATGATTTTGGAGGAGCCATATTTTATTGACAATGCATTTTAATGCCTCAAAGTGATCTTGCCAAGTTGTTCCAATTATGCCTAAATGAAACGACTTTGTTCAAATTGCAGGTGAGAAGGTTGGGGGGGGGGGATTCACATGTGACAGGGAAGAAGAAAATGGCAAGTTCTAATTCTTCATGCCTCCCGCACCTTCTACTGACTCAGAGAATGTTTATTTCTACATATGGTGGTGTTAACGGAGCTCTCCTCTCAGTGTTTAAAATCTATTTTGGTCTTAGCTTTTTTAGAATTTAAGTCTCCGGGGCCATCTTTCCCCCCTCTTTGATAACCCACCATCTGTTTATTTTCTAAAATAGATTCTAAGAGAGTGAATGTCAACTGTTGCAATCAATGGATACTACAAGATTGTATCTATGCCAAAAGATATGAATGCACTCAACCAATTTAAACTCCTGGATTGCTAGTTCATTTCTTGTGAACTTATTCCTCAGATAACTGGGGAGTTTTCGGAGATAACTTGGTCTTTGTTTGAAACTGGGAAAGCGGTCTTGTGCATTGATCTAGGCCCCAAAAGAACGACGTACTATGTGTATAGTTTTAAGAAATTTGAATTCAGCATCTTTTAACAACGCAACTGATTATGTGGTTCAAACACTTCCTAATTTGTGTGATTTTGTGATTTTCAAGGGAAACAACTTAGAAAAATATGGTCTAGTAATGTAGTGTTTTCTGTTTATTTTAATTATGGAGTTGATTAAAAGACTATTGTGGATGTGGGTGATATTCACACACAGTGGGATAAAGGAGAATATTGAAAGCTCGACCTGCAAACCTGAACACATGTTAGGTTATCCAAGGAAGAAAATGCTCTGTGCTACAAAAAAAGTTCGCTGTAATAAACAGTCTTTTCAGTAAGTTTACATTGCTAGCTTAGTGACTTAGCTTGTAAGATTATTTTTCTTTTCTGTAAGGACGTAGAATTGTATTTTTAACTAGCTCTTGATGCTGAAACCAAATTGTCATGTGTGTCATTCACAGATCGGTTTTGCAAAACTCACTGCCTTGGGGATAACATGTCTCAAATGGCACGATCAGTTCTGGGAGAAGCCTTTGCTCAGTTCTCAAGCTGGAAAATTTCCTCTCATTGCATTAATTCTGCTAATATGGGCCTTAAATGAACAGAGGCATTTCCATGTATTTATTTGTTTGGAAGTTTCTTAATTTAAAACATGCTTTCTCTTAGCATAACCCTCTCCAGTTCCATCCACGTGGCTACAAAAGGCCATATTTCATTCTTCCTCCTTGCCAAGTAGTAGTCCATTCTATATATAAACCACGACTTCTTTACCCATTTGTCATTTGATAGACATTTAGGTTCTTTCCATAATTTGGCCATTGTTGAAAGTCCTGCAATTATAAAATAAGTCACAGGGATGTAAAGTACAACATAAGGAATATAGTCAATGATATTGTAATAACTTTGTATGATGACCTATGTAACTACAATTATGGCAGTGATCATTTTGTAATGTATGTGAATGGAAAATCACTAGGCTGTATACCTCAAATTAGTATAATATTGTTTGTCAGCTATACCTGAGTTTAAAAAGAAGTCTCTTAACATGCTAATAATAGCAACCTTAAAATTAGACTAAATACAGTCATTCATTGGGGAGAGTCAAAAAAAAACAAAACAAAACATGCTTTCTTAACGCGAAATCCAACAGAACACTGAGACCTTCCCTTTGATTCTTGGCCTTTGACGCTGTCCCTACCCACGGGGCTGTCTCCCTGTGACCAGGGCTAATCACACTGAGGGTGGGGACGAGGTTGGCTGCAAGTCTGTTTTGAACGGCTCAGCATTATGTGCTACCAAGCAACCACATATCTGATGTTGTCAAAATTTTTATTTATTTTTTTAACGTGTACTTATTTTTGAGAGAGAGACAGAGACAGAGCCTGAGTGGGGGAGGAGCAGAGAGAGGGGAGACACAGAATCCGAAACAGGCTCCAGGCTTGGAGCCATGAGCCCAGAGCTGGGCGTGGGGCTCAAACTCACAAACTGTGAGATCATGACCTGAGCCAAAGTCTGACGCTCAACCCACTGAGCCACCCAGGCGCCCCATTAACAGACATTTAACATAAGAAAGTTGTTGGGGGCAGTAGGGGTCCGGGTGTCTTCCCTGATGCCCAGAACACCCCATGGCTGTTACCATCCAAATACCACCTCCTCTGGCCTCTCTCTCTCCCAGAATCTGAATGTTGTCTCTTCTTTTCAATCTACCTGGTGCACATTTGTATTTCTCTTGTCACACCACATTTGCCCCACTTTATCCTTACAATATCATAAGCTACCCCAGGCGAAGACAGTCTTCTTTTCCGTGTGAACATGACCAAGTGTGTTTATGAATTTTAACTAAAATGACTACAAAGGATATCTTTAAAAGGAACTTAAGGGGAAATGATATTTTATGTAGGTCACCCAAAATGAACATTTGCGTTTTTCAGAGCTTGTTTCTGATTTATAAAATAGTTGAAAACGATTTTAGCACCTTTAACTTTTCACTTTGGGGAGCCATGTGGCGTATTAATTATTGCTTAATGTGCCAAAACTTGTATATTTCTGCTTCGTGGGTAAGGTGTGGTAGAAAATCGTAAATTTTGCCAGAAAAGAGAACTACATTCCCAAACTGGCTCTGTGAACTGGGCAGATTCCTGCACATCATGATTCTGTTTCATCGTCTGTAAATCCAAGCTAGCAACAGCAGCTCTGATTGCTAGAGTTCTGATACCCAGCTCACATAGGAATCGCTCAGAAAATGCTTCCTTTATTCCTTACTAGGGTTATAGGAACAATGTATTAAATACAGTGTGGCTAACCCTCCCAGGCTTAGTGAAAACTAATTTCCTTTTGCCACGTTTACTCTTTTTCTCCCCAGTTTTCAATAAAACCCCTTAATTGTTAGCCCCTTATTTTGGCCAGTAGCCTTAAGTTATTCGAAGTTTTGTTTTTTAACATTTAGACTCGTACACGTTTACAAAATACACAGAATTTTTGTATACTCTTCGTCCAACTGTCGCTGAGTGCTCCCTTTGATAACCCCAATAACATTTTCACACTATAAAAGTAACGTTAATACAAGAGTATCGCATAGGCTACAAAGCTTATTCGGATTTTGATAAATGTCCCGAACGAGGATAGAATCCAGGATCACACGCTGCGTTTGAATGTCATGATTCTTAATTGTTGCTTAATCCGGAACACTGCCTCTCTGTCTGCTTCTGCCTTTCAAGGGGTTGACACGTTGGAAGATAACTTATTTTGTGGGGTGCCCCTCAGTTTCATCTCAGCTAATAATCTCCTCACGATTAAATTAAGGGTCTGAAACGATGGCAGCAATACAACTGATGTTGTGTCTTCCTTGGTGTGTTACATAACAGGGCGTGTGATGCCAAGATGGGTCATTACTGGTGACACCCGCTCTGATTGCTCAGTTAAGGGGTGTCTACCAGATTGCTCTGCTTTAAAGTTGCTTTCTTGGGGCACCCGGGTGGCTCCATTGGTTGAGCGTCTGACTCTTGATTTGGACTCAGGTCATGATCTCATGGTTTGTGGGATCGAGCCCTGTGTCAGGCTCTGTGCTCACAATACAGAGCCTGATTGGGATTCTCTCTCTCTCTCTCTCTCTCTCTCACTGTCAAAATAAATAACCTTTTAAATCATTAAGAAAATGAAGTTACCATTTCTCTTTGTAATTAATGCAAATATTGTGGGTATACTTTGAGACTCTGTGAATACCCTGTTTTTTCATCACTTTTTCATCCACCAGCCTTATTACATTGATGTTTCTTTTTTAATTTTTAATTTTTTAATTTTATTTAAAAAAAAATTTTTTTTAACGTTTATTTATTTTTGAGACAGAGAGAGACAGAGCATGAACGGGGGAGGGGCAGAGAGAGAGGGAGACACAGAATCTGAAACAGGCTCCAGGCTCTGAGCTGTCAGCACAGAGCCTGACGCTGGGCTCGAACTCACGGACCACGAGATCATGACCTGAGCCGAAGTCGGACGCCCAACCGAATGAGCCACCCAGGCGCCCCAAATTTTTAATTTTTTTAAAACGGAGGTATAGTTGACTTACAAAGCTGTATGAATTTCACGTGTCCATTGTGATTCAATAATTCTATACTTTTCTCAGGGTTCATCATGGTGGGTGTCATCACCATCTGTTGCCCTACAGTGTTGTTAAAATATTATTGACTCCTCTCTCTATGCTGTCCTTTTTTAAAAAAAATTGATGTTTATTTACATTTGAAAGAGAAAGACACACACACACAGACACACACAGACTGCACAAGTACGGGAGGGGCCGAGAGAGAGGGAGACCCAGAATCGGAAGCAGGCTCCTGGCTCTGAGCTGTCGGCACAGAGCCTGACGCGGGGCTCGAACCCATGAGCTGTGAGATCGTGACCTGAGCCCAAGTCGGACGCTCAACCGAATGAGCCACCCAGGCGCCCCATTGACGCTGTACTTTTTATATCTGTGATTTATTTATTTTATAACTGGAAGTAGTGTCTCTTCATTCGGTTCCCTATTTTGCCATCTTTCCACCCATCTTACTTCTGGTAACTATGAGTTTGTCCTCTTATTTATGAATCTGTTTCTGTTTGTTTGCATGTTTGGTGTTTTTTTTGTTTTGTTTGTCTCACTGACTTCACTGGAGATGATACCTTCTAGGCCTGTCCATGATTTTGCAAATGGCAAGCTCTTGTTCCTTGTTATTTCTGCGTAATCTGGCATTGTGTGTATAGCACATCGCCTTGGCCATTCATCTCTTGGCGGACATTTAGGTTACTTCCATAACTTGGCTATCGCGAATAACGCTGCCGCGAACAGAAGGGTGAATATATCTTTTGTCAAATTAGTGTTCTCATTTTCTCTAGTTAAATACCCAATAGTGGAATTACTGGACCATAAGGTGTCTCA
Source organism: Panthera uncia (assembly GCF_023721935.1). NCBI lineage: Eukaryota > Metazoa > Chordata > Mammalia > Carnivora > Felidae > Panthera > Panthera uncia. The sequence goes on from NC_064811.1 coordinate 195,930,579, forward strand.
ACTTTTAATTTTTTGAGGAACCCCAGTACTCTTTTCCGTAGTAGCTGCATCAGTTTACAGTTCCACCAATAGTGTATGAGGATTCCCTTTTTCTCCATCCTCACCAACCCCTGTCATTTTTGTCATATTGATACTAGCCATACTGATAGGTATCAGCTGATATCTCAGTGTGGTTTTGATTTGCATTTCCCTGAGGATGATGAATATTGAATATTTGTTCATGTGTCTATTGGCCATCTGTATATCTTCTTTGGTAAAATGTCTATTCAAGTTCTCTGCCCATATTTTGAGTGGATTTTTTTTGGTGTTGAGGTAAATATGTTCTTGGTTATTAGATAGATCATTTGCAAACATTTTCTCTCATTAAGTAGGGTTACCTTTTCGTTTTGTTGATAGTTTTCTTTATTATAAAAGCTTTTAATTTTGGTGTAGTCCCAGTAGTTTATATTTGCTTTTGCTTCCCTTGCCTCAGTAGACAGATCCATGAATATGTTGCTAAGGCCAATGACTAGGAGATTACTGCCTATGTTTCTTCTAGCAGATTTATGTTTTCTAGTCTTACATTTAAGTATTTAGTCGCGTTTGAGTTTATTTTTGTGTCTGATGTAAGAAAGTGGTTCAATTCCATTCTTTTGCATATAGTTGCCCAGTTTTTCCAGCACCATTTATTGAAGAGACTGTGTTTTCCACACTGTATAGCCTTGCCTCCTTTGTCATGGATTCACTGGCCAGGTACCTGTGAGGTTGTTGTTTTTTTTTCTGGGCTCTCTATTGTATTCATCAATACATCTGTTTTTGTGCCAGTGCCATACTGTTTTTATTATGACAGTTTTATAACATATCTTGAAAACTTGGATTGGGATACCTCCAGTTCTATTTTCTTTTATCAAGATTGCTTTTTGTCTATTTGGTCTTACATAGTTCCATACAAATTTTAGTATTTTTTGGTCTAGGTCTGTGAAAAATGTTGCTGATATTTTGATAGACATTGCATTAGATCTGAATATTTCTTTGGGTAGTATGGACATTTTAATAATATTAATTCTTCCAATCCATGAGCATGGAATCAATTCTGGTATTTTATTGGTGGAGTCTACAGTGTTTTGTTTATATAGTATCGTGTCATCTGCGAATAGTGACAGTATTTCTTCTTTATTACCAGTTTAGATGCCTTTTATTTCTTTTTCTTGTCTGATTGCTAGTGGTAAGCCTTCCAGTACTATGTTGAAGAAAAGTAGCAGGAGTGAACATCCTTGTCTTGTTTCTGATCTTAGAGGAAAATCCGTCACTTATCCATCATTGAGTATGCTGTTGGCTGTGGGTTTTTCATAGATGTTCTTGTTAGGTTTGCTGAGAGCTTTTGTCATAAATGGATGTTGCATTTTGTCAAATGCTTTTTATGTGTGAACTGAAATGATTATATGGTTTTTTAATAAAATGTTTATTTATTTATTTTGAGGGAGAGAGAGAGAGCTCTGAAGGGGTAGAGAGAAAGGGAGAGAGAGAGATTCCCAAGCAGACTCTGCACCATCAGCACAGAGCCCGATGTGGGGCTTAAACTCACAAACTGTGAAATCATGACCTGAGCCGAAATCAAGAGTTGGTTGCTTAACTGACTGAGCCACCCAGGTGCCCCTTATATGGTTTTTATTATGTTTGACCTGTGGTTTCCTTGGATTCATATTTTATATGTATAGCAGTCTATATCACGTTGATGGTTACTTAAGTTCAAACACATTCTAAAAGCCCTGTATTTTACTCTTCCCTCTAAACTGTATGTACATGATGTCATATTTTACATCTTTTTATTTTGTGTGTCCCTTGACTAATTTTTGTAGATATAATTGATTTTACTACTTTTGTGTTTTCACTTCCACACTGGCTTTATAAATGATTAATCCACTACCTTTATTATATATTTTCTTTTATTAACATATAATATCTTATATTTCCATAATATATATAGTGAATTACAATAAATAATAAATTATATTCATATTATAAATTATCCTATTTTCTTACGTCCAGTTGTCGCCTTTTAGTTAAAGAAATTTCTTGTAAGATTTTGTGGTGGTGAACTCCTTTAACTTTTTTGTGTTTGGGTATCTCTTTCCCCTTCCATTCTGAGTGATCACCTTGCCAGGTAGAATATTTTTAATTGTAAGCTTGAAAAAAATTTTTTGAAGCACTTTGAATATATCATGCCACTCCCTTCTGGCCTCCAGAGTTTCTGCTGAAAAATCAGCTGGTGGCCTTATTGGATTTCCCTTTACATGTAACTGTTTGCTTTTCTGTTGTTACTTTTAATGATTCTCTCTTTATGTCTTTGATTTTTATCTCTTTTGATCTTTGCTATTTTAATGTCTTGGTGTAGACCTGTGTGAGTCCATCTTGTTTGAGATTCTCTGTGCCTCCTGGATCTGGATTTGTATTTCTTTCTCCAGATTAGGGAAGTTTTTTTTAGCTATTACTTCTTCAAAGTAATAGCTTTGTAAGCTATTTGTAAGTAAGTTTTCTGCCCTCTTCTCTTTCTCTTCTCCTTTTGGGATCCCTATAATGCAAATGTTATCATGCTTGATGATGTGTCAGAAGTCCCTTAACCTATTTGCATTTTTTATTCTTTTTCTTTTCCTGTTTGCTGTTCAACCTGGTTGCTTTTCATTACCCTGTCTTCCAGTTCAATGATCTGTTCTGCATCCTCTGATCTTCTATTGATTCCTTGTAGTGTATTTTTCATCTCAGCACTGACTAGTTATTTTTTATATTTCCTATCTCTTTGTTGAAGTTCTCACGGACTTCAGCCACTCTTCTTCCAAGTCCATTGAGTATCTTTATGACCATTACTTTGAACTCTGAATCAGGCATATTGCTTACCTTCTTTTTCTTTAGCTTTTCCTGTGATTTTGTCTTGTACTTTCATTTGGCCCATATTCCTCTGTCTCTTCATTTTGTCTGACTCCATGTGTGTTCTATGCATTGCATAGCTCAGCTATGTCTCCTGGTCTTGAAAGTCATGGTATTGTGTAGAAGAGATCCTGTGGTGCCCTGAAGTGCAATCCCACCCTAGTCATCGTAACCAGGCACTCCAGGGGTATCCCTGTGTGGACTGGGTGTGACTTCCTGTTGTGGCTGAGCCACGATTGTTTTGGGCATGCTTGTGGGTGGGGTTTGACTTTAGCCCAGAAGGCTGAAATGACCTCCTTTGCTTACTGTGTGTGCACTGGGTTGGGTTTGTTCCCTGCACTGTTGAGAGGCCCGGCAGCCGACACCAGGGGCTCACTGATGGTTGGGACCAGCCCCCAGCCTGGCTATGTACAGTGAAATACTACAACACTTGCTGGTGCACGAAAAAGCATGGTTTGCTCTTTGTGCAATCCAGCAAGGGGCCCGGCTGCAGGAACTGCAGGCTTGCTGGTGTGTGGGATTATTTTTTCTCCTGCCCAGGGCGGGAATCATTTGGCAAAAACCCTGGTCTCAGCGGGGGCTATCTGCCAGATGTAGTGGGGCAGGAGACACTTTGGTCTTCTGCTGAGGCAGGTAGGTTGGTCTGCAGAATGTTGGCGCGGGGCACACGGTATTAGCAAGAAATATGGAGAGTGTTATAACTGGCTCCTGCAAACATCCTACTATTCGGGCTGGGGGAGGGCAAGAAAAATGTGTTCCAGTACATTTGTTGCTAGAGAAATCTCTTTCAGATCCCTGGCCCTCTGGCACCCATCTTAAAAATAATCAATACATCTTTGTGTGTGCCTAGGCACTTTTCAGTCTCTCCCTTCTGTGCCGCATCTTGGACCATGTTCTGTAGTATGCTGGTTTTTTTTTTTTAATTTTTTTAACGTTTTATTTATTTTTGAGACAGGGAGAGACTGAGCATGAACAAGGGAGGGTCAGAGAGAGGGAGACACAGAATCTGCAACAGGCTGCAGGCTCTGAGCTATCAGCACAGAGCCCGACGCGGGGCTCGAACTCACGGACCGAGAGATCATGACCTGAGCCGAAGTCGGCCGGTTAACCGACTGAGCCACCCAGGCGACCCTGTAGTATGCTGGTTTTTTAATGGCAGAGACTCTGTCCTATCACCAACTCTTTCTCCTGGAGTTAAACCTACTAATTTGCAAAGCTTATGGATTTAAGCCCTGCTGCTTTTCAAAGCCAGACTTTATGAGAGCCCATCTTCTCAGTGCGGATCCCCAGTGCCGGGGATACCTGATGTGGGGTCTGATCCTCTTGCTCCTCCATGTTTGTTCTGTCTCTCCCATTCATGGTTAGTCACGTTGGGAGTTTGGTTCCCTACCGTGTCTGTGCGCATCCTGTGCTTTTCCATATGGACTTCTGTGTAAAATTAGCTGTGGAAGATCCATTCTTCCAGTCTTCAGGTCATTTTCAGAGTTATTTGCACAGATGTAGTTGTTGCCTCTGTGTATCCATGGGACCAAGTGAGCTAGTCCGCCATCTTCCTATTTAGTTATGTACACTGATGTTTTTAGCTTGCAACGATTAGTACCATTGTGTTTGCCAAAGGGCGATTTTTATGTTTCCATCATTTGTTTGATATGTATTATTTGGCATTCTACTGTCAGTAACAGTTTTGTTTTCTTCCTACTTATTATTTATGTGAGTATACACTTAGGGATATTTGTTTCAGCACATGGGTTACAAATCATTGCTATCATTATTGTTGCTTAAATTGCCCCTTAGTTTTCCATTGGTAGTCCCTTTAAATTGGCTCTTCTGTCTTTAGATATGTCCTGATGATTTTTTGAACACTGTCTTTCATTTTGACCCTAACAGATACCTCAGGTTTTTCTTGAACTTCTCTTGCCTCAGCCCTGGAGTGAGGCAATTCCTTAAGGAAATGTGATTTCTTATCTTGGAGAGTGCTATTTATAATCAAGGTCTGGGTGCTAAATGTGCTTATTGTTACTGAGATGTCATTGCTTCTAGACTCCTTTAGAAGCCAGTTAGGTGATGCTTATATATAAACCAGGAAACACACATGTGCATGTTCGTTCTTTCTTTCTTTCTTTCTTTCTTTCTTTCTTTCTTTCATCTATTTATCTATCATCTATCTATTACCTATCAATCTATTTCTTCCCATCCATTTGTTTCTTTTTTTCATCTATCCATCTATCCATCCATCATCTTCCTGCCTATAAACGTGAGTTCATACTGATACCTCTTGCAGTCATCTAACACCACAGACCCATCTTTTTCTTCTCTTTTTCCTTATTTGTGCCTCCTTTTTCCATCCCTGAGAAACATAGCTCTCATTATCCAAAATATGTTGAATGACCTTCTAATAGATACACATAAAGTACTTTAATAATTGCTAAACCATATCCCTGTGAAAAACAAACTTACTAACTAAAGCACAGTGTTTATGTATAGGTCTTTGTTTTTAGCATTGAAACGTATAGTCAAAAGGATGTTTCCCATTAGTTTGATTAGCTATTTTTTCTTCCTTCTGAATTCTTTTCTATTGTAGCCATGTTTTGCATTGTAATAAACCAAGTCTGTTACACCTTGAGTTCCAATTTTGGTTTTTCTCATATCCTCATTGATCTTATTTTTATGTATGTAAAATATTACCACTGTCCTATGTATTAGAACTATTCAAAAGAGTGTAATCAAAGAAGTATGTGTTTCTGCTCATTCCTTCTCACTCGTTCCTGTTCATCCATTCCTTCTGACCTTTTCCCACCAAGCCCCTGTAGATAGCCATTCTCATGAATCATCATCAGTTAATCATGTTTATATTTCCTATTTTAAAAATGAGACAATACATGCACATTTTCTTCTTTTATATTTTTCTTCTATAAATAGCAATATTATGTATATAGAGATATATAAACATATGGGTGCTTAACATTATATCCAGAAAATTACTCCCTATCAGATACTAGAAAATTTTCTTCTTTATGTATGGATATATGTATGTATGTATGTATGTATGTGTCACACAATATTCTGTTTTGTGGATTAGTGTGGATGTACCAATGAACCCTAGCTTATTCACACACTCCATACCTGTGCTTCTTAGGTTATATCCAGTATTTTACAATTGTAAAAATATAGATGTGCATTTTTATATTGTTGGAAGTATATCTTCACAGTAAATTCTTAGAAATGAGAGTGATGAGTCAAAAGAAAAAGTTGCATTTAGTTTTCTTAGGTATTTCAATTGAGTCATTTTAAAGGGATTTTACATTAAATCTCCCTTTGGGAGAAATATGATAGTGTCTTCACAAATTTAGAATGCCCTAATATTCCTTTTTTTATTGTTAGTCCTACATCTGTTGATTCAACAAGATACTGTAAGGGTTATGTTTACATAACTCTATATCACTTATATAACTGTGCTGCGTTATGTAAGTGAAACATGAATGTCTTCTCAGCTATAAAAATTTACTTGCCCTCCTAAGCTAATAATAGAAAAATCAAGTTTTTTATTGCTAGAATTGTTTTCAATACTATTACTTGTATACATTTTTAAAATATCTAGCCTTTGCTATACTTCACATATGTAATTTGTAATTCTAAATTTCTCATTTCAGCTTGTTTCACTTAATAGTAACAAAACTTCTACATAATATATATTTAATCATCAGATACCATATCATGTTTCTTTAAATATACTTTAATATTAAAAGATTGTTGCCAGTCAACAAAATAATGAACAAGACAGAGACTTGAACAGACATCTCACCAAAGAAGACGTATAAATGACAAGCATATGGAAAGATTCTCTTTATCATATGTCATTAGGAAAACGAAAGTTAAAATAACAGTGATATACCACCACACACCTATGAGAATGGCCAAAATCCAAAATCATTGACAACACTCCTTCATAAGCAACAAGAACTCTCATTTATTGCTGGTGGGAATGAAACTTGAACTGACCACTTTGGAATAAAGTTTGTCAGTTTCTTATAAAACTAAACATATTTTTACCATATGGTCTACCCACTGAACTCCTTGGCATTTACCTAAAGGAGTTGAAAGTGTGTCCGCTCCAAAAAACTGCACGTGAATGTTTATAGCAGCGTTATTGGTAATCACCAAAACTTAGAGCTAGCAATATATCCTTTGGTAGGTGATAAATGGATAAGCACTATGCTTTATCTGGGCAATGGAATACTATTCTGTGCTAGAAAGAAATGGGTTATCAGACCATAAAAGAAATTATGGAAACTTAAATGCATATGACTAAGTGAAAGAGGCAAATCTGAAAAAGCTCCATACTGTATTATTTCAACTATATGAAATTTTATAAAAGACAAAATTATGGAGACAGTAAAATGGTTACTGGTTATTGGGTGTCAAGGAGCGGGGAGGGATAAATAGAGCACAGAGGATTTTGAGGATGGTGAACCTATTATGACACTATAATTGCAGAGACATGCCATTATATATTTGTCCAAACCCATAGAATGTACATCACAACACCAAGAATGAACCCTAATGTAAACTAAGGGGTTTGGGTAGTGACGACATGTCAATTTGTAAGTTCATTGATTCTAACAAATGTACCATCTGGTAGGGATGTTGATAATAGGGAAGACTGTGCGTGTGTGAGAGCAGCAATGGGTGTCTGGGAACTTTCTCTACTTTATGCTCGATTTTTCTGTGAACCTAAAACCACTCTAAAAAAATAAAGCCTATTTAAAAATTAACAAAAACAAAAACAAAAACCAAGACAGAACGGTTATTGCCAGAAGAGTTCTACTTCTGCCATGGGGTATCAGCAGCTCTATGAATTCTTTCCGTGGTGAAACAACCTTATCTGATAAAAATTAGCAAAACAAAAAGAAAAAGTATTTAGAGTCTTTGGAAATTGTTATGAAAGCATACAGCACATGAAGAAACATTCACTCAATGAATTTCTGTGGTGCTTGAGCCACAATCTGTCTCTCCCCTCAACTCAAGCTCCACGCTCTACATCCAGTTCTCAATTATAGGGTAAAGCATCTACTCCAGACAAGGCAAGCCAAGAATAGTGGGACTGCAGTCACCTTTACCCCAACTTGCACGTAGGGTGGAGTTTCCATGCCAATCTGAGAATATTTGCTGCTACTGTCACTTCCCACATGTTCTTCTCATAAAGCAGGGGATCACTGTGACAGAAGTAGGCCCCTCTTTCTACCTCCAGCTTTAGATCAGGTACACAGAGACTTTACATAGGAAAGAGGTAGGACATGAGCACCTAGACTTTCAGTGCTCTCCCAGAGGAATGAAATGTATTCAAAATAGAATGTGAGGAAGTTCATGCCTAGGTGAGCTCCCACATGCAACAGAAAGTTTGTTAGAAAGCATTTAAGATGGAGGCATCATAAGAATGACAGGCTGACGTGTGGGGCCAATAGATTACCAGAGAGAACCAGAAAAAGAGCTAAAAAGAGGCATACCGAGAAAAACACCAAAAACAAAACAAAACAAAACAAAAAACAAAAACACCAAAATGCAAAGACTGTCCTCAAAAACTATGCTTGCAAAAAGGCCAGACTTAATTGGATAAGATTATGGAGCAGTCTGTTTCTCAGCACATTAACAAAAATACTAGAGAAATTAGCTGGCAATTAGTCACCCTAAACCTTGGATTTGATATCAACAGATCAGGGGCAAAGACCGTCAAAGAGTTCCCTTCTAGAACCACCAGAGTGACTGTATGCATGCCCAAGTCTGCACACTTTGAGGACAAACATTATGGGCTTCATACTCCAGAGGATATATTATTCAATTAAATATCCAGCGAAGTCACTGAACAAATAACAAACAAACAAAAACAACAGCAACAAGCCCATGGTGGAAATAATCCATTTTCAAAGAGATTATGCATTTCAAAGAACAGAAAGAAAAAAAGTGAAGAGAAATTACCAGACCCTCAGAGATAGGTGGAATACTCTTACCACCCAAACAGGCTTATAATTAGAGTACCAGAAGGAGAGGAGGGAGATGAGCAGAATAAACTTTTCAAATAATGGCAGAAGTTTTCCAAATTTTGATGAAAAACATTAATCTACACATTCCTAAACTCAGTGAGTTTCAAATAGAAAAACACATGGAGAACCACAACCAGACACATAATAGTAAAAATGGAAACCTTAGAAAAAGAAATAGATTTTAAAGCATTAAGATAGACAGAAAAGGCAATCAAACTAAACAGCTGATTTATCAGAAATAAGAAGCCAGAGTTAGTAGGATAATATATTCACAGGGTGAAGAAAAAAAAATGCTATCAACCAAGAGTCTTATATCCAGCACAACTGTCATTCAAAAATAAAAGTGAAATAAAGACATGTACAGATAAATTGAAAATAAGAGAATGTGTTGCTCTCAGACAGACCTTACAATATATAATAAAGGAAGTTCTTTAGGCTTAAAGCAAATGACTTCATGTAATATTTCAAATGTTAGTAAGAAACAAAGAGAAATTGGTAAAGATAATAAATATACAAAGTAGCAAAAATGTACATTTCTTCTTTTTTTTCTAATGAGTTTACAAATAAATTTTATAAAACAACATGTGAATAATTGTATTTTTGTATTTGAGAGTTATACAAGTGTAGCATTTTGACAGTAACAGCACAGTTAATGTGGGTTGGGCACAGCTTTGTTACAGTAAGGAAATGACACCATATAGTAAGTCAACATACAGTAACAGCAGAAGAAAACCAAAAATGTTAAGTAAGGAGTTTAATATAACAAGTTCTATAAACACATGTATTTGTTTTCCTCTGATATTCTTTAAAATGAGCCTTAAAAGAAGCTATAAAATTTTATTGATTTATATAAAGTAAATGTGTTTTGTTGGATAATGTACATAAAATAATCACATGAAAATGAAAGAGACAATAGAACTCTATAGGAACAACATTTATTAATCTTACTGTAAGTAAGATAGCATAAATCTGAAGCAGAGGCTGATATGTTAACATGTATGTAGTAAGTCCTAGAGAAAACAATGAGAAGATAACTCCAAAGGACATCAATAAAGGAATTAAAGTGTTATATTGGAAAATATTAGCTTAATGCAAAAGAAAGCAGTAAAATATGAGTGAGGGAACAAAAATGGGATGTGTAGAATAAATAAGATGTCAGATTTGATTCCAACTAATCATTAAATAGGGTTAAATGGAAATAGATTAAATAATTTAATTAAAATGGGTTTTTGGATTTAAAAAATAATATTCAAATATAATATATCCTGAAGATACACTTTAGGTATGAAGATAAAAATATGTTAAAGTAAAGGAACAAAAAAGATTGATCATGAAAGTAGCAAACAGGAAAATTAGAGTGACTACACCAATATAGGGAATAGACTTTAAAATAGAAATTTCACTAGAGATAAAGTGGGACTTTTAAAAATGATAACACTGTCAAACAGAGATATAATTATAAACAGATATGCACCTAACAACAATGCCACATATACATGGAGCAAAAAGTAGCAGAACTGAAGGCCTTAAATACACAACTCAAAAATAATAGAAGGGTTTCTGGGTTGCTCAGTCAGTTAAGTGTCCCGGCTCAGGTCATGATCTTGCAGTATGTGGGTTTGAGCCCTGTGTCAGGCTCTGTGCTGACAGCTCAGCGTCTAGATCCTGCTTCAGATTCTGTGTCTCCATTTCCCTCTGCCCCTCCCCTGCTTGTGCTCTCTCTCTGTCTTTCAAAAATAAATAAGTGTTAAAAAATAATATTTGGAAATTTAACCCAATTTAAAAAATGAATAAAACAACTAGGCAAAATATCAAGAAGAAACTAGAGGACTTGAATAATACTATGAATTGTCTACATGTAACAAAAGTATTTATAGAACTAACCAACGGACAATAGAACACGCATTTTTATCATTGGTACATGAAATAGCCTCCAGGATAAACCATATACTAGGTCATAAAACAAGTCTCAATAAATGTAAATGGCTTAAAATGATAAAAAATGTATTCTTGAACTACAGTGTAATTGAATTAAATACCCATAATAGAAAAAAAAAATTGGCAAACTCACAAATGTTTGAAAATGATACAACACATACCTAAGGAAGTAATAACTAAGGGGGCGCCTGGGTGGCTCATTCAGTTAAGTGTCCGACTTTGGTTCAAGTCATGATTTCACGGTTCCTGAGGTCCAGCCCCACGTCAGTCTCTGTCCTGACAGCTCAGAGCCTGAAGCCTGCTTTGGATTCTGTGTCTCCCTCTCTCTCTGCCCTCCCCCAACTCACACTTATCTCCCTCTCTTGAAAATAAGTAAACATTAAAAAAAAAAAGTAATGAAGAAATCACAAAGGAAAATACAAAATACTTTGAGATATCTGCTAATGTAGATACAATATACCAGAACTCAAGGGATTCACGAAAAATAGAACTACCTTATGATCCAGCAATTGCAAGACTAGGTATTTATCCAAAGAATACAAAAATACTAACTCAAAGGGATACATGCACTTGATGTCTATAGCAGTGTTATCTGAATAGCCAAGTTATGGATACAGCCCAAGCATCCATTGACTGTTGAATAGAGAAGGATTAAATGCAATATGTGTGTGTGTGTGTGTGTGTGTGTGTGTGTATGTGTGTGTGTGTGTGTATGGGGTGTGTGTGTGTGTGTGTATACACACACACATACATAATGGAATATTACTCAGCAATAAAAAATAATGAAATCTTGGCATTTCATTGGGGCTAGTGAATATGATGCTAAGTGAAATAAGTCAATCAGGGAAAGACAAATACCATATGATTTCACTCATACATGGAATTTAAGAAAACAAAGGCGCAAAGGGAATAAAAAGGAGGGAGACAAATCAAGAAACATATTTTTTAAATTTTATTTTAGAGAGAAAGCAAGAGAGCACAAGTGGGAGAGAGGGGCTGAGGTAGAGAGAGAGAGAGAGAGAGAGAGAGAGAATCTTAAGCAGGTTCCATGCTTAGTGCAGACCCTGACATGGAACTCGATTACACAACTCTAGGATCATGACCTGAGCGAAAATCAAGAGTCGGATGCTAAGCCGTGTGAGCCACCCAGGTGTCCCAAGAAACAAACCCTTAATTATAGAGAAAACAGTTATGGTCCTCAGAGGGGTGATGGATAGTGGGATTGGGGAAATAATTGATGGGATTAAGGAGTGCAGTTGTGATGAATATTATTGACTGGGTGAAGTATGGAAGTGTTGAATCAGTATATTGTATACCTGAAACTAATCACACTGTATATTAACTAGCTAGATTCGAATAAAAATATTAAAAAAAATAAAAAAGCAAGGCTCACAGGGAGATTTATAGGTATAAAAATCTATATGTAAGAGAAGAAAAGTCTCAAATCAAGAACCTGGGGCGCCTGGGTGGCTCAGTCAGTTAAGCGTCCGACTTCGGCTCAGGTCATGATCTCACAGTCTGTGAGTTCGAGCTCCGCATCGGGCTCTGTGCTGACAGCTCAGAGCCTGGAGCCTGTTTCAGATTCTGTGTCTCCCTCTCTCTCTGCCCCTCCCCTGTTCATGCTCTGTCTCTCTCTGTCTCAAAAATAAATAAACGTTAAAAAAAATTAAAAAAATCAAGAACCTAACCTTCCACTACTTAAGACACTGCGATCAGAACTAGCTGAACTTAAGAAGAAGGAGAAATAAAATACTTAGAGCAGAAATTAACAAAATAGAGAATAAAAAACTAATGTAGAAGATGAGCAAAGACCAAAGTTCATTCTTTGAGATCCACAAAATTGAAAAAAAAATTAAAGTTTCCAATAAATGCTGCTAGAAGACACAAATTACATAAATCAGAATGATGGAAGAGGTACTATTACTGACCTTACAGAAATAAAAGAAAGTTCCTAAGGGAATATTGACGCCAATTGGCAACAAATTAGATAATTTTAGATGAAATTTTTTTTTTAAAAAACCTAGGACACAAAACACCAAAAAATGAATTAAGAAGAAACAAAGTCTGAATATATTTGTACAATATAATATGTTTTGATGAATAATAAAAATATTTATCAGGGTGCCTGGGTGGATCAGTTAGTTAAAGCGTTGGCCTATGGCTCAGGTCATGATCTCATCATTTGTGGGTTTGAGCCCACGTCGGCTCTGTGCAGACAGCTCAAAGCCTGGAGCCTGCTTCTGATTCTGTGTCTCCCTCTCTCTCTAGTCCTACCCTGCTTGCACTGTTTCTCTCTGTCTCTCAAAAATGAGTAAGTGATAAAAAACATTTAAAAAATTATCTACAAAGAAAAGCCCAAGCCTAAATAACTTCACTGGTGAATTTATCTACCATTTAAAGAAGAGTTAATATTAACTCTTCAAAACTCTTCAAAAATATGAGTAATAACACTTTTCATTTAATTTTATAAAGTTAGTAAAGCCTTCATGTAAGTATATGTAGTTAGTAGACCAATAAAATATGAGACTATCACAAAGAAAGATATCTGTAGACTAATATCACTTATGAAGATAAAATTTCTTTAACAAAATATTAGCAAGACGAATCTAACAATATGTAGAAAGAATTATACCTCATGCAAAAAGTAGAAGCAAGATTGATTTAATATATAAAATCAATTAATGTGATTTATCATATTAATAGAACACGAGACAAAAGCTGCAGGACCATCTCAAAAGAGGCAGAAAAAGCATTTGTAAATATCCAGCACTCTATGTTGAAAGTACTCAACACACTAGGAATAGAAGTGATCTTTTTCAATGTGATAAAGAATATCTAGAAAAATGGCATTGTTAGCATCATACTTAAAGTTGAAAGACTGATTGTTTATCCATAAATAGCCCCATGAACAATGGGGCTCCCGGGTGGCTTAGTCACTTGAGGGTTCACTTCTTGGTTTAGGCTCAGGTCATGATCTTACAGTTTTGTGACTTTGAAACCCCCCCCCCCCCCCCCTCCTGGCCAGGGCTCTGCACTGTCAGTGTGGAACTTGCTTGTGAGTCTTTCTCCCTCTCTATCTGCACCTCCCCTACTCATGCTGTCTCTATCTTTCTCAAGTAAATAAGTAAACTTAAAAAAAAGAATAAGACAAGGATGTCCACTCTTCCTATATCTTTTCAGTATTATCCTGGACATTTTAGCTAGGACCTTTAGGAAATAAAATGAGAGAAAAGGCATCCAGATTGGAGAGAAAGAAGTTGAACCATCTCTAACTGCAGAGGATGTATCCTTGTATATGGAAAATTCTAAGAGATCCAATAAATAAAACTATTAGAACTAATAATCAAGTTCATCAAGCTTGCAGGATACAAGATAAAAATCTAAAAATAGTTTCTAATTGTTTCTAATATTTGTAATGAACAATCTGAAAATAAAATTAAGGCTACAATTGCATTTATAGCTCCTTCTAAAAATGAACATTCAGTAATGCTTTTAACATGAGAAGTTCTAACTTATACTCTGAAAAATTCAAGCTATTTTCAATTAAAAAATTAAAGAAGATCTAAGGAAATGGGATGAAATTCCATGTTCTTGAATCAGAAGGCATGTTAAAAGTCAATATCCTCAATTGAATTACATCTGCTATAGAGTATCTGTGAAAATCCCAGCTTCTCTTTGGAAATTAACAAACTGATCTTAAAATTCATGTGAAAATTCAAGGGATGCAGAATATTCAAAATAGTCTTGAGAAAGGAGAACTCATTTGTAGAATTGTGCTAGATTTCCCAAACCTTCTACATAGCTGTAGTAATCAACACAGCATTGTACTGTTCTAAAGACAGACATACAAATCCACAGAATAAAACTGAGGGTCTAAAAATAAACCTTCACATTTATGATCAATTGATTTCTAGAAGACTGCCAAGGCAAGTCAGTGGGACGACTAATAGTCTTCTCCACGGTGTTGGAACAACTAGATTATCTGCTTGTAAAAGCTGAAGCTGGATCCCCACCCAATTCAATATACAAAAATAGTGCAAAGTGGATCAATGACCTAATGTAAGAGCTAAAACTGTAAGCATGTTACAAAGAAAACAGAAGCATTTATCTTTATGACCATGGAGAAAGCAATGATATATATACATATATGTATACATATATACGTGTGTATATATGTGTATATATATATGTATATATGTGTATATATATAATATATATACATGTATATATGTATATATATAATATATAATATTATAATATATAATATATAACATAATAATATAATAATATATATATGTATATATGTATATATATAATACACAAAGAATTCTTACAGTTCAGCAGTAAAAAGGCAATCAAGTTTTTACATGGGCAAAGAATCTGTATGGGCAGTGCTCTAAGTAGTATAAACAAATAGCCAACAATCTGAGAAGCTCTTCAGTATCATCAGCCGTCAGGAAATTACAAATCAAAACCATAATGACACAGTACTTAACATTCACTATAAATCCTATCATTAGAAAATAATAGCAATAGTTATAGAAGATTGAAAACAGTGGAAGCCTTTTACACTAGTAGTGGGAATATAACATGTAGCAATTCCATTGGAAATAGCCTGAGAGTTTTTCAAAATATGAAACATAGAGTTACCATTTGATTCAGGAATTCCACTCCTAAGTATATACCCATAAGAAATGATGAAAAGATTTGCCCATGCAAAAACCCCTACATGACTATCCATAATAGCATTATTCATAATGACCCAAAGTGGGAAGATGCCAATTGTCTATCAACTCATGAATGCATAAAGGTGGCATATCCTTATAATGGGATAGTATTCTGCGGTAAAAAGGTATGAAGGCCTGATACCTGCTACAATGTGAACAAATCCTAAAAGTATTATACAAAGTGGAAGAAGACAACTCATAGAATGCCACATATTATGTGATTCCAAATATGAAATGCCCAGAATTGGCAAATGTATAGATACAGAAATATGCCTGTCAAGGGCTGGATGGAGAAGAGCTAGGACATTAAGGGCTAATGGTAATGGGGTTTCTTTTTGGGGTGATAAAATTATTAAAAATTAGATTTTATTGATGAGGTTCATCTCAATATACTGAAGACTATAGAAGTATACAATTCAAACGGTGAATGTTATGTGTAAATTAGATCTAGTTATATTTAAATAAAAGTGTTATATCTATGTCTCCATATGTATATTGAGATATATATATATATATATATATATATATATATATATATACCTCCCCCTCCCTCTCTGTCTCTCTGTTTCTCTCTCTCTTTTATGTCACTACTCTTTTTATTTGATCATTGTTAGACACGCACCAGGCTGCTCTGGTAGATTCCACAGTCCACAAGTGTTCTCTAAGACAAAATTATGCATTTTGGTAGAAGGAAAAATGACAATGCACAAATGTAATATTGAATTTTAAAATGTGTTGCTTTTTTTTTACTGTAACATCTTTCATGTGATTGAAGTTTTTATAGGATAGTGTTCCCAAGAAATTTATAGCACTCTAACAAAGATGTTGCTGTCTTATGGAAAAGGACTCTGAGTGAATTGTTACTTCCCACTCCTTTGCTAGCAGTTTTTAAAGTTTAATTGTGAGCTAACAGTGCTGGCTCCCAAACTCTACCTACTTAATCTAGTTGCACACCTACCATTGGATTACCTTCCTCCCTTTTCTTTCTTCCTTCCATTTGTTAGTTTCAAATATTTAAGTCAAATAAAAGGAAAAAAGTTTTTCTCTGCTTCTTACTTAAAAAAAAAGGAAAAGAGGAGGAAGGTGCTGGTCTAGGGCATTCTAAATTAAAAAAAAATGATTACAATTCTATTATAAAGATATTTCTATCTGGTTCTCTTAGGAAACAGCACACTCAGATGGTTTGCAGAGGGTTTATAAAATTGTACCTAGAGCACAATCCAGGTGCACACCCTGGTGAACACAGGGGATGGTGGGATGCAGATGGGGTCTTTTTCTGTCCCTGGGGATGAAGGTTCAAAGGGAAGGTGGGCTTACCTCAACAACAAGAGGAGACAGTGACAAGAGTCACTCACTGCTTTGAGGGAGGAGCCATTCTTTCACATCCGTCCTGGAAAGGAAAGAAATAAAACTTCCAACTTGTCCCCCACTCTTCCTACAGACTCTTCTTAGGGCTTCCCCCATTGTCCAAGTGGACTGGAAGGTGCAAGTCAGGAGAATTCATTTCGCCTGAATTACTCTGGTGGGTGGAGAAGGATGTAGCATTGACAGGCATATAGAGAATACTTAGCAAGGTACATGGTAGAAATCCACTGTGAAATACACATTATGCCCAAAGAGACTGAGAGTTCAAGCACACCTGTCCATGTTATTTATCAGAAAAATCTAATTCATACACAATTATATAGCCAGATGGGAATTTTTATTATTTATAATTTTTAAAGTTTTATTGACAAATAATTGACATACATCACCACATAAGTTTAAGGTGTAGAGCCTGATGGTTTGATTTACATATAGTGTAAGATACTCACTGCGCTATGTTTACTCAACTTCCATACCTCATATAGATACAATAAAAAGATGGGAAAAATATCTCCTTTTTTTCTTTAAAGATTATTTCTTTGTTTTGAGAGCGGGAGAAGGGGAGGGGGAGAGAGAGAGAGAGAGAGAGAGAGAGAGAGAGAGAGAGAGAGAGAGAAAAGGGGCAGACAGAGTGGGTGAGAGAGAATCCCAAGCACTATCCTCATTGTTAGCACAGAGCCCGACATAGTGCTCGAACTCATGAACTGTGGATCATGACCTGAGCCAAAACCAGGAGTCAGATGCTCAACCGACTGGGCCACTCAGGCACCCCCAAATTTCTCCTTGTGATGAGAACTTTTAGGGTCTACTGTCTTAACAGCTTTCCTGTATATCATATAGCATTATTAACTGTAGTCATCATGTTGTATATTACATCCCTAGTACTTATTTATTTTATAACTTGAAGTTTTTAGCTTTGACCACCTTTCTCCAATTTACCTTGCCTCAATTAACCACAAATCTCATCTATTTTTCTGAGTTTGGTGGGTTTCTGTTTTTGTTATTATTTGTTTTATAGTCCACATATAAATGAGATTATGTAGTATTTATATTTCTCTGACTCATTTCAATTAGCATAATGTCTTCAAGGTCCCTCCATGCTATCCAAATGAGGTTTCCTCATATTGTATGACTGCATAGTATTCCATTGTGTATGTTTCTTGATATATTTACATACAGGTTCCGTATCCATTCATTCTTTGGTGGATGTTTAGGTTGTTTCCGTGTATTGGCTATTATAAATAATACTGCAGTAAACATGTAAGTGCAGATATCTTTTTGAATTAGTGGTTTTGTTTCCTTTAAATATATTCTGATTCCCTGTTCTCAAGATCATGCCAGTATTCGTTATCCTTTTTCTTTTTGGTGATGGCCATTCTAACAGGTACAACGTGATATTTTATTGTGGTTTTCATATACATCTCCCTAATGAATAGTGATGTTGAGCATCTTTCCATGTATCTGTTGGCCATTTGGAAATGTTCTTTGAAAAAATAATCTCTTAAGTCCTTTGCTCATTTTTAAATTGGATTATTTTACTTTTATTTATTTATTTTGCTGTTGAATTGTATGAGTTCTTTATATATTTTGGACATTAACCTCTTATTAGAGAAATTGTTTGCAGTTATTTTCTCCTATTCCAATAGGTTGTCTTTTCACTTCTTTAATGGGTTCTGTTGCTGCGCAGAAGGTTTTTAAGTTTGATGTTCCACTTCTTTACTTTTGATTTTATTGTTTCTGCATATGTGTGATTTTTCAAAAAACAAAATAAAATTACGAAAACTCATGTCAAAGAAATGTTTTTCTATGTTTTCTTCTTGGAATTTAATGGTTTCAGAACTTACCTTTGTTTTTCACCCATTTTAAATTAATTTTTGTGAGTAGTGTAAGATAGAGGTGAAGTTTTACTCATTTATAAGTGAATATCTAGTTCTCCCTGCACCATTTATTGAGGAGACTTTTTTCTCCATTAAATATTCTTGACCGTCTTGTCAGATATTAGTTGACTGCTTATATTTGGGTTTATTACAGGGCTTTCGATACTGTCCTTTGGTCTGCTTGTTTGTTTTTATGCCAGTACCACACTGTTTTAATTACACCAACTTTATAGGATAGCTTGAAATTAGAAAATGTGACGTCTCCTGCTTTTTTAATTCTTTGTTAGGATTTCTTTGGCTATTTGGAATCTTTTGTGGTTCCATGTAAATTTTTAAAAAATGTTTATTTATTTTTGAGAGACAGAGAGACAGAGCACGAGTGGAGGAGGGGCAGAGAGAGGGAAAATTTACTCCATATAAATTTTAGGGTTTTTTTTTTTTTAATTTCTGTTAAAAAAGCCATTGGAATCTTGAAAAGGATTGCACTGAACCTATAGATGGCTTTTGGTATTATTGACATTTTAGCAATATTAACACTTCCCATCCATCAACATGGGATGCCTTTCCATTTATTTGTGTATTCTTCAATTTCTTTCTTCAGTATCTTACAGTATTTAGAATAGAAATATTTTACCTCCTTGAATGAATGTGTTTCTATTAACTTTATTGTTTTTGATACTATTGTAAACAGAATCAATTTCTTTATTTCTTTTTCAGATTATGTGTTGTCAGTATATATAGAAATGCTACTGATTTTTGTACATTTATTTTGTATTCTGCA
Source organism: Panthera uncia (assembly GCF_023721935.1). Taxonomy (NCBI): domain Eukaryota; kingdom Metazoa; phylum Chordata; class Mammalia; order Carnivora; family Felidae; genus Panthera; species Panthera uncia. Next base: position 195,950,209 of record NC_064811.1, read on the forward strand.
AATTTATTAAATTTGTCAATTAGATTTAAAAGTTTTTTGGTTTCATCTTTAAGACTTTCTCTATATAAGATCATGTCATCTGCCACTAAAGACAATTTTACTTCTTCCTTTCCAATTCTGATGTCTTTTATTCATTTTTATTGCCTGATTGCTCCAGCTGGGACTTTCACTATTATGTTGAATAGGAGGTGTGAGAGTGGACAACTTTGTCCTATACCTGATATTAGAAAAAGAGCTTTTAAGCTTTAATCATTGAGTATGTTAGCTGTGGTATTGTCGTACTTAGCCATTATTATGAGATAGGTTGAGATATGTTCATTCTGTGCTTAATTTTTAAGCGTTTTTTTTTTAATGTTTATTTATTTTTGAGACAGAGAGAGACAGAGCATGAACAGGGGAGGGTCAGAGAGAGAGGGAGACACAGAATCTGAAACAGGCTCCAGGCTCTGAGCTGTCAGCACAGAGCCCGACGCGGGGCTCGAACTCACAGACCGTGAGATCATGACCTGAGCCGAAGTTGGACGCTTAACCGACTGAGCCACCCAGGCGCCCCTTAAGTGTTTTTAACACGAATAGATATTGAATTTTGTCAAATGCATTTCCTGCATCTATTGAGTTGCAGATGATTGTGATCTTTCTTTGTACTAATGTGATATATCATGTTGATTGATTTGCATATGTTGAACCATCCTTCCATCTCAGGGATAAATCCCACTTGATCATGGTTAATGATCCTTTTAATGGATATTTCTACATTTTGTTTGAAAGTTTTGATGTTTACTTTTGAGAGAGAGAGAGAGAGAGAGCATGAGCAGGGAAGGGGCCGAGAGAGGTAAGGAGACACAGAATCTGAAGCAGGTTCCAGGCTCAAAGCTGTCAACACAAAGCCCGACGTGGGGCTCAAACTCACAGTCCATGAGATCATGACCTGAGCCAAAGTTGGATGCTTAACCTACTGAGCCACCCAGGTGCCCCTCGATATTTCTACTTTTTAATCGAGGAAATACAAGTTCAGAGAGATTGCTTGCTAAGATTGTAAAGACATGTTGGGAGAACCAAGATTTGATTATAGGTCTTGCCGACCCCTGAGGCCATGTTCTTTTGTTACATAAAATTGACCCTAACCCAAAAAAATACCATTGTCCGGCTTCAAAACCTTTTTTCTCTTATAAGTCTTTGAAGGGTACCTGGTGGCTCAGTTTTTTAAGCATCTGACTCTTGATTTTGGCTCAGATCATGATCTCATGGTTCATGAGTTCAAGCCCCATGTTGGGCTCCATGCTTACAACCCAGGCCCTGCTTGGGATTCTCTCTCTCTCACTCTCTGTGCTTCCCTTGCTCACACATCCTCTCTCTCTCTCACACACACAAAATATATGAACTTAAAAAAATGTCATAAAAAAAAGGATATCTAAATTGTAATACCTTATCTTTTAATCAATGGCCCCAAATAATTTTATCCCATGCAATTAAGGAATAAATTACTACTGTGTACTTTTTCCTCCAAATATCAAATGGATGGGATGAGGTTACAGAAGAACTTAAAAAAACCCTTATTTATTTAGACCTTTGTCTAGAGATTTGTTTTATATACTAAATATAATTAAGCAATTAAACATCAATTTATTATGAGTTTGAGCTTTTAAAATATCATGCTGAAGGATGAATGAGATTCAAAAAAATAATGTGGCATCTAGTGTCTGATACCAAAGAGCCTAACACTGCAGGCAAGAACATACTATAGTTAGGGAAATAAGATAGACAGATGATAGGTGAATAAATAGATAGATAGATACAGAGATACGGAGATATATACCAGATACACCCTTTCAACTATTTATCCATTTGCCTACTCACTAAATAGTTATCAAGTATCTGTAGTGTATTAGTTACTGTGCATTTAAAGATAATATATGGTCACTGTCTTTATGGAGTGAACAGTCCAGTAATGAATTCATAAAGAGACACAAATAGTGATAATTCACTGTTAAGTACCCAAATATTGGTAAGTCACTGAGAAGTACTCAAGACCTTTGTGCAACATATTATTCACATAACATCCGTGGGGAACTGCTGAATCTAGAAACTAAAAATAAAATATGATTCAATCTAGATTCTAAAAATTCTTGTGGTCCTATTAATAGGAGTATATCAATGTGGGCTGGAGTATTTGGAAAAGTCCTCTAGAAAAAGCACTGGGATCTGAGCCCTGAAAAATGGGAGGATTTGAATAGGTGGGAAGGAAAAAGAACTTTTGTTATTGGTTTTAGGAATAGTGAGAATATGGATTCTTGGCTCATGGTTGGTGTTTAGTGAGTATAAAGATAATAAATAAGGAAAGCCTTGTTTTGACAAAAATTTCAACAAAAAATAAAACTTAATTTTGCTTCCTGGAAGATAAATACCACAAAAGAAATGAATACGTTGAAGGGCAAAGATTTATTTCAAGTTATTATGAATTGTACTATGTATTATATCATGTATTACGTTACCATATATACCTGCGTGATACTTGTACACAACTGAGTGGCAACCACAGACACGACGGAAAAGAGCCTTTCCACCTCCGTTTCCAACTACTGTCCTAGATTACTTCAAAGTAAGCAAATCGAAAATCCACTACAGACAATGTGAGCCTTAGGAACACCGGAGGTTGTGGCTATTTAATAAAGAGGATTTCACAGGATTGGGAATGAGAAGCAAGGTGGCATTTAAAGGTAGTCTCTAGGTATGAGAGAATTCATGGAGTGAGGGACACCTTGGGAAGTCTCTCTCTTTTCAAGCAACATCATCTACTCAAAAGTCAGGTTTAAGGGACAGAATGATATGCTAATGATCCCTCTTTCTGAAGCAAACAACTGGTTCTCCTGCTCAGTGACACACGAATTTCAAAGTAAACTTGGCTCTCTTTGATGTAGTTGATGATTTTGCAGTGGAATCATTGTTATTGGAGATGCCCAAAGCTCACCTCCTCTTTTCCCCAACCTTTGGGAACCCCTTCACAGAATACGGTATCTTGGAAAACTGAGCACGGTGTGTTCTTTTCTTAAATCTCTCCTGAAAGAGGAATACAACTGTGATCCCAGGAAACATTACAACAGCTTCAAACAGGAAGCAGCAGAGCTTCTTAGATCATATTAATAAGATTACAATTACTAAAACTAATAAGTCCAAGAGAAAGGAAAAAAAGTTAATTCGAAAGCCTAAAATAAATCAGTCAGGAAATGGTGTAGCTATCTTGTTTTTATCACCAAAGGGAATGAGCCTCAAAAGAAAACCAAGTTTGATTTGGATCGTTCGTGAAATGAGAGCCAGAATAATGAGAACATTAGGGCTTTACTAGTTTGTACTTCTGTTCCCTGTGATATTACAGAACCTCAAGTCTCGTATCAAGAGCTCATTTTACTCAGAGTGTATTCTGTCCTGATTCTCTTCCTAGTTTCTCTTGGCCAGTTGGTCTAGAGTTCCCCATCCTCCTCCCTTAAATGGTGTCACTCCTCCAGCTTTAGTCTTTCCTTTATTTTCTTCTTGTTTTATAGAGTTTCCCTGGAAATTGTATGCATTTCCTTGTAAGCACATTCCGGTTCTGTATCTCTTCCTCTTCTGTCCTCCATAGATTATAAATTCAAGGTTCTAGCTTCACAGAAACTCCTATAAGGTCAGGTCCATCTTCCAAATTTGCTCCCCAAATTTTTTCATGGTATCAATGAATTGTATTAAGCCTCAGCAGTAACCTGAGCTAGACCTTTCAGTCCTATTTCTTCTCCCTCAGTTTACAGTTCAAATCACCTCTCAAGTCTTATATATCTTCAAGACATATATCAGATATATCTTCTGCACATTTCTTGAAAATATCTCCTCTGTTCTGTTTCCTCCGTTACTGCACTAGTTGAGATCCTCACCTCTTTTCCTGGATTACTAGTCATCTTTTAACTGATTTCTCCCTGCCTGCATTTTCTTCTTCCTTTGGTCTATTTCTATTCTACTACCATATATATATTTTTAAGTTTATGTATTTGTTTTGTGGGGGGGGGGGGGGGGGGCAGAAAGAGAGGGAGAGAGAGAATCCCAAGCAGTCTCCGTGTTGAAACTCATGCGGAGCTCAAGCTCATGAACTGTGTGATCATGACCTGAGCCAAAATCAAAAGTTGGATTCTCAACTGACTGAGACTCCGGGTGCCTTTTGCTACCATATGTTTTGATCCAGGTTATAGTTCTTATATTATGTTCTTGTTTATGAGTATTTATGGGTGTCGGTCACTTCAGGCTATATCACCTCAACCCTTGAAATCTGCTCTCAAATTCTGAGATCCTACTCTTTGCTTTTATGTGCCCTCTGCCCCATCACCGCACACTCTCTGTTTCTCCTCATCCCTTAATGAACCTTCCCTACAATTATTATTCCCTCTGCTTGAAACATTGTCACCATCTGTGTGTCTAGGTCATGATATCTCATCTTTCAGATCCCTGTGACATTTCAACAAATCCCTCCTCTGCACTGATTTTTCAGATTCATGTGGTGATATAAATTTAAACTATAACCTTAAAATCAATAAATTCCCTATGGGCATTTCCTATGTGATAGACACTGCTGCATCCTATCTGAGATATATCAATTGTATAAAATACAGAGGTATCTATATCATCTGGATTGATCGATTGATCGATCTTGAGTTACTTAACATCCAGTATAATCTTGGCTTTAGGTGTAGAATACAGTGATTCGTCCCTTACATATGACAAACAGTGCTCATCCCAACAAGTGCCCTCCTTAATGTGCATCACCCATTTAACCCACCCCCATCAACCCTATATTTTAGAGTCTCTTATGGTTTGCCTCCCTCTCTGTTTTTATCTTATTTTTCCTTCCCTTCCCCTATGATCATGGGTTAAGTTTCTCAAATTCCACATATGAGTGAAATCGTGTGGTATCTTTCTCTGACTCACTTACTTCACTTGGCATAATACCCTGCAGTTCCATCCACATTGTTGCAAATGGCAAGATTTCATTCTTTTTCATTGCCTGTAGTATTCCATTGCCTGTGTGTGTGTGTGTGTGTGTGTGTGTGTGTGTGTTTGCGTGCATGCATATATTACATCTTCTTAATCCATTCATCAGTTGATGGACATTTGGGCTCTTCCCATAATTTGGGTTTTGTTGATAGTGGTACTGTAAACATGTATCATGCCCCTTTGAGTCAGCACTCCTGTATCCTTTGGATAAATTCCTAGTAGTATAAGATGCACTATAGTCTGTGGTCTTACATTCCTCTCAGGTGGGGGGACTCTGACTCATTCAGTCTTGGACTTTTCTTAGTTGGCCAGTAAAAGACTGAGCTCTAGCTGCCCAGGGGGTTGAGTTGCTTAATAATGTACCCTAAACGTCTTCTTCCTCCCTTTCTGTTCCTGTGGTATCCTGCCCTTCCTTTGTACTCTTTCTTAGTATTATTTATAACATGAACTATTGACTCTCAAATAATTCTCCTAGAATTCACTTTGGAGGAAACCCAATACAACATATAAGAGTAGATGGCAATAGTCTTAGACAATTGTAGTGTATTGCTTTTACAATACGCTCTGTGAGTTTTTAACTCACAGAGATAAATGGTTGGCTTGTGCTATGGTAGGAGAGTACCAGGCAGTATTTTTGAATAGAAGCATGAAGATATGCATGGGTATGTGTCTGGATTTTAGTATCTCTCTATGAAAGTAGCTCCTTTACCAATTAAATGCAGTGGCATCTTCCTTGTTCATGAAGCTGTGTTGGCGAGAACAATTCAGTTGTTTATACAGTTTCACTGACTGTAAAGAAGATGAATCCGTTAGTCAAAAATTCTGAGCCACCCAATCTCTGGAAGTGTGCTTCATGGAGGTTCATTGCACACTTTTAAATGCAAACACATAACCAGTTAATGTCCTTCTCAAGATAATGTCCAAGTAGTTCTAGATGTTTCCACGTATTCCTTTTTTTCCCCTGTAGTTTCTTATGATAAACAAAAATATAAAGTTATTTGGCTTGTTTGAGCTTTTATTAATATAGATTTTTAAATGCAATGGATCTTCTATTAGAGTAAGTAAAATTCTGGCTATGAATTGAGATCTTTTTGTGTTCATCTGTGTAGATTTAGTTTCATATTTTATTCAGCTACACTTCACTCTTATTTAAGAGCCATTGTCGGCAGACAAACCTTGGTCTGTAAAATGAGCTGTGTTATAAGCAAGAGGATTATAGGGAAAAAACTTAATCTTCTATAAAGGAAATCAAAGCAAAGTAAATGTGAAACAGAACTGTTGAAATTATCCTCTGAATGAAGAAGATAGCGTTTATTTTATTTTCTGTGAAACTCTTTGATCCTTTTCCTGATGCTTTATTTTTAATTACTTTTATTTGCCATGAGTTTATATCATGTGTAAACATTTTATTTTACACGTGAACTAGGAGAAACCTAACGCCCTCAAAACCCCCTGTGTTCTTTGTCTTTTTGTTTGTGCTTTCCCACGATACTAATTGCTTCTTATTTTACGTTCTATTACTTGAACTGATTTAGATATAAAAAAGAAACAAGAAGCCTCCCATAAAACTGAGAAATGACCCAAATGTAAACGAGTGTAGTCAGCACACAGGAGAGAGGTCACAACTGTTGTCTTAGAAATTAGCACAGGAAGAGACCTTACAAATATAGACACACTCGAAATACAAGGGTTTTCGTTGTGCTTTGCTAAATAACCAGTTATCAACTGGTTTGCTAAGTTCAACAAAGGGGGGGGGGGTTCTCTGAATAAGTGCCCTTGTACAGTTAGGATTGAGGGAGCTTTGAAATATGCTGATCTGTTTAAATGTTTACACATAGTCTGTTTTCAAGAAAGCTAGTGGAAAAAAAACTAAGCGTAAAAATTATTAAGAAGGTTTTTTATTCTGTACGGAGTAAAGATCTTGACAAAAATGTCACTTGTATTTTTTGGACTATTTGTTCTGAATTTCAAGGAGGTATGAATTCTTGCACAATCATTTTTTTATAGATCCTAAGTGAATTGTGCTACCCATGAATGCAACTCCCTTTCAAAGAAGCACTGATTGCAGCATATGAATTATCTTGTCATGGAGGGTAAAATTATATCATAGTAATAGATGACTTGGAGACTGAATTCTAAAAGTGGCCTACATATTTAGCTAAATTCATGTTATTACCCAGCAGGGGAACAGATCCAGCGGCCTCTTGTATTCCCTAATTTTGCCATTATTCAAACCAAGCTGAACTTACTGTACTTTTTGGTTATAGTCATTATACTATGCGCTACTTTTCTAATGTATTTGAATGAATAGTTTTATTTTTCCTTTCACTGAAATTCTAACTTTTTACTCTATATTATAATAATAAAAATTCTATTCAGGAAAAATATGAAAACAGAGCGCCCTGTTAATAAAGTATATTTGTCTTTGAATCTTAAAAAAAACGTACTTTGATTAACTAGGTGGTTACATGGCTTTCATCAGTTATGTAGCCCGTACTTGCGTGTGTTTGTGTATCTGAATGTTTACCGATGCAAAAAATACTCCTTCCTAGAGGTTCCTAAAGTCTAAGGTTATGGTTGCTTATTTGACTGTGCTTCTGCGCATGTGTGACTGCTGATATTTGTTTCTCATCTTCTCTTTTAGTTATCACCACTTAGCTTTTCCGAGTTTTATTTTGTCTAGTCTTTCTTCTTTTTCCATTCGTGTCTCATTGCCAACCACTGAATCTGCAATATAGGACACTGTCAGCTTCCAATTGTGAGAATGAGATTCGTGCTGATGCTTGATGCGGGCAGTAGATGGCGCTAGACAAATGCCAAAGCCTCCTCTCTTTGGAGCGGCTCAAGTGAGTCTTTGCATCAAAACAGATGTAAATTGCTTTGCACTTTGATTCAAATTTAAACTAAAACCTATGTTTAATAATTCATCTTGGCGAAATTATGGCTTTGGTAGAGGAAAGCAGGTCACTTTCCAATTCCAAAATATTAAGTGACTGTCATATATTCCAAGACCAAATCTTATTTTCAAAGTGAGACTCAGTGAGCTTGCTTATTGTCAGGTGACTCGGGCGTATTATTTGCTCGTTTACAATTCTTATGCTTATTCTAATTTGGATTGTTAAAGGACTACTGTGTGGTGAAAGAAACGAGAATATTTAGGATCTGTAGGCTGAGCACATTGCATCATACAATGGAAGGAAGCTAGGAAACAGCACTTGCTGTGAATTCTTAATATGAGGGCAGATCTCCTTAGGAAAGAAAGAAGGAAGGGAGGCAGGGAGAAAGAAGGAAGGAAAAAAGAAAGAAGAGATGGAGGCAGGCCAGGGAGAGACTGAAGGAGAAGAAGAATGAAGAAGACAGAAAAAAGGTGAAGAAAGACAAATAAAACCTGTGGAAAGATTTACCCACCTGCAATCTACTGAAAAATGACAAGTTATCTAGGCTCTAGCTTTGCATGTGCTTACTTGGCTCATAATTATATATGGAAAGGCATTAAGAATTCAGATATAATTCAAAAATAAGTGAAGTCACTGCTAGCTATTTGCTAGTCTACATGGTGACTGAGCCATTGGGCAGCAAATTTCTCCCACCATCCCTTTCTTTAAATTTTGTATGTAAAAATGCTTAAGCTTATTGCATACCAGTTGATAAACAGTCAAAATAAACGATTAGATTGTAGAAAACAGTTTGAGATTATAGTAGATTATATTATTTGACCAAAACCGTGAACCAAACAATGATAAATGCAACTCTTTTTATGTTACAAATCACATATGCTCATGGCTCATTCCTTATGATGTAAGTATAAGATGAGTTGGAAAAGTATATAGGTTGCAATTAACAACAGAGTTTGTAGAGTCCTACAGAACTAGGCCTTATGCAGTGCCTGCCCATATCAGAGTTTTAAGACAAGGAAAGAGAGAAAGGAGGGAGGGAGAGAGGGAGGGAAGGAAGAAAGGAAGGAAGGAAGGAAGGAAGGAAGGACGGAAGGAAGGAAGGAAATAGATAATAAAATCTCAGCATGCATAAGTAATTATTTATTCCAAATGAAATTGCACATCTATCCCTTGACATTGTTCATTGTTTCTTACCCCCCCCCACTTTCCTTCCCTCCCTCCCTTCCTCTCTCCCTCCCTCCCTTCCTCCTTTCCTTCCTTCCTTCTTTCCAGTTGGCATTTCTGAAAGCCTTAGCAATTCAAAATACTCTTAATTTGAACTATTATTTGGAATAAAATACCCCATTTATAGGAAACACCCTTCCATGGTGATCCAAGCTCCCAATGCAGCACAACTTTCTACAAAATAGGTTATCTGTGTTTTTCTAGACTGTGAGTTGCTTGAAGTTAGGGGCCCAAATATTGATTTGATTTGATTTGTTCACTAGCATATCATCAATAAGTGTTTGCTGAATGGAGGGAGGGAAAGATGGATGGATGAATGAATGTGTTTATCGATTGCTTAATAAGAGTTCTATCCTTGAAAGGAATTGGATTGTTTCTTGTCAGGAACTGTGAGACAGTCTATGTTCCCAGATGCCGCTAAGACAACACATAAAAATGTAATCATTTCCAGCCTCACTAAGGCCACTCTCAAGAAGTAAAATCTCTGAAAATTGTTCTCAAGAAGTTAACATTCTCTGGGTCCAGTTCTACAGCTGTCTTTGATCTCCTGCTGAGAGTCCTCATATGGTTCCACTTCATCCTTGTGCAAGGGTGTGAATCTGTGCATACCACACATGGGCATACATATTGCTCTTTGGAATGGATCTAAAACAGGAATAAAGGGAAGGATTTTTTGGTCATTTTTTAAATGTTTATTTATTTTAGAGAGAGACAGAGACAGAGCATAACCAGGGGAGGGGCAGAGAGAGAGGGAGACACGAATCGGAAGCAGGCTCCTGGCTGTCAGCACAGAGTCTGTCGCGGGAATCGAACTCATGAGCCTTCGAGCTGTGAGATCATGACTTGAGTTGAAGTCGGCCGCTTACCCGACTGAGCCACCCAGGTGCCCCTGGACATTTTTTTTTTAACAACTTTTGATTTGAATGATTCAAATCTATACAGAAAACCTACCACCCAACTAAAATGATTAACTATTGGTCATCTCTTTTCCCCATTTCTCATTGTTTTGCAGCAAATCACAAGCAACATCTTTTATAAATTTAGATACCACACTACAGACTTGTCAGTAATCACTTAAAGTTATCCAATATCCAACAAGTGGTCAAATTTCAACTTGTTTTATAAATATAAAAAAATTCTTAGCATGCGTGGTTTGATTGCAGGGAAAGGTTCATGGTTTTCCCCTTGTTGGACGACCAAGTAGAGGCCTGTTTACAAACACAAAAGCTTCCTTTCCTCCCTGATTATGAAAAATATTTTCCCCACAACTACTCAGGTTAAGAGTAGAGTCTCAAAAGAGGAAAAAATAAGCTCCTGAACAACTAATATGAACTATTCAAATTGTGCTTTAAAGTGCTTTTTGGGATTTATTGGTATATTTACTCATATTTGGTTGTAGTATGTTATATTTAAAAAAACAGTTGTTTGCCATCTGGGTTGCTGCTATGGCTTTTATCCTGCCCATGAGATCACCTGATCTTTGTCTAATAATAATATTAATAATAATAATATAAAATATCACACATGATGTGTTAGATGTTCAAGAGATCATTCACTTACAAATACGCAGGCATTGTTTCAACTCCATTCTGTTCACACACATTCTTCCTTTTTTATTTTTATTTTTATTTATTTATTTTTTTTTCAGTGATGCTGTCCCTACTCTCTCTAACCTTTCCTGGCATTCCTTAACTCCTTTCCCGATCTTATTTTTCTTCCTAGCACTTATACCCATCTCATATACTGCTTACTTTCTTGTTTAATCATTTATTATGTCTCCCCCTAGTACAATGTAAGCTCCTTGAGAATCAGAATTTTCTTCTTTCTTGTTCACTGCTCAGTCCATAGGGCCTGGAAGGGTATCTGACATGTCATAGGCACTCCATACATACATGTTGAATTCAAGTACGATTATGGATGGGTTATTTAGTTTTTAGTTTGTTAAATTCCACTCTTGGCATTTATTTTTTTAAAAAAATTTTTTAACGTGTATTTATTTTTGAGACAGAGAGAGACAGAGCATGAATGGGGGAGGGTCAGAGAGAGGGAGACACAGAGTCTGAAACAGGCTCCAGGCTCCGAGCTGTCAGCACAGAGCCCGATGCGGGGGCTCGGACTCATGGACCATGAGATCATGACCTGAGCTGAAGTCGGCCGCTCAACCGACTGAGCCACCCAGGCGCCCCTCCACTATTGGCATTTAGATAGAACAACAATAATACCTTACTGTCCTATAGGAATTTAGAGGTTCTCAGACACTTTTAAGTCTAGGCTACTGAAAAGCCAGTATTCAAGATACCTAGAGAGCAGCAACAGTTTATCTGGTATTCCAAATAACTTAAAATATAGAGGTTGTTATAAAACCAAGTGAAAATAGAAATCTACATGCTAAAAGAAATCTATGTGTAAATGAAAAATGCATTAAATACCCAGGTCAAAGGACTAAGGAGAAGGGGCTGGGGATGGAGGGGTGGGGGGGGGGCAAGAAGAGAAAGCAACTGGTTTGCAATCTTAGCTTACTTCTGAAGTCACTTTCTGACCAATGGCAATTTTTCTAACCTCTGGGACTCTTTAAATTTTTTCTACAGGGAGATGACTTGCCTCCCTCTCTTTATTATATTTTATTGTTTCAGTCATTTGCTTTGAGATCTTTAAGCTGGCATGTTATTTGTTTTTTATTTTATTTTATTTTATTTTATTTTATTTTATTTTATTTTATTT